>NC_055976.1:14611024-14761024 GCF_018492685.1 Alosa sapidissima
CACAACTTTGAATTACATATTTTGGGTAATCCAATTGATTACATTACTGACTACAAAAATTGCCATGTAATCTGTAGTCAGTAATGGATTACATTTCAAAGTAATATAACCCAACACTGGTCACCGGTGCCCAGTTATTTCTTTTTCTTTATTATGTCTGGGATGACACCATGTAGCATCATCCACAATTAGTTGTGATGACTTTGTACAAAGATTGCATTTCATTGGTGAGCTAATTATGAGAAATTAAACTTGTAACATAGGCTAATAGGAAAAGGCACAGGTGACTAGCAACTTTGTGTCTGAAGTAACCTAATAATGTCAAAGCTGTGCCTTGTTGATTCAGTGGTATGAATATACAGCACACCAAATTAATCTACAAAACGTGAAGTTTTGTATTGTTTTTGGGGCTCAGTCACTTTGGGCTTGTAGTCGAGGAATAATCTTGTCGCTTGACGCTTCAGAAATGGGTGTATATCCATTTAAAAAATCCATTCATCATCCAAACTCGTTTAGCCTACATGACATGCGGTGTGATTAATCTTTGACGCGTTCCTACTGACTGCCTGAGGACTATTGGTCACTGACACCATAATGCAGCGCAATATGGATAAACTGTGTTGTGCAGGCCAGGTTCAACAATATGAAACTAACAAAATCAAACTATAGACACTGGTAAAATGACATAAGCTTACTTTAGAATTGTTTAAGAATGGTATACTATTTAAAGTTGGATAAATGCAATTTAGAGGTGCGTAAACGCTATTTCCAAAATTCAGGAAGTGCGTAACAGCGTGACAACAGCAGTAAAAAAAGGCCTTTGTGAGGGTTTTCATCGGGGTTGTCAGGTCTTTTTAATTGTTGCTGTAACTGGCCAGAGATGTTCAACCGCTGCTCAGCTCATCCCATAATAATATGCAGGACTACTAGTTACCATTGACGATGAGGGTGAGGCTGAGCCTCTTCTCCAGGGCTGCCGCTGGGTTCCTCATCACCACGGTGTAATTCCCTGCGTCCAGTTCGCACACGTCACGGATCTCCAGGGTCTGGTGCTGAAGTTTCATCCTCTTAAACTCCGGCCGTTTGCTGTTTATCACTTTACCATTTTTAAGCCTGCCCGAGACACAATAACAACACAAACAATTCAACGACCATCATAATAATAATAAAGATAAGATGAAACTGCCGCAGAGATACAGAAATCAATTTCCACCCATCCAATTTCACACCCCCCGACAACGTAACACCAAATTAGATTAGAAACTGGCAGAAATTTCCATTTTGCACTGGCTAATGACATGATGATGGCTGTAGTGCTGCCATTTGTGCAAACAAACACACCATGGCCTGCGGTTTTGCATTAGTGGAGAAGAGACAAGAAATTCATTTCATTTTCGCCTCTTAATTTAGCCCATAAAACACACACTGATGTGTTTCCCGTAATTGCCTGTCGGGTTTCATTTGGGCAGTGGTGAGTGGCGAGAGAGCGGGCGCTGGTTAGGATGGTGACTTCATTTCCTGTAACCTGTTGGACCTGGCAGGGTTGATGCAGGAGGCTCACCATTGAGTCTCGGGAGTCGGGTACGCGGACACTTTGACGGACAGCTTGAAGGATTTCTCCCCGGCTGTTGTCTCTACCACAGGCCCACTCTTGTAGTCCAAGCTGATAAAGGGTTTTTCTGAAACAGACACACATGCGCACACACCACACACACACACACACAGACACACACAGCAGCCACGTGCATGGAAAAAATAGTGTGAACGCTTGCAGAATAGGGTCTGCGCATAAGCGCCACAGTTTGCATTTTGTAGATGAGCTTTCACTGCACAGCTGTCAAGAGACTGACCAGATCTGGCTCTCAGTTCCCTAATTCATATTGTGTAGCTCCAAGCAAAGGTCAAATGTCAAAAATGTCATGTCACACATATTGACCCATGTTTGCCTTTGTCAAGTATTTTGCTTTCTCTTCAGCAACTCTGCTATCATACAGGGAACATGCTACAGGGCAAATGTGTGCATACTATCTGCTTACAAGTGACCATAGGCTAACTGTGAGGGCCGACTTCCTGGATTGAACATGGATTGCTGTAAACCCTAGTCTGAGATTAAACATGGAACTTCATTAAAGATTTCCCATTAGAGGGAAGATAACCTTCAACTCAGAATATATCTACAGTACACATGAACTTAGATAGCGGGAATAAGCCTAATGCAGAACTGCATCTACCGTCACAGCAACAACCGACAAGTAAAAAACATTTTACTTCTAGTAACACTGGATTTGGTATGTGTGCTTGCCTCCATACTTCTGCTATGCAGAAGAGCCTAATCTTTAGGCCATCTGATGTAGGCTACCCTAGTCCTTCCTGTGTTTATGGGATTTCTTTGACAGTTGCAAAGGGAAAAAAGTAAAGATAGTCTTCTTTGCTCCCAGTGTAATTTAATTAGTACATTTCAACCACTCTTTGGGTCTTAATCAGATAGGCCTACACCATTATTACATTACATTACATTACATTACATTTGGCTGACACATTTTTAACCAAAGCGACTAACAACATGGTAACAGTTAAGTTGTAAAGCAATTCTCTCAACAATTTTAGGACAATTTAAAAAAACGGTAGAGTACAGTAAGAATAAGTGAATCAGTGAGTGCTGTTTTTAAACAGTTGAGTGTCAGTTCAAGATGGGTGGTAAGGATCAGCAAGACTTGTTGTAAGTGGTGCTATGAGAGGAGATGTTCTCTAAAGAGCTGGGTCTTCAGGAGTTTTTTGAAAATGGAGAGGGATGACCCTGCCCTTGTAGGAACTGGCAGTGTGTTCCACCAACGAGGAACAACAGATGAGAAAAGTTTGGATTGGCCTGAGCGTATCTGTTGCAATATCTGTGTGCATTCCTACATTAGGTCTATTTCTTTGATAGTCAACATCATTTGCTACCACATAACAAATACCAAATAACAATACAAACATTTCTTACAAACTTTCCTGCATACTTCTTAAATGTGCTGCAGTCAGATGGGTGTCCTAAAGACATAACTACTGTAGATCTTGAGCATCTATTATCAGTGTTGAATGAGCAGTTTTTGCAGTGATCACTACTGGACATTCCACATTGCTAGACAGCACTTGAGTGAGGATAGACTTATTTCCACTTCACAAATAACCATCGCTATCTGCAATAGCTACAGTACAGGGACATTAATCAGTTAGCTGAGGATTTGTCCTAGGTCCACTTCCCTTTCAGCATCATATGCAGTAATTATGCACTTGAGAATATTTATTTTTGTTGCACTATAAAGGATATCTTGTCTAAACTTTTTGCAAATAATGCAATCTCCATAGCACTCTTCAGCAATCCTCAAACATGCACACTCTTCCATTTTTTTGCATGGCTGGAATTTGAATGATAGGAAAGAGCACCAATGAGATGTTTTAACTAGGGAAGTTGCCTTTACAGTAAAAAAATACAGTGTAAATCCTCTGTAAAGACTGACAACTGTTCATAATAGTTAGTGACAAAGTACTTTCTACAGAAAAATGAGCAGTCACCTACTATTCTATCAATTTATTATCAAAGAATCTATTTTGCTTCTAAACGTCATACTGAATTTTAGCTATTATTTCAATTTATATTTTAATTTTAGCTTATTTTCATTTGCTACTAGGGTTATTGGGGTAATCCTGTCCTACAACATATGTGATACATATATACAAAGAGTATATTAATGCCTTAATTCCTATGATATCTGATGGCAAAACCAAAAAGTATGTGAATTATGCTAATTATGCTAATTAGCAAGCTTAAAACTCAAAATTGAGCTTAGTAAACAAAATATTTGAATTCAGCACCCTCAAATTGAGTGAAATAGCCCCTTTACCGACCTTTCCTCAAATTTGCCAACAGGACTTCTGAACGTTTGTTAGCTATCTGCTCTCCCTCTACATTGGGAAAATAACTTTAAATCGAGGATACTGGGGCAGCCGTGGCCTACTGGTTAGCGCTTCGAGGGTTGCCGGTTTGAACCCTGACCAGTAGGCACGGCTGAAGTGCCCTTAAGCAAGGCACCTAACCCCTCACTGCTCTCCGAGCGCTGCTGTTGTTGCAGACAGCTCACTGCACCGGGATTAGTGTGTGCTTCACCTCACTGTGTGTTCACTGTGTGCTGAGACCAAATTTCCCTCACAGGATCAAAAGAATATATATACTTATACTTATATAATCCATGCATGGGAAGCTGACCCTGTGTGCGGCGCTAGCTCTTACCATGAACGATGACCACAGTGGCCCTCTTCGCCAGGGCGTGCATGCTCTGGGCAGTGCAGGTATAGGTGCCCGTGTCTGTGACGCTGACGTCCCGGATGGTGAAGATGCTTGTGGCCTCGGTGGCCTGGGCTAGAGAGTTGCGGCTGTACTGGGGGATGACCGACTGGTTCACCTGCAGGCATCAATACACAACCTCAGGCTACGACCAGGTGAGGAGCCCCAGTGACGATTTGAGTGATTTATGTGATTTAGGTGAGGTTATAATGTGACTTTATATGATAGATAGATAGATAGATAGATAGATAGATAGATAGACTATATAGAGGAGATGAGGAGCCTTGGTGACGATTTGTATTGATATATGTGATGTTATAATGTAACTTTATATGACAGATGTGTTTGATCACTTCTTTTGTAGAGACATACTTTGATTTATTTGGCTAGTGTAAGTGGTTGATCTATTGAAATTCAGCTTTTGTTTGAAGCCATTTCACTGTTCATGTCCCAGTTCATGTTTGAATGCTTGACTGACAGCTATTATTGAGTGAGCTTGAGGATGAAAAGCATCTTTTCCCACCGATTACTGAAAAATGCAAGTGTTTTTCCCTTTTGAAATGTTCCTTCTTCACTGTAACACAGACCTTATGCTATGATGCTATATATAAGATACACTAGTGAAAACATCAAAGCAAGGCAGTGGCGATACAATTGGCAAAACTCCAAACACTGCCAGTAATTGTCATTAATCACAAAAATCCAATTTCAGAGGCTGAAATAATTACAGTTTAAGCAAATTTGTACAGAAATGCAACAGAAATTTGCATGCCAACAAGTAGCTCAGTAGCAATCCTATCATGGTCAAAATATCAGTTTTTTTTTCACAGCATGAGTACTTTCAAAAATGGAAACCTACAGGGGCCTTTTCTACCATGAGCTAATGTGACATGTCATGTGGATGGAATCACTAATGGAGGCCTACAGTAGATATCTTTTTTCATATAGCACATTTTATACACAGAGGCAATTTAATGTGCTTTACATAAATAGCTTACTAGCCAAGTTGGCCAGTATTATTTAGTCCTTTAAATGCATCTTCTCGTTGCGGTTATGGCAGTTGTACAACCTCCTGTCAACCACCAAGTCATACAGTACAAACTGCTGTCACATTCACTCCTCCATCTGGTCATCCTTCATCCTCCACCCACTGTAACTAATCCCTACGTCTCCATGTCCCTGACCTGTCATCTGTTTTTGATTCTACACATAGCACCTTTAGCTAATCTTCTTATTGTCGCTATGGCAGTCCTGCGGCCTACTACTAGCCTACATGCGGTAACAGGTATTTCACCTCTTCATCTGATCAGCCTTCACCCTCTTCCTCCCCTTGAGCTGCCCACATCCCCCAACTGCCCCCCCCACTGTCCCCCCACTGTCCCCATACCCTTGGCCTACCTGTTGTCTGGGGTAGTGCCACTGGAGGTCCACGCCCGCGTCGAACTCCACCATGGCCGTGCAGTTGAGCACCAGCGCCTCCCCCACCATCAGGTCCACCGGGTCCTCAGGAAACAGCTTGAGATCGTAAACTTTGCTTCCTGCAAGGGGCGCGACAGCGGCCACACCGTCCGTCAGCACTTTCCTCCGTCAGCCCAACCCGACCCCCTCCCCCACACACACACACCCTGCCCCCTTCCCCAACACACATATACACACACACACACACACACACACACACACACACACACAGACACACATACACATGCACACCCTTCATCTATAGGTTTGCACTGGTGGTGAGGCCCAAGCAGAGGCAAGCCCCTTGGTGTGACACACAGGCACACACCATCCCGTACTGTTTGCAGTCTTAATAGTGTAATTCAATCTGCCCTTTGGCTATCATTAGGAGTGAGAGTCAGATGGCTGCAAAACGCCCAGATACACAAACCTGATATTTGCTCGAAAAGGGGCGAGGGGGGACCTGATGTTTATTTTCATGCTCCATCGGCTATGCTGATAGCTATGGAGGGATCACTTTCTCTCCCTCACACTCTCACTTTTTCACACACACACACACATATTCTTTAAACACTTTCTGTTTGGCCTTAGAGGGGTTTGGCTGTTATTCTTGGCTGGCTATGGATGTGCACTGCTCTTAAGACCGTAAGTAAGTGAGGAATGACCTCACTGTAGAACCCTCTGACAGGACGTGTCTTGAAAGTTCAGCGCGACGTGAGCGGGGATGATAACTCTGTGGTCTGCTCTATCTTTGTCTTGGCCTACAAGTGCACAAGCACTTAAATCGGCGTCCTCCATCATTAATATCAATAAAGCCATTAAGAATGCCCACCTCATAATCCCTCTGTGGAAAGATATTACATTCTTCACCCATGCCAAACCATTGATAAAATAACGAATGCTGTTCCAACACCAACATGTCCCTTAGATACACTCTCTTAAAAACAAAATGATTCCATGATGTCCAAAAATATTTTTTTTACTGGGAGAAATGAATCTGAATTAAATAAGAATGATATCAGAATTTGTCAGAATCAGAATTCCGACTCCAGATTTTGGATTTCCTGTGACATTTGACAGATACTGTATGTATTTCACACATCTGTTTAGTTGCACTCACCTGTGAAGTGTACCATGTAGAAAGACGACTTGAATTCTTGACCTTCGAAGTTGGCGGTGCACAAAAAGCCAAATAAATATGGAATATTGTCTATGATGCGCCTAGGCACTGACCATCCCTGCTTGTTGTTCCATGTTGTCTCACTATCCTTTAGGAGAGCCGGACCTGCCAGGTCTGTCTGCGGAACAAGACCGAACAAGACAAGGCCAATCCACTTAGTCCAACAGCAGTTCAGTTTTGACTATTAGTGTCTCAGAGATATTATATGTACAGAGCCAAGGCATTACAAATTATACTTGGCGCAGAAACTGAATTTAAAAACCATGGTAATTTCTCAGAAATGTAATTAAAAGCTGTTGTCTGGCCAATTAATAATTACAATATTTTTGTCTCAAATGAATAGACTCGTTCTGAGGCAACATAGGATGTGATTTATTCTGTTTTGCATTTAAATTTTCATTTAAATATATTAAGATGCATAAATGGCCTCCGACTGTCAATTTGGTACACTCTTCATTGCCGTTGTGAGACTACATCGTCTTGAGCAACCACCATTTGTGAGCTGAAGAGCTTTGAAGACTTATTGCTCAGTGACAAAGACAAGAAATGACAGCTACATCAAGACGACTTAACGGAGAGACAGACACTGTTTCCTTGTGCAAGTTAAAAACAAGTTAGGGGATTAAGGTGCGTGCTTATGCGTGCTATTGTGTGCTTTAATGAAATACTTTGAGCTACCTGGATGACACTATAGAAGGCCTCAGCGTGAATGTGGTTTTGGTTTCAAAACGCCAAGCAACACAAACCCAGGGCAGAGCTTGTTATTGAGAAACTCGTTATTGTCAGGTCCATTACTGCCTGAGAGGAAGCTGGAGGTGTGGGGGGGGGGGGGGATAAGCAGGCTATTAAGGACCTGGAAACAACATCGCGGCATCGATCAATCAGCGACCTCCCACTTACTCGGATTAGAGAGACATTAAGCTCAGGGATGGATACCAGGCAGGGTACGACGACATCGGCCAAAGATTCGCTGACAAAGATAGCCTCTATCTCACTTTTGACAAATGGCTGATTGAGATCTGTAGGGAAAAAAAAAAAACAACAATAACATGAACTCACTGGACATTCTTCATATTAGTACAAAGAAGTGAATTATGGCTAGGAAATTTAAAAGTAACAAAAGGGTACAGTAGATGTCAAAATCTAATGAATGGACAAAGAAAAATAGTCTCCTGAATTAGATGAAAAACAGATAACCTCCAATCCAATGAAAACAGCAATAAAACATGCAACACACTCTAAACTACATCTTGGACCAATAAGTTACCCTGTCAAGATTTCACAGCACAACTTCAGATGAGAAGGTTGAGATGGTTATATTTCTTACATTCCTGACAATAATCTGTTTCTCAAGCTTAAGATAACTATCAAGGCAATCTGGACTGGTGAATGGCAGTGTAAGTCCTCTTTATGAAGTGCAATGGACACTAACATTGTGGCAAACTCAGGGGTTATCAGATATCGTTGGCTATAAAAATTCCTTTCCCTCCTCGTCCTCTCTCTCTCTCTCTACACGGGGATGAAAATGAGCTTGAGGATCTATTCAAAGCTTGTTCTTTTTTCAATTCTCTTTCATTAAGTAAATCACAAAGACAGAAAGATAAAAAAGAGACATCTTAATGAGCTTATCAATATTCCTGGTCTTGATCCCTCCTCAAATAGATTTTTTTCTTCTTTTTTTAATCTCAACAGAATTAGTTATAACAACATCCAACATAAGTTTCCTCAAATCTTTTGGGGATACATTACATCCGATTGAAATGCTAATTAGCATATTAGCTTTCTAGCGTCTTGTATAGTGAGTGTTTCATCATTCATTTTTCCTACACTGCTCAAAGCCAAACTGTCAAGCTGCAGTGAGCACAAACAAAACTGTTACACATAGAGGTTTTTATTAGCGCCTGTGGAGGTCTGGGTAGACAGACATTGCCAAAAATAAACAACCACCAAAATGTTTTGATATTTGGCAATAAATCACAAGTATGAAGTGAGATCTGTGCTCTTTCGTTTCCTTCACACAAAGGACACAGGTAGCTCCGGGGTGCAAGATTTAGTTGCAGTTTCAAAAGAGCAATGGGGATAGATTAGGGGAGAAGATAAACAAAGGCAGCTACAGCATAGACATGTGTGTGTGTGTGTGGGTGTGTGTTTGTGTGTGTGTGCGTGTGAAAGAGAAAGAGAGAGATAAACAGGAGGGAAAGATAGCTACAGAGAGAGAGAGAGAAATGTGTTGTAAAGAAAAGAGATAAACAGATAAAGCCAGACAGGGAGAAGAGTGATAGACATTTAGACATTTAGCAGAACAAGATTAAAAGATGGAGAGAGTGACAGAGAGAAAGAGAGAGTGAGAGTAAAGGATCTGCGTCGCACTAAGTGGAGCCACATGTGTCTCATCCCCTCTCTCTCACTCTTGGTACTCAGCACTCGCCCTAATTTATGGCTGTGATTGCAGCTGCTTCTGATCAGCCCCCTAGCAAGATCTATGGCGACGGCTTCCGCACACCGTCAGGAGAAATCACAGCGCCTTTCACTTTCATTCACCCGTCAACAGCGAGTGATGCCCGTATACCTGAGCACAACTCCCAGACTCCGTCCTCTCCATCACCCCCACCACCACCACCACCACCTGTCCTCCACCACCCAGCCTTTACCTTAGCACCATCTACCCGATGCCTCCCCAGGCTCTCACTGCCCTCAAACCAGGGCTGAGACGCAGCCTGCGACTGGCACCTCTCCCTGGACTTCCAGGCGAGCCTTTGATCAACTGATCCCCTCAAAAAATCAGGTGGCTTCGATCGGACGCCGGCTCCCGGGGGTCCAGGCGAGTGCTTCGCCATCAGCGAATGACGAGTGCGTGTAAAAAGCCAACTTCAAAGGCCCTGGCGACCCACACAAAGCAATTTTCTTCTCTTTTTTTCTTCTTACAAGGCTTCCCAGCAGCAGAGTCCTCTTCGGCTGAGGATGCTGAACAATGCCTGATCTCAAATGCCTCCAGGCTTGGAGGGAGGGAAAAGGCATTATTTCAAGCAATCTGGCTAGAGATGGTGAGACCAAAAAGCCCTGTGAGAGAGAGGACTACAAACTGAAAAGACTAAAACCTAAAAAAGCATGGTGCACAAAAAGTGCACAGGATTCGGGGAGAGAAAAATAGGCCAGGCTCACTTCGAGAGGAGATGAAAGGAATATTATCCTTTCTCAAGATCTCCACCAATGAAGTGCCAAGAATAATGACTCTGGGCCCTTATTACACTGAATTAAGTGAATACATTGTGTGTCTATTTTTCCTTGAGAACATTTTTGAACAGTCTTGTTTTCGCTTGATATTGGCAACGATTCTAGGTGTTCCAGCGGCTACTGCAAAACTTGACCAAATCTTGATTGTGTGAGGTCTGCTTTGATTTGGAACACTCTGGTTTAAAGGAGGGGGGAGGGATGTGATGAGATTTTGGCGAAATGCTCATAATATTCTTCTAGATCTCCCAAGCAAAAGAGCAACACGATGTGGGAATTGGTATTTATACCCCTTATCATCAATTTTCAATGTACTGGGGCCCATTTAACACCGGTGTGGTACCCAGTGCATCAAAAACTGCCGAAAAGGATAATGTTCCAGTAAGAAAGTCATATAGTGTAATATAAGGCAATCTGCTCTCTTCATATTATAGTGCATCATCAGACTGAATTTGAAGTTGTTGTTTCAAGAAATACAACTGGTAAATGAAAGCAGACCAAAACACAACTTAGTTATACCCTCAGCCATGCACCCAGATGATTCAGCTCTAATTATGGACGCTAATTGTGTCTGAGACAGGAAATTGATATTCAGGTGGAGTCGTATCCATGGCTACTTTTCATTTGGAAACAATACTGGATATCTTGGACACGGGAACGGAGTCCCAGGCACTTAATTACCTGTGCTGAAGAGGAGTACTTAAATTTTAAATGAACTGGCTTAATTACATACAAAAAAATTAAAAGCAATGTCCTAAAACTGCCTTTGTGCTCTTAATTATATTAACGTCTATTTGTAGGGACTGGTTTCCCCCAAAACACCTCCTACAGCTCCACAAACATCCAGCAGTGACAACATTTGCCAAAAAGTGATGTTCAGAAAGACAGCATCAAAATGACCATACTCACAGACACAACAATAGTTGTGCCAGGGCACAAAGGCATTCAATGTAAACACCAGCAGAAATCCTCAACATAATATGTATTCTTAGTTACAGTAACACGTCAAGAGCTTACATCTACAACAGACCACTGTTATACTGCCAAAAAAAGTCACAAAAAGATAAGAAGAGAGAAGACATTTTGAAGAAAAACTGGTGGCACCGTATTCCAAACAATGTCGGTTTAATGATGTATAGATGCTATATTGTAATGGCTCATTCTAAATAATAACAGTTGGCCCTGCATGTGACATCATCCACTGGACTCAGAACTGGACCCCTGGCCCCTGGCCCCCCGCCTGGGACTCACCTTTGACGAAAACGTAGACGCT
The DNA here is from genome assembly GCF_018492685.1 of Alosa sapidissima. Taxonomy (NCBI): domain Eukaryota; kingdom Metazoa; phylum Chordata; class Actinopteri; order Clupeiformes; family Clupeidae; genus Alosa; species Alosa sapidissima. The sequence goes on from NC_055976.1 coordinate 14,622,491, forward strand.
GGCGGCGGTGGTGCCATCGATGATGGCCCTGATGTCCTGGTAGAAGCAGCGGTAGTAGCCCGTGTCATTGCCCTGGGCGTTGCTGAGCGTCAGAGTCTTGCAGTAGGGTTTCCCCGCCTCGCCCTGGCACTCCTCCACCCGCACAGCCCTCGGACCGGGCCCGCCGGTCTCTGGGTCCCGGTCCGAGTCTTGGTCTGGGTCCGAGTTCTGGTTCTGGTCCTGGTCGTGGTGAGGCCGATCACTGGGCTGGGTCTTCTGGAGGGTAGCCTCAGGCCAGGCCCAGTCCAGTGTGCGCTGTCCCCTGGTGGGTTAAAGAGAGGAGAGGTCACAGAGCTACTATCAGAGATGGTTCTAAAGGATCAACTGTTCTAGAGGATCAACTGTTCTAGAGGATCAACTGTTCGACGATCTCAGGTACTACAATGCTCAGAGGATAAGTATCAAGATGTGAGGGAAGAGGCTGTGGGTATGTTAAAGGTCACCTAGGAGACCTGAGCTTCTGGAGTTCTTTCAAGTTCTTTTTTTTTTTGTAAAGAGGTTGTCAAAGCTCAATTTTCGCCAGTTTTCACTCAAGGAATTTTTTTTTTTCTTTTTTTTTTCAACTCTTCCACTGAATCACTTTTCCCTTCGCATTACTGACGTGAGATGGATTCCACTCGATACCTTAATGATAGTCTTCCCTGGGCCAGCAGGAGGTAGGCCAGCAGGGGTTTGATTGGGCTAATATGAAAACTCGCTGAGAAAATCCTCCTCGACGCCTTCCTTATCCCTCCCCCATGGCCCGCTCTCCCCCTGAGGTGTCCGAGCCTTCTCCTTACACTACCGCAGCTGAGAGTACGCGTATTATTATCAGACTGCCTAATGTATGCATCGCCGACTACGAGAAAACTTCCTGCCTCTCCATCTATCCAGCTGATCTACAGATAAATCACACATAGTGAGCCCAGCAAAAAAAAAAAAAGGCTTCTAAAGTAATCCCCAGATCCCTTACTCATAAAGCGAGAGTGGTTACGTACAGCTAAAACAACACACAGCCATTCCCTGAGGGCTATGATGGGGTGCCTGTTTGCACCAGCCGTCCTTAGGACCGGGAGATATGCTGAAAATGAGGCAACAAAAGGGAGCACCAGGATTTACATCTGAAAATAACTCAATTCCAAATCTCTGTGAAAACAATGAAGCACTCCTCTCCATCTTGTAAATCTCTTGCGACGTTTCTAAACTGATTGCAGTGACTGTGGCGAAGACAGATACAATGAGAAATCTAGCCCTGATTCGTCACTTAATGTGGCAAGGATATCCACAGGGACAAGTCCTTATTTTAGAGGGCATACCATAATACTTTTTGTGAATCACTATGGGAACGCATCCAGAGATATTATTTGCCTTCACAAGCCCTGTTCAGTTATGGGTAGAAAAAAAAAAGTTAATCAAGGATCATGGATTTCTTGGCAAGAGCAACTCCAGAGATTATATAGGAATCTGCAATAAATAAAAAAAAACTGAATTGCTTCCTTAAGCCTTTTCAAACAAAACATGCTGTTAACATTATCAACATCGTTGAACATTTGGGAGGACCTGTGTTGGGAAAGAGACCACATGTCTCACATATTTTTTTTCTACTGGGAAAATAGCCCATGTGGTTAAAACAATGATCCTGACACATTAGCAATGGTATTCCTGTCAATTCTTCATACCTGCATGTAATATTCAGAGTGTCACCGGCTTGAATCACAAGATCGTCTTTGAGGTTGTCAAGGGTGGGCGGAGTCATAGAATAACCAATCACCAGACCTGCAAGAACAAAAGCAGACAGATAGGCTGATCTGAGACAATGCCGCCATGCGGAAAGCAAAGCTTTTGACAGCACACCTGGCAAAACCTGTCAAGGCACCTCAGCGTCTTGGCTAGACGAAATCAGGCATGGCGGAGGCTTGAAGGCCGTGTTCCCCGGCATGTTTTTTATTACACGGCTTTGCTTTTAAGCCATCAGATACATCCGTACATCACTCACCCCACTCACTCGCTTTCACACGTCCAGCCACACAAAGGACACGGCCCACTCCAAAGAGTCAACGAGGTGATTGGACCTGTCATGTCCACACAACAATTGGAGCTCAGACTAGGGGTTTTGACACCGCTAAGATGGCTTACATTAGCAAGCGGCCAACGTCAGAAATAGTCACTATTAAATCCAGAGAAAAGCCCCTCTGTGTGTCATTATTGGATTTCTGCTCGGGGGCATATTGTGTGTAAAAACGTCACCGTGACTTACGCAACAGCTGGGGATAGTTAGAGGTGAACGGCTGTCGCCACTCAAGATACCGAAAATTGAAAGGTGTTACGTGAGAGGGTAGGTAGGTCAGATGGATAGCTTGTGCCAATTTGTCTGAAAAATGAGTTTCATCTAAACAGGGGAAAAACCCCCTCAAGATTAATGGTGAAAAGGCTAAGATAAACACTGGATTAATTGTTTCCACTCCAGAGCAGAGCAGCCAAAAGAGTAGCAGGATTATTTCACACAAAGAGAGACAGGATGAGAGGGAAGCTGAGAGGAATACAGCCTGCCAGCACACTAGATGTTGCTTCATCACAAAACATGCAGACAGATCACGCTGTCACGCACACAGAAAGGAGTTTTATTTCTGGCCGAGAAAAAAAAAGGCACAATAGAGAACCCCAACATGCATCAACCTGACCCCAACCAGTGGAAGGGGAGATGTCTGAGTGGGTGCTCTGTTACAGTCCAGGGATGGAGGCTGTGCGGCACCACACACACTGAGTCCTGTACGGAGCTTAACCACACGACAGGAGCGAGACAGCGCCAGCGAGAGAGAGAGAGAGAGAGAGAGAGAGAGAAGCTAAAGCGTGGCCACTTCTCCTCCTGTCCAAACCAGCCAGCCAGACAAAGTCATTTCCAGGGGCCAGTGGGCGACAGCGAAGCGCGTCCGCGCACGCCAATCAAAAGCCTGACGTTCAGGCCCATTGCGTTTCATGTACACAACCCCGGCTGCTTCCGACACATCCTGCCATCCTGGTCGACAATAGAAAATGGACGCGGTTTTGTAAATATTTGATGGCAAGCCAGGGAACCTGTTTATAGTTAGGCTTGAGTCCACAGGCAGCACTGAGCTTCCCTTTTGTTGGTTTGCTGTTGTTGCTGATGTTGCCATTCTGAGCAAACACCCCCATCCCCACAACCGACCCCCACCCCCCTAAGTTAACATGGGCCCCAGAACATGTATAAATAAAATCATACTCATAACTTGTTATGAATAAGAAAATGGAACGGAGGCACTATGCATAACTACTGTACTCCCAACTGCATTGCCTCACTTTCACAGAACACTTCACACACAGATTGGAAAACAGCACAGATGAAATGTAGTGTATTTTTAGGTTACTTATATATCGCTGCCTGTTTCTGTGTTACTTGATCAGATCCATTGTGTATACGTCTGAAAATTCTTTGTTTACCAGGTATTGTTTTGCTATATAAATAAACTCGCCTCGCCTGTATAAAACAGCTTTTATAACAAAAAAACACATGAAGGCCCACCACATCTCAGGGTTGTGCTTTCTAGCCCAAGTGTCAGAATACACAAGTGGGGTGTGTTTTTGAAGAAAAGTGTGTACCCATACCAGTCATTTCTACAAGCCATTTTCCTATGACTACATCTAACGCTCACTATCTGTTTATTGACAGAAAACAAACCCAGTGTGACTGTGACAAAACCACGCGGCGTTCCTTGCCCTGCACCCAGCGGTGAGAGCGCAGGAGCCCCGCTGGTCGAGCTCAAAGGATCGCGAGAGACCTTGTGAAAGCACGCTCCGTGAAGGACCTGCTCACTTTACAAAGAGACGCAGACTCTGTAAAAAGTTGTTATTTTTGCGAGGGGGGACAAACTTGTTGTAAACAGCACTGCACGCGGCCCCTAGAAGACAGCAGCAAAGGCAGAGAGGTTCTTTATGGCGGTAGCTGAGCTCTTCTGAGTGATACGTCTGTGCCAGGGGATCTTTATGGCCTATTCAATTTCCTGCCTCCCAATGTCATTTGCCCCAGCCTGGATCTGAATGGACCAAAGTAGAGGGATGATTCCTGGAACTGAAATGGGTTTTCCTGTAAAACAACAAACCTCATCACTGCATGTGGGGCTGCATTTGAAATTCTAGCACCTTTTTCGCTGATAGCCTGCGGCTTGAACTAGGAGCAGAGGTCTACTTGTGTATTGACAGAAACACAAATCCATCAGTGGTGCTTAAATTAATTGTGTAAGACTTCAGGGTGGGTACAGATGTGTGTGTGTGTGTGGGGAGGGGGGGGGGGGGGAGTGGATAGTGTGAAAAAGGAAATTCACGACTGCTCACACCTCCTCTATTTCTGGCGCCCTTCGATTTCCTCCCGCCAACGGACACGGAGGGAAGCGACGGCATTCCGCTCATCACCCCCGTGTCCCCCTGGAAATGCCCAGGTTAGGCTCCGCACCTTGACCTCCACCTTCCCACCTTCCCCTCGATTGTCCGACCACCCCAGAAACCACAGCGTGGGACAGTAACCTCTGCCATTCAGAGGACCCTAAAACCCCAAACCCCCCGCGGCACACACACATCAATGTGGCTATAATTCTTCCACAAAACAAGAAGAAGACATGTGTGTGTTTCCAAAAAAGAAAACCATCAGTTTGAACCGCCCACACGTCACCATCTGTCCAGAAAACAGAATGAATATGTTTTAATCTCGCCGTGCTTCATGCATGGCTTATTCAAGACTTATTCAGCATTCACAGAGATTCCACAGGTGAAAATGATGAAAAGAGATCATGTATCTCTGGAGAGCAGGAATAAATAAATTGCACCAGGAGGTTGAGAAAATAACCGGAATATGATTATGTTCTCAAGCGCCAGGGAGGAATTCTGAATTAGGCTGACCGAGGAAAGGACACTGACACCATGGTGGCGAACGCTCAGACGATAAATGTCTCAAATAGCTTGGATTTTTCGCTTCTGGCCTTGCATGTGTGTGGTGATGGGGGTGGTTGATTTGGGATGGCGGTTTTGACCCCCAACTGAATCTGCAGAAATTTCAGCCTATTTGACCAAGTGTGAAGTTTTATTTCCCACTTGCGCTCATTAAACAGTTGGCCAGTAGAAGGCAGGGGCATAATCAGCTTTAATTGAGGGGGCTGAATGCAAAGGAAAAGCCAGTTCTGCATTCTCCAATCCTATATGCGTTCAAGCTCTCCATCTGACCTACATACTGGGAGCTCAGAGAAATGGGTCTAGCACCATGACATTATATCATTTCAAAGACGGTGGGAGTTTGGGGGTAGAGGGGGGGTTGGATGCGTGTAACGCAAAAGACAGCAATCGGTGTGATTTAAACAGCTGCGAGGCACAGATACATACATCCCCAGATTATCAACGTACTGTAAATCCTTTGGCAAAGTACACTGTCAGGACTGAGTTTGGGCTTCAGGCCATCTACAGTATATCTCAATTTCAAATGCTACACTCTTACTTTTCCAGACCATTCAGAGGAGAGTGAATGATGGATAACTCTGTACACCCATCCCTAAGAGGAAGTTATTCCTCTCTTTTTTTCTCTTTTGGACTCTAAGTCTTTCTGCCTGACTCTCTCTCTCTCTCTCTCTCTCTCTCTCTCTCTCTCTCTCTCTGTCTTTCATTCGATCTCCCTGGATACAGGGCCTTCCTCAGAGCATGGGGAAATGTATGGCTTTGTCATTAGGTGATTTGGGTGTGAAGAGTGTAAGATCTTGTCTGCACTGTTTCTGTATTTTTTTCCTGAAGGACTGAAGGAAGACAACTCTCTCCCTTACACATCCCACGCTACACCCCCCCCCCCCCCCCCCCACCACCACCACCACCACTCACACACACACACACATACACACTCTTCTGGCTCTCATTTAAACACATATCTTAATCGCACCAAACAGTCCCTTAGCATTACTAGGTGATTATATGGATAAATTGGATACGCTCTAGTGAATACTTGATAACACAGACCGGAAAATGTCATTGGCCATTTCCTAATATGGTTCAGTAAGCTTCAAGACCCGTTCATATATAAATATATATTTCATTCTTCTGCTCGGATTTGGCTTGTGACAGCTATGGATTCGTGTGTGTGTGCCAGATGTCAATCTCTTCCATATGGGTATACGATTCCACACTGACAAAGACCCTGTGTCTTGGAAGCAGCTTGGAAGTGGGAGAGGGTGTAAGCATGTGAATTTAATGTATAGCTTATAAACTGATATATGACCAGACATCGGAGAGCATAGAGTTCACCCACGGTCAGAGATGATAGAAATCACACATTTTTGAAGTGTTTTGCAAACAGGACCCTCAGAGGAGGGAAGGGGGAGCATGTTCTTTACCCCGAGTTTGAGATCATTTTTGACTCTGTTCAGTCGACCGTTTAAAAAACTGTGGAAAGTAAGCCTAGATGGGACATAGCTATATAGCATACACAGCTATGTTTAGCTTTTTTTAAAATCCAACTGTAAGCAATCCCTCATGTTTTTTTTTTTTCTAAACCCATGTCTTCACAAGTCATAAATCTCTTACATAATCTCTATGGTAACACATCTACAAAATAAGAGCTTATGCGTTGAGATATTTATGTCCAGCAATGTTGTTTTAGAGCTATTTAGGCACCTCTATCTACCTTCAAATAAAATCAGTGGGTGATCAGCGGTCTCAGACAGGTCCCAAATAATCCCCTCACCACCTCAGTGCTTGCTGGACACTGAAAATAGCCAGTTACTCAAGCGCAGGCCCTGAGCTAATGCAGCCCACAAAGGCCTGGATGTGGGCGAATGTTTTGGAGAGCCATTACGAGCGAGACCTCGCTGACCCCTCTGAACAAAACGAGGGCCCTTAGGGCCATCATTAGGGTTTCACAACCCGTTTTCCTGTTCCTTCGTGATGTAACACTAAGAGCTTTGTGAATCTCACATCTGTAGACTAACTTACACATCGAAGATAGTGACGGAAAAACACAGCATCTCATGTGAGTGTGAACTTCTCAACATATGTCTTCTCTTTAAGAATCAAGAATGACTGCAACGCAGAACTAAAGTGAAGGCTTTGCTGTCTTATAAATAGATGTATTATACTCCCTTAACGGAACACAAATGGTTATTTAGACAGACATGTGGCTTTCAGAGAGAGCATGGCTCTGAGGGGAACAATGCTTACTTAACATTAAATGGGTGAGTTAGACCAGAAATGAGAGCGAATTGGCCTGGGTGTAAACCTTTCCTTAGGATGGGAGTGCACGACACCAAGCGAGAACCCTTGTGCACTGGGTGTGTCCTTGTTTCAATACAAATGTGTCAATCACTCCATAAACTATGGTATACAGTAATTTACAGAAGGGCCTTGGAGACAAGATTTATCATTACAATCTCCTAAACACCCCGTCTAAAGCCAGTGCTACATTGTATCAAGTGGACAGCAGCATTAAGAATGCATAGACAACGTGCATATGGGTGGTCCGAGAGCGTACGCTCTGAGTAGGAATGCTGCAGAAATAATTTACACTGTCCACTAACACCACGCCCATCAGCCAATCGGTGGCCATCGTCCTCCAGTGAATCTGGCTTGAACCTAATTCTCTTTGATGAATAAAGGCAAGGCTTTGTAACATCCATTCGTCACAGCCGAGGAGGCCTGAAGTCAAGCTGTCTTGTGTATTTTGACATGCGAGTCGGCCGTAGACAGGAAGATAAATCATGTGCCTGCTCAGGTAGGGGGGCTCTACCATTCTCTCTCTCTCTCTCTCTCTCTCTCTCTCTCTCTGAGACACACAAATGCTGTTTTGCTTTTCCATGTGTGGTCAGAGGAACCAGAGGGGCCCGTCGCAAAGTGAAAGGATGAGTCCATGTGGCTGGCTACACACGAAAGGAAACGTGAAGGCTTTGATAGAAGCGGATACTCTCTCCCCCCCCCTGCCCCACACACACACACACACACACACACCTCTTATCCCATCGCAGCAACCCTCCTTACAGCCCCCGGGATAAATTTCCTGTTTTCCTGTTTGCATTTTCACCTCATCCCTTCCCACTCAGGAAAAGCAGTGAAAATTTGCAAGCCGCATTTCCTTTCTCCATAGATGTTTAGTCTCTTTCAGGCTGATTATGCGCTGCTCTAAGCAACAATGCCATCAAAAAACCAGTAGGTCACCACTGACCAATACCCAAGGAGGAAGCGCTGTTGTACTGTATTTCTCAGTAAATCTTGCCCATTGTCATTTCTTAAACAGAACTTCCAGTGCACTTTTACATTTGGCTGCAAAAGGTGACCAGAAGTAGCCTCTTTATAACTTGTGTCTCGTTGCCAGCACTCACAGCCACACCCGTCTAGTGCAGCGCACTGAGCAGGGTGGAATCTCCATACTGAACGAATCAATAAAGCTCCAGGGCTCGTTTTTAGCCTTTTTGCAGGAATCTAACCTCCACGTCTCCGTTCCCCTCAAGGAGCTACAGCTCACATAAATACTGCATTGGGTGTGTACGGGCGCCGCGCACAGCGGTCGTACGATCGAACGATGGAACGAAGCGCTGCGGCATCGTGCGTTGTTTATTTGCCCCGTTCGAAGCGCTGAGGTCAGGGCTGCTGAAGGGCAAGAGGAGAAAGGAGTGGACACGTTCCGCGCATATCGCCACCGGGGCCTTGTATTGCAGGAAGAGCCGCACCACTCCGCCATGACCTAAATAGTGGCCGAGTGAACTTTGCAGCTTTATCCTGTCGTCAGCCATTGACATCTGACCTTCTCTTGTCCGTCTCACCCAGGACTTGTTCTTGCCGCCTGTGGAATGTGTTCTTTGGCTCAGTTTCAATTTATTGAGGGTTTCTGTCTTTTCTCTCTCTCTGTCTCTCTTGCTTTCTCTCCCCTCCTCTCTTTCTCTCTCTCTCTCTCTCTCTCTCTCTCTCTCCTGTGTGCCGAGAGCTTTGCAGAGTGCCCCTGGTGGGTTTTTCATGAGTAGAGTTTTAGTGTTTGTTTGGCCAGGCTTTGATTGAAGCCCACCACCGAGGCGCCATCCAATACCAGCACTTCAGCATTACTTCGAGCAACGGTGAAGCTCCAGGACTCCTTTTTAAAAACGAAAGCAACAACATGGCAGCAAGAAGCAGCTTCTGCAGTTGTCTCTCCGTGATAAGAGAGAGGCCCAGGGCAACGGATAAAAAACACTGCGATAATGGCACAAAACTACTGGATGCACAACACTCCTTTCATCAGGGTAGAGTTCAAGGCTCATTTGCTTAAAAACCAAAAACTCTATTCCGCTTCTGCTGCATGAGATGACATCCTGAAATATGGCAAACTACCCAGTAATAATATAAAATAACTTCCAAGAGGCTTTAACGATCCCCACCCACTTTCACTCCTTTTCACTCAAGGACTGCCTGAATACAAGCCATGCTTACAGAGCGCTCCAGAACTCCAGATTAAAATAGCTCAGCTGTCAGATTCACTGGACAAGACCGGATAGGGTATATATCCTGATCCAGAAATCTCCTATGGAAATATTTCGGTCACTAGCCTAGAGAGGAGGGGTGGGGAACAGCTTTTTGGACTGCGACGGGTAAAGTGGGACACGTCAGGTTTTTCTTTTTTTTTTTTCTTCTCGATTTTCTTTTCTTTCTTGTTTCTTGCACAGAGCCGGGGCTGAGCTTTGACAAGGCCATCCACCACCACCTCCACCACCACCTCCTCCAACCACCCCCAGCCAGCCACACAATGTGTGCTGAGAGGAGGCTGAAATAGCTCCAGTGTCCGGAGGCCGGGCAGGAGGGCAGCTAGGCCACGCAGCAGACCTCCTCCCTGGGCTGTGGAGTCAGCAAAGTACCCCGCTCCCCGTGGAACAGAGACAGAGAGAAAGAGAGAGAGAGAGAGAGAGAGAGAGAGAGAGAGAGAGAAAAGCACAAAAAAATGACAGACGAAAGAAAGGGTGAAAAAAGAGAAAGAGACACCGGTCGCAGAGTCCTCCTTCCTTTGGACTCAAGGTCAGGGGGAGTCGCTTTGATTTTTGTTTCTGAATGCGAGGATGAACTCTAGAAAATGGCCGTGTGTGTATGTGTGTGTGCGTGTGTGTGTGTGTGTGTGTGTGTGTATGTGTGTACGTGTGTGTGTGCACGTGCATGTGTGTCTTTGTGAAGACCTGTCTTCCTTGTCGTATGGCCTTTCTATTTCCTGTCTCTTGAGTGGGTGTGAAGTGCGCATGTTGTGTGAGTGTGTGTCCATGTGTGTGGATCAGAGTGTATGACAGTGTGTGTGTGTGTCTGTGTGTGTCTGCATGTAAGCCTGTGTGTGTCTGCATGATCTGAGTGTCTGTGTGTGTATGCGAGCATGTTTGTGTATGTATGTGTGTGTGTGTTTGTGTGTGTGTGTGTGTGTGTGTGTGTGTATGTGTGTGTGCATGAGTGTGTGTGTGTGTGTGTGTGTGTGTGTGTGTGTGTGTGTGTGTGTCAGTGTGTGTGTCAGTGTGTGTGTGTGTGTGTGTGTGTATGTGCGTGTGTGTGTGTGTGTGTGTGTGTGTGTGTGTGTGTGTGTGTGTGTATGCGTGTCTGTGTGTGTCTGTGTGTGTGTGTGCATGTATGCGTGCGTGCGCATGTGTAGAGGGGTGGGGGCTGTCGGGGAGTATGAGTCGGATTCCGGTCCACTGTCCCCGTCCCTGACTAAATCTTCCTGCACCTGAGGCCGCCCGTCCGGCCGGCGGGCCCGAGGACAGCGTGCGTCTTCCTCTGGGCAGCTCCCGCTCTCGTCCCTGTCATCACATTCATTCACAAAACCATTTCCCCGCAGCAATCTGGAGCCCACAGGCACCCGCCCCTGCCTCAGTAGATGGCACTTAAGCAGCAGAAAGAAAGAGAGGAACAGAGATAGGCAGGGGGAGCAAAATAAAGCAATTTAACATCTCAAGACTTCAGCACTTCATCACTGCGGTGGAGTGCGGGGCTCGGAAAACAACAAACAGCTGTTTATTATTTATTTCTCTCTGCACGAAACCCGCCACAAATATAATCAGACTCCCAACTGACGATGTGTGTATGGGGGGGGGGGGGGGGGGGATTGTGTCGCTATGGTCGTGATCACTTCCTAAGTCATTATCTAATATTGGAGATAAGGAAAGGGAACCGAGCTGTGATAAGCAGGCGGACATAGAGTTGATGTGCCATACAGAACACAATAGCTCTGTGTTCTGTACATACACAATAGCTTCGACCAAAGAGGAGGTTGTATGTATGGGAGAGGTTTGGGGGTGGGGAGGGGGGGTGGAGGAGAGGGGATGGTAATGAAGACGGTGTTGGAGGTGGGGAAGAGGGAGTAGTGGGCGGGGGGGGGGAACTATAACTGGCAATTTCCTCAGGCCTTGCCAACTCTCTCTTTCCCATGAACCCTTGCTGACCTCCGATGACAAGGGGCACGCACTATCACTGACCAGCGAAACCCAACACTCACCACCCCCCCTCGCGGCTCTTGCGGCATTCTGACACAGAACGCAACGCGCTGGCCCCCACAGCAGAGCATGCTTCCCATGATGCATAGAGAGAGAGAGAGAGAGAGAGACATACGCAGACCGGCCAGGACACCAATATGTCTTTCATGAAGCTGAGCCATACGTCTGTGCGTGTCGCGGATGTTTGCGTCCTGTCTGCTGCATCTGCTCCCGAGGCTAAAGAACATCTGTCCTGATAGATCTCTCAAGACTTGAAGGATGAGAGTGAAGGCTGCAGAGGGGGCCAGTAAAAAGCAATCTGTGGAGTCATTCGGTCAGAACCTGGACAGGCATGTCGGTGGGAAATTCAGGGGGGTTTGATGGACAGAGCTGAAGCATCTGCTTCAACTGTCGAAAAAGCTGAGCCCCGATTTCACGCTACGTTTCTGCGCATTGCTGTTTCATTCCACGTTTTGCTTGTGTTTTTACATGTTTTGATAACTCCTGGGTCACATTCTATACCAAGCCAGATGTTCGCCATCCGTTTGATCTATTGGGAGAATAGAGTACCTGGATTCCAGGCAAAACCATCAGAGAGCTGCTGTTTTTTTTTTTCCTCCCTCAAATTTAGTTTTTTTCTCTCTCCATTTTCGTTTTCCCCCCTCCAGCTTTATAGAGGTGACAACAGAGATCATGATGAGAGGTAGGTACCAGCCAGAGAGCTCTCGACAGCCCCTGTCGCCTAGATTCCAAATTAGGCTCATCGCCGTAGGCTAGGTGGCCACTTATCCAGCTAATATTTCCGGCGGGGTTAGAGTTGAGCGATTGGATCACCCTCGGCTGATGCAGCAGAGGGAGAGGGGTATGGAGTGGAGAGGGGGTGGTGGTGAATTTCCACTCTTCTCTCACTCAGAGCATTATTAAATTGAACATGCATTATGTCATTATGCTCGCTCCAGTCTGGAGATCTCTCTCTCTCTTTCTCTCATTTTCACTCTCTCTTTTTCTTTCTCTTTCAAGCTCATCTATAATTCCTCTTTCACTCTGTCATCCCCTCTCTCTCTCATTCTCTCTCTCTCTTTGTCTCTTCACCCACTCTCTTTTTCTCTCCCTGTAAACAAAATCTTGTTTTATTCTCTCTCTCCCATTCTCTCTCTCTCTCTCTCTCTGTCTCTCTTTGTCTCTCTTACTGTGGTCTGCATTCCCTAAAGTACACTAATGGCTGTCACACCTCAGGATGCGGAGAGGCTGTCTCTGAGGTGGATGCTCTCCAGATGGCGGCTCAGCAGCTCCACAGGAACACAGCAACCAGATCAGCAGGTGTCCTTCAGGAGGACAGCAAACTAAATGGCTGTGGAGACTAGAAGATGAACTACCCCTTCGCCCTGTGCGAGAGGAGTTTCTATCCAGGGAGAAACAGCGAAACACACCCCCACACACACACACACTCCCACCCCAGCTCACATTAAGACAGCCATATTTCATTTCTTTTCAAATGAGCGTCTGAATCACGAACACTGCTGCGTGTCGGCTCGCTGTCACATTGTGTTTGCCTTACATTTTACAGTGAAGTGCACATCGTTTCTCAAACCCAAGACTGCTAGGGATCCCAGCAGTGGCTGCTTCCAGATGCTAATCACATCGCATTTCTGAAAATCACTTTCTGCCGCGCGCACAAAAGGCAGCTGCCTAGAGCCGAATCAAAGCCGCGGTCCAGAACACCAGCCGTTTTTCGAAAGTGCTTTTCTCCGACTGCTGAAGCGAGTCGTGTCATACCCACAGAGACATCAGCTGCTGGATGGGCTGCTCCTCCTAAATGTCTGTCGTTACGTTACATTATGGGGTGGGGTGAGAGGGTGTGTGTGTGGGAGGGGGCGGGGCGGGGGGTGCAGACATGGATGCAAAATATGAGGTCATTTTGAGCAGCGTCTGGTTTGCATTAGTTTGAGACGTCTCGCTTGGACACATGTGCTCCGTGTCTTACGGCGGAGGATGGCATGTGTTGAGAGAGACCATTCCCCTGTAGGGAGTCCTCTCGATCGGTGTTATGCTCTCCCCCTAGTAACGCCTACGCCTGAGCAAGCCTTGAGCCTTGATTCCTTCTCCAAGCCTCTCCGAGCCTCACACACTGACACCTGCAATGACTGAGAGTCACGCTCTATCTTTCTGTCATTTTTTTTTCCTCTTCTCCATCTCTCCATGCGCAGGCCCAGCAGTTGTTCTGCGGCCCAATCCCAAGTGTAAAGCAAAATTAATGTCTGTTCCTTTGGGCCTCTGCTGAGACTGAACCAGATACTCGGGGAGGGTCCAGCTCACAGACCTCACCGGTCACCCAGGAGCAGAGCACAACGTCTAAAATCCACCAAGGGGGCGTTTCACGCTTTTGTTGGCTTCACCCCGGCCAATCTTGATTTCAACTGGCTATGAACATCTCACACTGACCCCCAGCTGCGAGTCCGATTTCAGCCACAGTGGAGTGGACTTTTCAAGGGTGGGAAAAAATTCCCCAGTGATCTCTGTGATCTTCAAAACTAGACTCCTGTTACAAAAATGTTTTCCAGTGATGGAATCCAGGACAATAGATGATGACTCCTGCTGCCAGGAGAAGAAATGTTAGTTCTGGAGATGGCAATGGACAGGCGAAAAGATACTTGTGCCAGGGGAGCGTTTAATACCTAGAGACCTCGCAGCTACCACACAGCTGTGCACACATTCAAGTATTGTTCGGTGCCATAAATGCCTTAGTGGTGACAGTAAAAGGCATAAAATAAAATGTGCAATTACAAGTAGACCAAAACACTGCATTGGCAGGTTACACCATGGACCGATGTGCCAGTGTTCTGAATGCGTCAGTCTATCTTGCTCAAGATTCAGGCCCGGTGTTTGCTGTCCAAATGTGCTGATTGGATGAAAATCTTCAATCTATGTGGGCATCAGGTTCTGACACTCACACTTTACATTATCGACTAAAGCAGGACGACCCAACAGTCATGAGCATGAGCGGTCATGAGCGGCCAAGAGTTGGCTGGCCTTTTCCCAGAAACAAACCTCACCAGTCAATTAGGTGGCTAGGTATGAACATTCTCCTAGGGAAGGGGCTGAAGTGATCTGGATTATTTATTATTGATTGGGGGCACTGAGGTTCACATTAAGGCTCCCTCTAGTGCTGTTCAAAGAAACAAGACAAACAGCTGAAGTGAGTGTGACTAATTCATCTGGTCCTGCACCATCACTCTGTGGCTGGCGCCAGAGTAATCTCATTTTTCACTTCTCAAAGTGCCACACTAAGCTCCATGCAAAAAAGGGGTATACACACATTAACACTAGTAAAATGAAATAACGGGCTAGAGTCAATGATTCAGAAAATGTAATAAGAGAGTGAATCTGAATGCATAGAGCACAGACCTCCCCTGCTGCCAAGTGAGTATAAGCTACAAAGTTTACCATCCAAGTTGAGCAAAACAGAATGCTGAAATGGATGCACTCATGAAAAAACTACTTTGCACTGCCAACCACAATGTGAAAACAGATCTGAATCAGATCAGATCTGATCAGAAGTTTTAGCTCCTGAAAAATCAATCATACAGGCTATATTTCAACATAATCTTGTCGAACGTAGCAGTTAACACAATGATAACTTTCTCTCAATTAGTTACATGCCTTCCTCAACATTATAGAAAGGTTTATTTATTTGTAGCCTAGTTGCAACATGCTAACATAAAGTTTATGGATCTGTCAAACTCCAGAATAACATTAAAACTATGTTGCGTTTTGATAGCATGATTTGGGGAACGTTCCAGTCCCACGCAGGACTGTCTCGCAAACTTTTGCTTCAAACAGTAAACTTTCACTCTTACCTGAGGCATAAGCGATCCCAATCCAAATCCGACAGAAAATTGTAAAGTCTCTCTTCATTTCCAGATTTCCCAGTCCTCGAATGATTAGATTTCTTGAAACAAACTCAGTGTTTTGATGGTGTCAAAAACGCAGTGAAGAGCGGGAAAGTGGAAAGGGGGAAAGTAAGTAACTCCGTGCATGGACAACCAGGTGAGCTTCACTGAAGCGCTTCTATCTCTCTCTCCCTCTCTCTCACACACACTCACTCACTCACTCACATCAGTCTGGCAATGGAGTATGTGTGAATTGTCACGCTAAAAGAAGTGCGCTTTTCCTGCGGCGAGGATTCATGAGGATCGGAATGGATCCACAATGATTTCCTTTTCCCTCGCTCGTGACTGGAAAGCGCATCCACCCCTTGCCTACAGATGCACTGTGAAGTTGCTAGCAATATCCAAAAAGTTCTTTATCGACAGAAAAAAAAATCCTTTCTCACTCTGCGGGAACTGTCAGATCAATGGATGAATTTTCATCGGACATCTCAATCTAGACGTAAACGATTTCACGTGCATAGGCTACAACTGCCAAATAAATATGTTAAGTGTTAACAATCTGACACATTGTTCAACTTTTCTGAATTCTTGTTCGCCAAGCATGCACCTTCCAGCGTTTGGGGTATTTAGGCTATCATTTAAAGATTCAGTAAAATATTTTCTTTTTCTTTCTTTTTCTTTCTTTTGGCCTGTTCACGTGGCTTTAAGTGCACATCTAACAAAACAAATTTGACAGATTTTTCTCCTCTTGTCTAACCTTTCAACAATCTCCCTACACAGATGCCCAGAAATTTCTCTCTGACTTCTTAAAACTGCGAATAAGAAACATGTGCGTGCGCATCTCTGTATGGCCTTGGTGAAAAGCCCGTCGTTTCTAATTTACGTTTAAGGAAACAAAACCAGCCTGAAACATAATTCTGTAAGGACATACATGTGCAGATCCACAAAATAACCTGAACTAAGCTCTTTGTGTGTGGTGTGAGAGTGTGTGTGTGTGAGATAATCAAAAATACAAAACAGCTGATGTATTTTTGTGGGCAGAGGACACTATTTTAGTCTGTGGTTACAGGCGAAATATCACCTCTTAAATGTTGATAGTCTTCTCTGTCATATTATCTCTAGTTTGTGAGGTTCAAAAAAGACATTTGCACTAAAATGGTCCTGTTGCAATCAAAAACAACGAGGGGATCTTGTCTTGGAACCTTGCAGAGAGAGGGGAGTGTCTTGTACTTTGTGTTCAAACCAAGCTGTGCAACATCCTCCATAGCGCTTCCTCAGGCTCCCAGTGAGCTGGATAAAAGGCTGGAGAAGGAACACAGTCTGGTTCGTCATAACTGTGAAGAATAACAAGTGAAAGTGCATGTTTCAATATTATGTTAGGCCGTGCTTGTTTGTCCTCACCTTGGGTCTGGAGCCCTATCACCCCAAACAAGCCATTGATGCCTTTAACTGGATACAATTAAAAATGCCTGCTGCTACTGAAAACAAAAACAAGGAACGCTGAGCAAAAAGAAACTTCCCCTCTTGTTGAACAGCGGAGGAGTAAGGAGTCACCCACTGCATTTATTGCCTATGATACATATTATGTTATATAAAAGACCAAGTATTGTAGTCATCATTTTTACTAACACATTTTAAATGTATACCATCATTGCAGTGCCACCATGACCACAACTAACATCAAATATACAATAATACAATAATAACAATGAATGGCCTATTGCAATGATTTGTTAATAACATGCAATAATATTATTATTAATGGTAGTAATAACAGCAAGCATGTGCACACTACTGGCCCTCTAAACTGGCCCCATTTCCCAGAGGTCTCGCCTCAGGGGACTGAGCTCAAGGTCCAGTCCTTGAAGCGCCGCGTGGCTCCATCGGCCCCTTCCTGCTCTGTGGCCGTCGTCAGCCCGCGCGCACACTCTCATCGGAAGGATGTGTGTCACAGGTCGCCTGCCCGCCTCGAGGCCTGCCAAAGGGCCGCCGCCGTTATCCCCCGCCGAGCCAAGCGAGGCGTTTGGTGTTACCGTCCACGCCGTGGATCCGCTTACCGCAGGCTAGACTGGCTGGCAAATGTGCTTGGGTCCCAGCGTGGAGATGCCGGGGAGCACGGTGGAATAATGAAATGAAAACACGGGGGAAATAAATAAACAGGACATTTCATGTTTCGCTCCATTATTTTCGTTGCCACGGACACAGTCATGTTCCGTGTCGTGTTTCGCAGTCGGAATGGTAATAGGTCGGGGCGCGGGCGAACGGGCGGGCGTGTGGAATGTGTAATACTGCTGATTTAAATAATGGCTTTCCTCCACAGTGT
The DNA here is from genome assembly GCF_018492685.1 of Alosa sapidissima. Taxonomy (NCBI): domain Eukaryota; kingdom Metazoa; phylum Chordata; class Actinopteri; order Clupeiformes; family Clupeidae; genus Alosa; species Alosa sapidissima. The sequence continues at coordinate 14,640,175 of NC_055976.1, forward strand.
TGTTTTAAAACATTTTAACGTGTTTTTTTTTTCTTTTCTTATTTTATTCGTTAAAATCTAACCCTGGGGAGGACATACGGCGCTGGTTCCTGTTCCAGCGGCCAAACCACATCCTGTCCGCCAGGGTCCCCAGGAGGACAGTAAAAAGGGGTCGGGGGCACCGGCGCTGTCCCTCTGTTTGCCTGACCCCTGTGCGGGGAAGTGGGAGGAAGGAGGATGTTGGTGCACTTGTCTGTTTTTATAGATAACAGGAGTCTCATCCTCACAGCCTCTGGATCTGGGAATCCTCTCCAGGTGCCCCCCTTCCCCAACAACACCCCCCACACAGACACCCACACACACATCAACATCCCTTAATCCTCTGCAATTTGCCTGCCCCCCCTCTTCTAACCAGTGCATGCCACTAAAGTAACAGAATCAACGGGCAAGTTTCTCTCATCACCATAGTGGGTGTTTTATAAGTGAATGTCTGTCTGGAGGATGTGATAGTATGGAGCGTGTGCCCTTTAATGTGCTTCAGCACGTTTGGCATCGGCGATGGGCAATGCGGCGGTTGTCTGGGCCACCGATATGCAGCCTGGCGCAGAGCTGGTGGCTGTAGTGGAAAGCTGAGCACGGGAGTAAACACTGGACAATTTCCTGCAATTTTGCTGGGACCTGATACAGTGCAGTGACCCACAAACACCTCCAACCCTCAAAGCAAAACCCAAAGCGCATACAGATACACAAAAACAAACAGCGCTAGCCAAATCCTGAATGTGAACTGACTTGGCTTTATTGGAAGTGTTGGTTTCAAACAAAATTAAAAGAGGCACTACTAGTTAGACAAAAAAAAAATACAAATCTGTGCTAGTGTATTAATCACAACTTGTACAGCTCATCAGAAGTGAACACTTGGCATCAATCCATTTCTATCCTGTGACTTCATGCTAAATAAAGTGATTTGTTGAATTCAGAAGTGCTCAATAGCCATGTCAATACAGCATACCAATCAGACTGCATATGACAGATATGAACAGAGAACAGAAAGAAAAAAACACTCACACAACAATGAATCTTTGATGTGTTGCAATGAGACATTGTCAACGCAAATGCTTTGGCACCAACGACACTTCCCCATTGTGTCTCCCACTCTCTCTCACTCACACACACACACACACACACACACACACACACACACACACACACACAAACAGATTCTCCAAACATGCTCTTTCTCTCACATGACATCCAAGGCACCAGACCATGATCCACTCCAACTTAATTCAATGCAGAAACTACAGTATTAATACTTTTACAGTATAGGAATTGTATACAGTAATAGGAACAGTATAGTCCAAAGGGCTGAAATGCTTCCCCTCTGAAGGCATGCTACGGACACTCCTCACAGGAACTCCACGGGGAGATGGACGAAGCGCATGGGCTGAGGCCGCTGGCCCGGCTCGGTCACGCACGTGCTCACGAACGCCAGTGCCTTCCCCCGGGGCCCATCGCCGAATGCGTGCAGCAAGGTCATGTCGGCAGCGTCATAGAAGGCCACTCGCCGCTCGTCGCAGTCCAGGAGCACGCCGACGCGCCGGGGCTGATCCACCAGCCGCAGCGGCGTCCACGGCTGCGTGCCGGCCGAGTACTGGTTGCCGCCGCGCAGCCGCAGTGTCCAGTAGCCGTTCTCCGGGCACAGCTTGACCCGCGCCCGCCGGTCGACGCTCTCCAGCGCCACTCCCAGGTCCCACTTGGGCTTGGTGCCCACTGCCACCTCCCAGTAGTGGCGACCCGACGAGAAGCCTTGGGCGCCCAGCACGTTGACGCACTGGACAAAGCGCTTTGGGTGGAGTGGGTACGGCTGAATCTCCTCCAGCTCCACCACGGAGGTCTTGTCCCGCGACAGGAGGAGGCTGGGGTGGGCTGTGTCCTCGTCAAAGGTCACCGGGGCCGGGCCTGGGGGGGACATGGGGCAGAGAGAGAGAGAGAGAGAGAGAGAGAGAGAGAGAGAGAGAGATGTGGGGTGTTGAGAGACAGTCACTGATTAATATGTGAATGTCGTGTCTGTATGTATGGCAGTGGGTTTGTGTGTGTGTGTGTGTGTGTGTGTGTGTGTGTGTGGGGAGGGGGTTCTGTCAAATAATTCTTTAATATATGCATTCCTCTGTTCGTCATGAAAAACAGGTGCCCTCTAATAACTCTGTGGCTCGTTGAAACTCCCGCTGAGGAGAAAAGATGCCTTACAGATGTCTGTAGATATATATACTGAAAAGTGATGTGTGCATTTTTCATTGCTTTCACCCACTGAGAAAAAGAGAGTGCGTATGCATTTGCAAAGCGAGGGCAATTACCTGGCTTCAGGACCTGGAACATCTTCCTCCAGGTGGTGTACTGTATCGGAGCCGCATATTTGCTGCTGAAAACATTACTGTCGAAATCTGGCCCTTTAGTGACTTGTGCAGATGATCTGGAGTGAAAGCAGAAAATACCCTTTAATTGTTTCTGTCAATTTGAGATGAAAGCGATTGTAAACTAAAGCCCTGCCTCGAAATCGCAAAAAAACCATTCTGACTCATGTCAAGGCAAAGACACATCTCTGAAGTTTGTGTGTGTTCAAAAAAAAAAAAAAAAAAAACTATCTGAAGCTGAAGAAAAGAAAAACATCTCTTCAACAGGGGGTGGTTTATTCCTCAGCCCAGTCAGCGTGTGGATGATGTTTTGCTCCACTGCTGAAAGCTATATGGGCTTTGGTATTCAGTGCAGATAGCGGAGAGACATGTCTCGATGATTGATAGGTCAGGCATGTGAATACAGTCATAAGGTTCTGGCAATGTGGTCGGTGCAGCACCGGTTTTCATTAAACAACTGGCACAGTGACGACCTTCTTTCCACCACCCCCTGACCCTGCCACACACACACACACACACACACACACACAGCCAGCCACACAAACACACACACATTAGGAAGCGAATTCAATTCAGCAAATTTGCCAGCGTGACACTATTGCTCTTCTGAGGCATCTGTTTGTGGTACCAATGCGAGATTACAGTATCAGACTTTCAGACACTCACCTGCTATTCAAATCTGGGAGCTGGAATTGGACAGGCAGGGGAAAAAAAAGGAGACAGGGAGAGAAGGGTGTTACTGACATGAAGAGTTGAATTCATACATGCCATAATGATCTACTACCATGTGAACCTTGGTTGAAAGAGCTCAGTCCATTTGATCGAGCTGTGACTGAAAAGACTGAGTGTATGTGTAAGTGTGTGTGTGTGTGTGTGTGTGTGTGTGTGTGTGTGTGTGTGTGTGTGTGTGTGTGTGTGTGTGTGTAAAAGAGATGAGCTCAGACCCTCTGTGATTCTTTGATATTCAAATAAGACTCAGTTCCTCCGCTACCTAGCGGGCTCATCATTGACAGAACATGCTCTTGTGCTAATGAGAATACCGGAGCGGCTGACATCTAATATGACATCTAATATGATAACACCACAAGACAGAATTACTGGCGCAGACGGCTAGAAAAAGAACATGGATGTAGACATGCTGACCGATTAACTTTTCACTCTTTTTCTTTTGTCCCCGGCCCGACGTTCGTAGAATTATTAATCTTGCGGCAGGGCAATATAGCACATTCTAAATAATGTTATTACCTGAGACTGGGCCTCAGCAAACACCTTGTCCAAACATAAGTCATGCTAATAGGTCTAAAGCTCATTTTGAGCCAGTCAGCAAATCAGCCTCCAGGTCCCTTGCTTGTGCTGTAGAACCAACACTACAGTAAGGATCTATGGAGCTGAAAACCTCTTTTTTGCATTCCACTGTGCCTCATTTGTTTAACATGCATTCGCCATGAGCTATTTCATCGGCACACGACTAAATAAAGATGTATTGCCTCATAAGGGCAATTCAGCAGATCATATTTCAGCACGTGCCAACATCACATCAGCTAGCTGTCCACATCTCATCTAAAAAAAAGAAGAAAAAAACAAAAGACAAACAAGGGTGGAGCTATGACGCAAGTGGCAGCACCCGCACCACAATTGTGCCCACAGGGACTCACAGTCACTTCCCGATCCCACCCCATCTCTCTTACACACTCGCCTTTTGTCATTTTAAACTGTCCCATCTACATAAAGGCAAAGACAAAAGCCCCCCCCCCCCCAAAAAAATAAGTATGAAACAATGAAGAGTAGCCGCAGTCAAACGGGAGCTCGAGGAGGCGTCACCTCTACAAGTACGCTGTGGTCTCGGGTGTCCATGGCCTGCTGCAGGGCGCCCACGGTCTGCTCTGCGTCCCTGAGGGCTCCCTTGACCGCCTCCAGGTGGCGCTGCAGCGCCTGCTCCCACTCCTCCTGCTCGCGGCGCAGCTGCTCCAGCAGGGAGGCCTCCTCCTCCAGCAGGAAGCCGTGCAGAGCCTGGAAGTCGGCCTGGATGCGCTCCTGAAGCTCAGAGCCCACTTTCTGTCAGGGATGGTGTGTGTGTGTGTGTGTGTAATGGGGGGGGGGGGGGGGTTGTGGCAGGGAGGAAGAGAGACAGGAAGATCTGAGCACATCTGAAAGGTTCTGCACATCTAAGCGACACAATCGGACATTTTTTCCCCCACAACAGCGAGACGAAAAACAAAACAAAAAACAGTGACTGGGCTTTTGAAAATTGTCGGATGGGATGCGAGACAGTGGCACACTCACACTCGTGTTTGCTCAACTCCTGGACGGCTGACAGGTTAACAATGTCTAGCTTGCTATGATGCAAACCTACTCACCTGCCAGACTACACAGCACTCTACTCCGTGCTGACTCTCACCCCGGTGCAATCAGGGAAATGTCGCACAGACAAGGATTTTCCTGTGGCAGGGCTTTGTCTGCCAGCTATAACATGCTGTGCTTTTTTGTCGAAGCTACAGTCTGACGTCAATGTGTTAGATTTTATTTTCTGCCCTCACTTCAAAGGGCTACACCTACACTATTTATTTTCTTCCTTTCAGCAAAAGGGTAGTGCATTGTATTTGTACACAACCATAAATGGACCATTATTCTGAAATGGTGGTTTATACATGAAAATCACTGGTCTGCCTGGTGTGCCCTACAGCCATTTGCCAGATCTGTTTATCCACGTAATATCTTTGTAATCATGCCAGACTAGCACTTTTCTGCTCTTTCATAGGAGATAAAACATGTGCTATTATCAGGCCTCATACATCGATTTCTGTTCAACTTCCAGTGAAGAAAGCATCAGCAGCATACACATTGTGTGTTTTTTGTTTTTTGTTTTTGTTTGTTTGTTTATTATGGCTCAGTACCAGCTCAAGTATGGTGACCTCCAACCGCTGAGTTGCCTTCCAGACACTTAGTGTAGGTTTGACAAATGCAAACCTCTTCATCACTGGTTGCCTACCAGACAGAAGAATAAACAGGGGGGGGGGGGGTGCTGTGTCTTTCTCTGCTAGTACTCTACTCTCACATATTCTAGATCTATCTTTTCACATAATATGCAAGTGAAGAATACATGACAATGGCTATTTTAAACAATATAAATATCAGTAGGTGATGATATATGTATACAACTGTTTAATAACACCTTCCTACAAAGCTTACAGTTATAATCAAGATCCGACCTCTGCTACTGTAAGAGACACTAGCTCTGGTCAACATTGACTAAAAATACATTTTAAAGAATGAATTATTCTGAAATGTTTCAAAATGGATGGAGTTCATTTTGAAAGATTCATGACTGCTCAAATGCTTCTGCAACATCATTTCCAAGTATCTCATTCTAGTCCCTCTGTAAGGTCCTTTTCCATGCATCAAAGGAAAAACAACTTGGAAAATGCAAAGAATATAAAAAGCATATCTGTATTCTGTGCAGAAGTACTGGAGATATTTACATCATTAAAACACTTACAAGTTGGACATATAGACCTGCCTGCTTGCCTGCTGTGGTTACAATGAATCTTGCCACAGACCATTTCCCTCCATGGTGTATAAAAATGGCATAGATTTAGCCACAGTAAGATGGATCATATGTCCATGTTTAGCTTGCACAACTCTTTGCACAGACCTCTGAATGACTCCTTAGGCACAAATTAGCGTAAGAATAACATGGGGTTAGTTAGCATCATAGGTGGCCAAACCACAATCCTTACATTTAGGATTCTTCTTCTAGGGGGTTCTGGATCTCTGGAAAGTGTCTCTATGACAAGGTCATTGGAGTAAGGCATTACACAAATATAATAGAATTTTATTTAATTTGGCTGACATTTGCCCAAATCCTATAGGAACAATGATGGCTGAACACCGGGGATATATTACACTCCTGTTTTGAGCACACACAGACATACACACATACAAACACACAAACACACACACACACACACACACACAACCAACCTTTAGCGTGTCAACCTGCTCTTTGTCTTTGCGGATCATGTTGATGTACTCCTCCCTTTTTGAGCGGTGGGAATCAAGAGTCTCTTTCAGTTGTTTCTGGAAAAGAACAATGTCATTTATTGTCTAATAATACTACTACATAAGAAAAAATAAAACATATTCTTGGATATCCCTGCCAAACATATGTGAAATTGCAGATACAGAGCCTGTTTTTAACACCCTAAAATAAACTGAAATAAATTAGAATGGTTGGTGTTTTGTTTTCCAGATATTTTAAGCCTTAGTCAACACAATCTTTATTTGAAGTTAATAAATTAACTTGATCCAGGCAGGATTTTGCTTGTAATGCATAGTTGAAGGCTGATGTTTTATTCTGATTAGTAAAGCTGTCAAGACAGACTATAAAATCTATCTGAACTAAGGTTCAGTATAATTTGTCATGCCAAGAGATTTCCCCTGACTCTTTAGGTCCAGCTTTTCAGTAGAGCCAGTAGTGTGATGCCTATGCCAATGATTTGAACTGGCCCCAACAGCCACTCCCATTAGACAGAGCTTACCTTACTTCTAAACATTACAACTTTACAAGTTAACAAAGTATTAAAGTCTGGATGAGCCTTGCGATCCATGTTTGTGCTGACACTGCAAAACACTCAAAACTATACTTTACATGATGTTGCAGATGTGAATGACTGCTGGAGTTTTTGAGTTTGATGACAATCAATAATCGTATCAGCGCAACTGCGTCGTATCAGCGTCATTATGACAAATTACCCTGAATTGATGTTTATCATTCGGTCAAGGAAGATTTTATTACAGCAGTAATCAGAAGTGGGAAAAGATGTGTCCAGTTGCATTGTGGTTGTGGAGTAGCCTACTCTTGGCTATGACCATGAAAAACATGATTCACTTCTGCATATCAAAAGGTCCTTCTCTTACTGCCTCCCTCCTACAGGACTTTTATGAGCCAGTATTTTTTGATTCAGACTAAATAAAAACACAAACATAGGTCCTAATACTACATAATGTAGATGTGTAGGTTTAATTCTGGTTTAAATCTCACAAGGCATTTCATTTTGTCTCAGTGTTTCCAAAAAACCGTTAGTCTGCCAACATTAGATGAAGTAACAGATTAACCTAATCCTGGAATCCATGATAGAGCCACTAAAATCACAGCCGATGGTGTGGGAATGTATAGTAAGCCTACATACAATGTTACTTGATGGAACAACATTACCTCAACATTCTTCACATAACCGTCGTTAGAGCTGGCCCGTACTTTATCCACAAGGCCAGCCACTAAATAGTTGGTTTGAAACTGTCGACTGGGGAACTCCTGGCGACACTGTGGACATGGAACAGGTCCCCCCCGGATACTTTTCCAGTAGGTTGAGATGCAACGCTTGCAGAAGTGGTGCATACAACCGAGCATCACTGGGTCTCTGAAGAGGTCGCAGCATATGGCACAAGTGAGGTCTTCTCGCAGATTCATCCCTTTCTTATTGGACGCCGCCATAGCTTCTTTGTGTGTCCTTTAGTTGCACTTCACAGTTCAAATTCTGTCGCAAGAGTCATAAGAACAGCACACATCACGTGTCAGAGCTTATAGGGGTCGGTCGCTTGACCACTCAATACTAGAATAGTTACAGATGGTCGCAAGAGACGGCACCTACTCAGAAGACTAAGATACATTTTAAGTGTTTTTTGCAATTAGCTAGTTGGCACATTTACTAGGCTACTCTCCTTTTGCATTGCGAGAATATTGTTTGGACTTTGTCCTAACCTCAACAAAGCAATTTAACACAACAACGAAGAGTAGTCTATCTTTACAGACTTTTAATAAGTCAATATTGATCTGTTTTGAGCATGAACAATTGCTTGTTCGGTTCAGCCACTGCTGTTGTCATTACATATTGCCTACCTTAGAAATATCAGAAAAAGATAACGCTGCCTGCCTGCCTGCCTCCTCCTCCTCTGCTGTTTGTAAACATAGCAGTGGGCTATCTGCTTAGCTAGCTAGCTATACGAGCTAGCTCGCACAACAAACTGTTTGAACGAAGCTACACTATCGAACGATTAATGCTAAAGAGAAACGTAGTTCTGCTACATACCTCTAAATTGTCTGGACACAGACAGCGAAACAGTCGGGATACGCTTTTTATCCGCTGGGCTTCATTCCTGCAAAGCGCAAGCATTCATTCACACATGTTGGCTACATTGCGGAAGAACAGTATGTGACGCTTTCGCTGATTGGTTCGAATTATGTAACTTGCTCAGTAGGCCTACTCCACAGTCAACAGAACACTGTGTTCTACTGAGTGTTGACATAATCCTATAGCAAAGGTGACAGAGTTGATCATTCGGCTACATTGAACAGTAGGCTATGGACTGAATGGTCCATCCAGAAGAATATTCTTTGATGTGTGTAATAAGGAATAGCAGGGTTTTTTTTTTTTCACAGAAAAAAAAAAACAGATGGTGCCATTCAAATACTTCAAGATAGCTGCAACCTGTTTCTTTTCATGATTCTCCAAACCCCTCTTGCAATACCTTGCACAGCTGACATACACAACATGATACAGAGGATAATCAATTCAAACAAAGGTTTTGACATTTCAATCTTAACTCAGCCTGGGCCATTGCGAATGGCTCTTTAGGCCTGTTATTCAGTTGGATATGTAAGTCCATAAACACCCATACTGAATTGAAGTGCATGGCAAGGCTGGAATGATAATGTGTGAAGTTGAACAGCTTAGATATGATGGAGAAATAGGATGGCTGGAGTTGGTAAAGCAAAGTCAAAGTCACTTTCCACCTGTCTTGAACTGACTCAACTGTTTAAAAACAGCACTCACTGATGCACTTATTCTTACTGTACTCTACCCAGTGTTGTAGTACTCGAGTCCAGGACTCGAGTCCGAGTCATGAGCTAAATTTAGAGACTCGTGAGTTGACTTGGACTTGAGCACTGAATGACTGGAACTTGGACTAGGACTCGTACATTCAGACCATGCAGACTCGGAAATTGAGACGAGGACTCGACTTTGTTTTTGTAATGTCATTAGGCTATAATTGTAGTTCGGAATGGCACCCAGGCTACTATAATTGTAATATGTCATTAGAATATTATTTTGTATAGGATTTTGATATCTAAATTATTTTTAGTATTAATATTAGTGCAATGGAGTGTTACTGCTTCATGTCATACATCACACATCACGCCATGTTCCTACAATTAACTTTAATGGCACCAAATGCCTGGAGACATGAATGCCCTGAAGGTTGTCAGATTTGCATTTAAAGGAGAATTCCGGTGTGATATTGACCTAAAGTGTATTGAAACATGATACCGAGTGTGAACGTATGTCTCATAGCCCATCTCGACTTGTCCCCTGCACTCGAAAATCTGGCGCTAGTTAGCCGATGCTACCAACAACTTTTTCAGTAGTGGTGCTTCGGCATCGGGCTAGCCATGCAAATAAATCACTGTTTTACACCCATTTACGAGGCTCAATGTATCTCCACACTTCATTGGTAGACTTCCTAGGGCCCTGACATTTAAAACGAGACATTGAGAACTTTGAAAAAGCACTGGTAGTTTACTTACAAGACGATTTATACAGACAGTATCTTCACGAAGTTTAACGTTTGCAGCCATCTTGAATTTAGTCACGATAAGTCGAGCAACGAGTAAGAATGAACAGGTATGATAAGGGATCAGATTCCAAAAATAATTCAGTGGAAATGCATGGATTCCAGTTTCTTCCAGTAGCAGCAACTGGAATCCATGCATTTCCACTGAATTATTTTTGGAATCTGATCCCTTATCATAGCTGTTCATTCTTACTCGTTGCTCGACTTATCGTGACTAAATTCAAGATGGCTGCAAACGCTAAACTTCGTGAAGATACTGTCTGTATAAATCGTCTTGTAAGTAAACTACCAGTGCTTTTTCAAAGTTCTCAATGTCTCGTTTTAAATGTCAGGGCCCTCGGAAGTCTACCAATGAAGTGTGGAGATACATTGAGCCTCGTAAATGGGTGTAAAACAGTGATTTATTTGCATGGCTAGCCCGATGCCGAAGCACCACTATTGAAAAAGATGTTGGTAGCATCGGCTAACTAGCGCCAGATTTTGGAGTGCAGGGGACAAGCCGAGATGGGCTATGAGACATACGTTCACACTCGGTATCATGTTTCGATACACTTTAGGTCAATATCACACCGGAATTCTCCTTTAATAGTGACTCGACTCAGACTTGACTCGGATGAGTAGTGGACTCGACTCGGACTTGACTTGGATTTTTTTTTAATGACTTGGACTTGACTTGGACTTGAACACTGGAGACTCGATTCTGGACTCGGACTTGAGGCATAGTGACTTGACTACAACACTGACTCTACCTTTTTTAAATTGTCCTAGAATTGTTGAGATAATTGCTTAAAGCAACACTAAAGCACTTTTCCTCTGTCGCACGCATGCTATTTGTTTATTTAGCACTGGCTTTGCAAATAACATGTCCACAGACACGGCAGAGTATGTTGCACGATTTAATGAAAGTATGATGTATTGCGACATCAGATGCAAGTCAAATTTGTAGTTTCCTATGTCTCATTCCATCGAACTACAGATCCGCTACCCGATCTGGTAAACTTAGTAGTAGTAGAACATACTGCGGTTATAGCCGATAGAGGGCCGCGAAGCGAATGCAGAAGTGCCGTTCACCCTGTTACGAGTTGATGAACCACTGAAACGATTTTGGAAACATTATATTAAGGTATAAAAAACTCTTTGGTGTTGCTTTAAAACTTAAACTGTTTACCATGTTGTTAGTCGCTTTGGTTAAAAATGCCTCAGCCAAATGTAATGTAGGCGTAATTATGGATATTGGCCTATAGGACAAAAAACAATTCCCTACATTCAGCACAGAGATGGAAATAATTCCAATCAGACTAGCCTACCTTCATGGGTTGCCAATGATCTCCCTTTATGGAGAATGGGGACGAAGTGAATTAAACACAACCTCTCAGCTCTGCTCAGCATGGTTTTGTAGAATGGAAATAATCATTTTGAATAGCCCACTGCTGAGCCTGTGCACAACACACATCCTCTTGTTGAAATCTGACAGTTTGCTTCTGCAATTCAGTCATCTCAAATTAGTAGATAATGTTTTCGCTTCCAGTTTGATTGATGCTGACTTCATGAATCTCCAAGCAAGTGACTACACCGCAGTTTCAGTCAGATGACCATTTATTTATGGTTAAAAAGAGGTTAGCCTTTGCAGAATGGAATTATCTATTGAAACTTGGCAGGGCAGTGTGTGGTCATTTTGCAGAAGTAGGACATAGGAAATAACCCTACAGACCCATATCTGTGCAACGAGTGTGACTGGTGTGACATATACAACCTATGGGGACTCAATGTCAGTTAATATTGTCTTTAAAATAACAGGATCATTGTGCCGGAAAATAATGCTGTCATGTCAGTATTTAGATGGATGATATGAGATGATAAGTCATAATTGTGGAAATGATGCTGAAGATGATTGTGATATTATGAGTGAGATGAGCATGTTGGAAAATAGAATGATGATGATGGTGGATCATGATGGCTAGGATGGCTATGAAAACCATGGGGGACGGGGACAACTTTCTATGTTTAAAGACTGCTAAAGAGGAAGAAGGAATTACAAGTCAACATAGTGATGACAAAATTAAAATGAATGGCCTTAGAAGTCAGGCTGTACCTTTTTCCTACATAATGGATTCATGCCTACGGACAATTGCTGTCCTCAGCATAACATGCTGTGCCACACTAGAGATGCAGAGTGTGTTCAAGCAGTGGTGTAGTCGACTTAGCTGTAATGGATATACTGTGATGTAGTCTACTTAGCTGTAGTGGGTATACTGTAATGTAGTCTACTTAGCGGTGGGTATACTGTGATGTAGTCTACTTAGCTGTAGTGAATATACTGTGATGTAGTCTACTTAGCTGTAGTGGATATACTGTGATGTAGGCTACAGTAGTTATCTGTAGTGGTACTGTGATCAACCCCAAATGTTAATAGGTATCCTTGCCTATTTCAAGATATACTGAGATAGTGATGCTTTAAGTGGGTATACTGCGTAGTCCTGCGCATCATGTAGACTACACCACTGTGTTCAAGCAGAAAACTCTATTGAGTGCAACGCCTCAGTATTGGAAACGCGACTGAATGTTTGTTCCTTTATTTGGATCCTCAGGTTCCCCATACACTCTAAAAAATGCAGGGTTATTTTTCTCAACCCAAATTAGGTTAAGGTTGCTGGGTCATTTTGTTGGGTTATTTTTTTAACTCATGCTGGGTTGTCTCTGTGACCCAGCCTGCTGGGTTGGTAGGTGAGAACAGTGCCCCTTCCTCTCTTCCACCAGACGTGACATTTGATCCTCAGGTTCCCTAGGGTGTGCGTCTGCTCTATGATCTATGGCACCAGCTTTCAGATCACATGCTGGGCAACACCAGTGGTATTTCACATGTAAAATGAGAGACAGACAGACAGATAGATAGATAGATAGATAGATAGATAGATAGATAGATTAATTGGTTCATTGGCTGGGTTACTGATTGATTGCATCAGACTTTGGAACATTACATTCTATATGTGCTTGCCTATTAGACAGCTTTTGCCACTGAGATAGCCTGAGGTGTCATATGATGTCAGCAAAAGCTCTGCTATTCAACAACCCTATGGAAACCTTGTCTTTGTGTGTCTCCTATTAAGGATGCTGACATCACTGGGGGAAACGGGTACGCAGATCAGAACAAAACAGATTTTATTTTCCGTGCCCATTGCAAGTTCACACTGCAAAAGGCTATAATTTGGCGTAGCCGTAAGCTGATAGCTCAGTCACCAGAAAATGGCTGTATGAGAGAGAGATGCATCACTAGGCTACTGTGTTGATGTAAACAGTTTATCAGGCAAAATCAGGCGTTTTATGGTTTAACAGTGGGCTGGCTGATCCTCAGGTCATGTATAAATTAGATTTCCTTCATGATATTGTCATAAAGAGAGAACATCTTTTTTGTTTTGTCTGCTTGTTTCTTTTTACGGAGCCCAGGAGGTGTCATCACAATATATATTTGTGTACGGAGAGAATGTGCGCTCATTTTAGTAAATTGTGCACTAATTTTACTAAATTGTATGGAGGAGCCCAAGAGGTGTCAATGCAAGATATTTTTTGTGTATTGATAGAATGTGCGCTCATTTTAGTAAATTGTGCACTCATTTTACTAAATTGTGATCTCATTTTACTATTTGTGTGCACAATTTAGTACTGTGTGCTCATTTTACTAAATCGTGTGCATGTTGTAGTAAATTAGTGGACTCGTTTTAGTAAATTGTGCTCACAATTTAATTAATCGTGCACACATTTTGCAAAAAATCTGCGCACAATTTACTACCGGTATATTGAGAACACAAGTTGATAAAATGAGCTCACTTATTTAGTAAAACGTGCACACAAGATACTAAATTGAGAACACAATTTACTAAATTGAGAACACAATTTAGTAAAATGAGCGCACTATTTAGTCAAACGTGGGTCCAAGGTTCCCTACATTTTCCTTTGGAGAGAGCTAAGAAGAAGGAAGAACCATCTCAGGCATTTATATTGCCTAAGAAGTTCTGGCTTTTTCCACTGAATATAGGGGCAATAATTCATAGGGGAATCTGTCCATAATAAAAACTATTTAGGTAGATTTTAGCCTATATCATATTGCTGTGTGTGCCAAGGTCAACTGTGTTTTGTGTGCTGTCTCCACGTAGGCTACATGTGCTTATTGCCTATTGCTCAAAGAAAAACTTCAACTACAGATTCATTTTCATAATTCGGTAAGTTGATAAAATGAGCTCACTTATTTAGTAAAACGTGCACACAATATACTAAATTGAGAACACAATTACTAAATTGAGAACACAATTTAGTAAAATGAGCGCACTATTTAGTAAAACGTGGGTCCAAGGTTCCCTACATTTTCCTTTGGAGAGAGCTAAGAAGAAGGAAGAACCATCTCAGGCATTTATATTGCCTAAGAAGTTCTGGCTTTTCCACTGAATATAGGGGCAATAATTCATAGGGGAATCTGTCCATAATAAAACTATTTAGGTAGATTTTAGCCTATATCATATTGCTGTGTGTGCCAAGGTCAACTGTGTTTTGTGTGCTGTCTCCACGTAGGCTACATGTGCTTATTGCCTATTGCTGAAAAACTTCAACTACAGATTCATTTTCATAATTCGGTAAGCCTTAAAGTGATTTCTTCACTCCTCCTCCTGAGTTGTTTTGTTCCTTTAATTAATATCCATTTTAAGAGCGAATAATAGAACAACAATAATGTTTGAGAGAGGGGGTTGATGAGGGACTAGGACATGCCAATCAATAAGATGCACAAAAGCAGCAGGCATCGTCTCCGACAAGTACACCGGATATTTATTGAGGCAATTATGACACAATTGCATCTGCGATATACTGGGGAGCCAATGCGCTTCCTCTGACTGCCGCCTATCCCACAGCATCCTTCGCAACTCATATGCGCCGTGCGCGACCACAAACCTACCTTCGCTCACGCCAGTAACACACTGTCACTTGGGTTCGGAAACAACGAGCGAATATGCCGTCTATCCAAACGTAATGCTTTACGCATCCCTCCAATATCTGCAAGAGGCATCAACTAAGAGGAGGTGAGTTGACTAAAGCAAGAGGGGTTCACATGGAAAATTTGCATGGAGTTACCATGAGCATGTTTTAAGCCATACTGTCAGCTACATGACATTATATTAATCTTCTTAGAACAATTTGATACAATACAATAAGGTAGGCCTAATGCATGTCAACTTCATCCGTTCCACTAATTTTACAACTTACATTTTTAATAGTAATATATTTTACATAATTGATGAAAGTTGCTCAGTTGAAGTTTGCATTTGATAAACCTCTATTTTTCACGCAGACGTAGGCTAAATGAGTCACTGAGAGAGCAATTTTCGAAATTCATGTTGTAGTAAATGCTTTAATCTGAGAGCTTCACATCTGCTTGCACCTTCAGCTAATTGTAAGAGGCAATTGCCATGGTCTTGGCCAGTTTCTCTCCTTCAGTATCGACTGTCGAGAAATGTTGATGTTCTGTTATTTTTATATTGACTAAGTGATTTCATGATGCAATAATTAAAAGCAATCTAATGCACCCCACTGAGAATAACTTTCATGGCAAGATGGTCTCGCACCTTCTGACCGTTGCCAGACACATTTCGGATGTTGTCAATGACCCGGTGAATATCGTCGGTCTTCGGGGAGCTAACCTCTCAGAGAGGACTGTATCACTGAGAACATTCAGCATCCGAGAGACTGAAAGCTCATGTCGCAGCGACTGGGGAGATGTCTGGATGGTCGGCTTATATAAAGTATTCATATCACCCGAGTTTCCCCAAACGCTTCTTCACCACGGAATTTGGAGTGAAGCACAGTGACATACATAGGCTAATGGTTTGGAGACATGTGCTGCTAGCAAGTCATTATGACCAATATGTTTGTTGAAGGTAAAGTAAATCTTTAGCCTTTGTATGAATGCTCCATTATCCACTATCATCCATAAACGGACTGTCCCCTATGGTTCGGGTTGTTACGGGAGACCAACAATTAGTATTGACAAATATGACAATGTAATTGCCTGCAAAGTACCTGCTGCATGGCAACAAATGGTTGTAAGTGCTTTTTGTGCAAGAATAGTGAGATAGCTTCAAACGCAAACCTCAGCTTAATCATCTCTCCTGAGTGTGTAGATGTCCCTCCAGGCACCCAAAAAATAATAATATAGGACGTCTGACTCATATGCCTTTATATAAGAGCACATTTACTCCTCAAAATATAGTCTTTTGGGTCTTTTGAAACTTTATTGGACACAGTCCTGGTTCCTCAGGCAGAAGAGACCCTTCATATATTAGATCAGATGTGAGGTATTTCATTCAATAGTAGTGTGATTGCCATGGCTGTGATATTGTTCCAAACTCCTCTCCATAAAAAGTATTGAATGGTGTTGCTGAGTCTAGATTTGAAATGCCATAATAATTGATTTATATCCCTCGCCCTGCTGTGGTGCCCCGTGGTGTAAAACTCATTAACCTTCTTTTGCAATTTCTAGGGAATCCAATTGCCCATCATCACAAATATTTACTGCTCATAAACAAATAGGCTGGCCTGAGAGTAAATAACTCATGTCTTCTCGCTGTAGGCTTAATTCAAGTGCAATCTTTCACGATTCATTTGAAACCAAACAATACCTGATGAGAGGGAAGGACGGCACAACTTTAATAGCTTTGCAAGATCCTGCCCATCCTACCCCTGAACCACTTTAAGAAACAAAAACAAAACAAAACAAAAAAAAAACAACAACAGCTCATTATCACGGTCCACTCATTGTTTACACTTTGCAGTGGTCGCATCTCACAGCGTAGAGGCACTTCTCCCCCAGTTCTCCAGCTCTCCTTCTTCCTCCGTCACACTAAGCTGCTCAGCCGCTTCAGAGTTAATTCCTTCTCGGCTGGAGAAAGACCCCTCCTGACAGTGCACACTTTAAATTCACCTCACAGGTCTGAAGCCACGCCATGAGAGATTGAGGGGGTTGGGGGGGGGGGGGGGGTACCCGGGGGTGTGGGGGGGTATCTGGAAGTCATGCATCAATTAAAGATTCATGGGAAAAGGATAAAAAAAACATTGGGCCACTCCATTTCCATGTGCCCCATTCCATTTGGCCCCACAGTCAGAGCCTTTCGCTACTCTGCCTCACACTTTTTCCTCGAAATGAGTTTCCATACTGCTGCAGTGCGACATACTGTATAGGTTTGAGCTATGCTTTTTTCCAGTAGGATAAAAATATCAGACCGGACCATGCTTTTTGTCAGGCAATGATCAAATGATCAATGATCCATTTTCAAGCCTTCCAACAGTGTAACCAGAGCCTGAAGTGTTACTCATGATAAAAAAAAAATATATGTAAACAGTAAGTGTATGACTGTTGAGTATGAGAACACACAACCATAAAGGTGTGCTCAGATGTGCGTCTTACATGTTGATGGACTGAATAACAGAGCTCACATGGCTATGCTTCCTTTTAGCAAAATAAACAGAAATATATGTGGGTTAAGCTTATGTATGTCTCTATGGACCCAATTAACATATTAATATTCTAAAGAAAAAAACAAAACAAAACACTATACCAGCCATTGCAGCGTTAGTACAGCCTCTAACAAAAATGTGAGAAGATTATTAATGTTTCTAAAGCCTGTCTGTGTATATGTCTAAGCTGCATTTTCTTTTTCAGTAGGAAATTGAAGAGCAAGTTCGTTTGACGTACCCAGGTGCACACAACGCGACCCAAAATGAGCCCTTTGGATTTGGTCAACAGCACGGACCCAGGCCAGGTGAGATGGGACGACTTCTCCCGATACGGGGAGTTCTTTCTGGGGAACGGCAGCCTTGATCTCCTCCGGCCCACCTTCAGTGACGACATCACCAAGCTCCTGCTTGTCCAAGTTGCGCTGATCGCTGCCTACTCGCTCATCATCCTCCTGGGCTTGGTGGGCAACACGCTGGTCATCTACATGGTCATCCTCTACAAGAACATGCGGACCGTCACTAACTACTTCATTGCCAACCTGGCGCTGGCTGACCTGATGGTGGACACCATCTGCCTGCCGTTCACGCTGGCCTACACGCTGCTGGACGAGTGGAAGTTCGGCGCGGTGCTGTGCCACCTGGTGCCGTACGCGCAGGCGCTGAGCGTCCACGTCTCCATCCTGACGCTGACGGTCATCGCGCTGGAGCGCTACCGCTGCATCGTCTTCCACCTGGAGCGCCGGCTCTCGCGGCGCACCAGCTTCGCCATCATCGGCCTGACGTGGGCGACGTCGGCCGTGCTGGCCGGCCCGCTGGCCATCTTCCGCGAGTACCGGCGCGAGGAGATCCCCTCCATCGGCCTGCGCATGGCCGTGTGCTCGGAGAAGTGGCCCAACGGCACCAACCGCGACGCCGTCATCTACAGCCTGGCCATGCTGCTCGTCCAGTACGTCATCCCTCTGGGCATCATCAGCTACGCCTACGTATGCATCTGGGCCAAGCTCCGCAGCCACGTCAGCCCGTCCAGCCGCGGCGACAGCATCCACCGCCGCAAGAAGACCACCAAGATGCTCGTGCTGGTGGTTCTGGTGTTCGCCTTGTGCTGGCTGCCCTTCCACATTTTCCAGCTGGCCAGTGACCTGGACCTGGTGCTGCGCTTCAAGGAGTACAAGCTGCTCTACACCATCTTCCACATCGTGGCTATGTGCTCCACCTTCACCAACCCGCTCCTCTACGGGTGGATGAACAAGAACTACCGCAACGGCTTCCTCATGTTCTTCCGCTGCGAGCACAAGCCCGACACCATCCACCCGGAAGGGTCCTTCAAGACCCGCTCGCAGAGGGGCCTGATTGTAAACGGCCACCATGGTGGACACCGACCAACTCCCGTGTGAACATTGCTGAACTTGTCTTGAACTTCCAAATGTGTGGAAGCACCCTTGAAGGGTGCCAAGTAGGGCTATTTATTCTTGAGCAAGTGCCATATGGTCTGCGAGTTTACTGAAGGTACCCCTTTTGGCATCAAAGGCATAGAAAGAATGAATGAGCAGCTGTGTGTGTTGGCAACAAGCTGTCTACAGCTAATTGTCTAACTTGGAAGAGGGGAAGCATCGTACTCGTTGCACAAGAAATCATTTATTTTTTATGCCAGTAGGAACTTGAGGGGATAATGTCATTTTGGAACAAGGTGTACATTTTATGTTTTGTGCCCCAAAGGAGGTGCAGTCAAAAAGAAAAAATACACACTGGTGTTCAATTCTGGTGTATTGGCAGAATATGACATTTTGGGTTGCCTATATTCTAGTTCCAAGTCCGATTATGGGACGGAAGACAAAACCTATTTGGATTTCAAATCATTCTAACCATAATGTAATAAAATCATCATTAAATGTGCCAAAGCCAATAAACTGCCGCTAAAAATCATTCTATAATATCAAGATATTGCATGTGCATACATTTACATATGCTACTTTTAATGCACTGATGGCAGATGTGCAAAGAGTGCAGATGTGCAAGAGAAATGCACAAGTACTTAAATACATATGAATATATCTATAAATATGTTGTATTTTAACGTTCGGTTCTGTGTGTTCTTCAGTCAGGGAGTTGAATAATGCCTCATGTGCGGCTCTGTTCAGCATCACAAATGTGATGAGACTGCAGCGGTGGCAGTGACAGGATCTGACAAATTGACTATATCTTCTCATGAATGTCATCAAATCGCTCTCTGATCTCTGTGCGTGTGTGTGCGTGTGTGTCTGTGTGTGTGTGTGTGTGTATGTGTGTTTGTGTGTGTGTGTGTGTCTGTGGGTGTGTGTGTTTGTGAGTGTGCATCATCTGCTGGAGGAAACAACATGTGCCTCTGTGTTATATATCTCTTTATTGTGAAGCATTCCTCCATTTGCCCTCCCAGCTGTCTGTGTGATCTAAATAAACCAAGTTGATATAAAAACACCAAAAACACCCCTTACTTTGGTTATGTAGTCACTAAAGCAACATTATGCAAGGAAGACTTAATAAGTGTGTGTGCTACAGTATACTATAAGTGTGTGTGTTTGTGTGTGTGCGTGTGTGTGTCTTCTCCTACTCCCACACTCTGCTGAAGTGGAAGCTAAAACAAAAGCAGTAATTACTTCCAAAACAGGAGTCCTGCATTATTTACTGCCAGCACTGTTGTTGTTGGAGGAAAAGAAGACGTTTGGCAGCCAGTTAGTGACTCCGAGAGGCTGTCACTGATGTGTAGTGGCATGATACGTACGGCGGGGGGAGGAAAGAGTCTTGTGGGCATTGAGATGGTAGTGCTTGGAGCGACTCAAACGTATTAACCATTTATTCACTCGCATTGAATAAGTCATAAGAAACAATATGAGCTCAGGCGTCATGCACCCATACTTCTTAAGCAGGGATGTTTGGGAAATAAAGGCAAGAAGGAAAGCTATTGTGTTCTTCACGTACAGTCTTAAGACTAAACACAATGGATGTTAGAATACGCCTCCGGGACCTATTCTCTGCTTGCTTCAGCAGAAACAATATGAAGTGAAGTTCTCTCATGTGTCTCCCATGTGTCAAGTGTAAATTGCGGGCCTATGAGTGATGGTCACATAAGCACAAGTAATGCAGTTTTGTGTGTTGTGTAGGTATGCTATCATGGTACACATATCTGATGACATTCTGCCACCTATTGGTCAAAATGGAAAACTACTAATTGTAGTTAGGTGCAGGAAAGACATGGACCTTGAATAGCTGTGCTGTGGTCCTCTTCAAAACGGATAAACAGGCCTCAACACCGTTACAGAAGAAAACAAAGGCACTGACATAGTGGTGATTTATGAAAATGGTGTTGCTAATGATAATAGAGGCCTCTCACTTTACGTTTCTAGCGTAAATACTTAGTCCATATGGGCACATATCTATCTGCATATTTCCATGCACACCATGGACAAAACCTTACGTTTGACCTAACAAAACAGTTCTAACAAATTCTTCAGGTTTCTTCTCAAAGAAGAAAAGTGTTTCCTTTAGAGAAGGTGGAGATATGGAGAGAGGTTCATCACTGCCTTTCAACCAGACAGGTTAGTGAGAGAGAGCAGCCATCCACAGATTCTGTCAGAATCTGAATGGACACCGCATGATACCACACTCTTAAAATTAATATGTTGTCCCTATCTGGACACAGAGATGTGTTAAAAAACAACGCAAGTTGTGTTGTTTTTAATGCAAGTTGTTTCATTTTCAACACAAACTGTGTTGTCCCTATCTGGACACAGAGATGTGTTAAAAACAACACAAGTTTTCAACACATTCATTTTAAAAGTGCAAGAGGAGAAGAGTGGTCACCTTTCCGCATGTGTCTCTGAGTGACCAACCCATTATTTATCAACGAAACATGCTCCAGAATTTGTTCTCTGTGATGGGTTTACGTGGATTGCAACAGAATTGATTTGTTTTAAAATCTAATCTGTTCTTCTGACACATTTATTCACAATGATGTCTCACATACTGACGAAGGCCACAAGGCCGAAACGTTTGTTTTTTGGAGTCCGACCAATCTTTGATTTTCTGTAAGTTTCCTGGATCATGCACCCACAGAAAACAAACGGGAGAGTGCGGTGTTTGCAAAAAAGGACATTCACAATGATGTCTGGAAGCATAAGCTGACAGACAAATCTCTCTCTCTCTCTCTCTCTCTCTCTCTCTCTCTCTCTCTCTCTTTCTCTCTCACTCACACACACACACACACACACACACACACACTTGCATCAATCTCATGCATGAGTCACCTGGCTGTGACAATGCTTAGTCATAGCCAGATAACAGCCAGGTTACTAGGTAAAACATTGGGTAAATTAAATTACCAAGGCCCACTCTCAACACACACAATCGCACACACACATGCATGCACCTATGCGCAGATACCTAGGGTGACCAGATTGGAGTGAAAAAGTGGACACTTCATCAGCCGGGTGGAGGGGGGGGGGGGTGTCTATTTTGCACTTTAGAATTGTAACCATGCACACAGGCGGAATGGTTATGATGATACGGCAATAAGTTCACAACCAGTTTCACAGTTCAGAAATGGTCAAAAATAATGTATTTAAATTAAATGTATCCATAAAAATATGCAGAAGTGCACCTCTGTTGTTCAGCTAGTGAATCTAAGATAAGCTTAGTCATTGGTCATTGTAATGGCCATACTTGCTGTATCTTCCTTTTTCAGGACAGTCTGTATTTGCATGTCAGGCTTTATCAAGAAAAAAATAATTTACGACTCTTTTGTGATATTTTTGCATTAATGTCACTATGGAAGCATGCCAGAAGAAATATATATTCTGTGTAAGTGAGTTTGTCTGGAATAAGAACCATGATAGTGGGATACTCTATGGCTAAGCAATTCACATAAATTGATGTACAGACATAAAGAGTTTACATTAGAATACATTATAAATTTGCTGGAGACCTTGCAGAAATATTCCCATATACTATTATGGGAATATTTCTGCGATATTACTTGGGCACCGCTTATTGTACGGAAGCATGCTTTATATCTTCGTATTCAGAAAGGGCTGCAGTATTGTGATATATGGTTTGCCAAGTGTTAAGTGAAGAGTTCCTGAGATATTTTACAGAGAGTAATGGGTGTGTTGTGTGCAGAATGCAAACATGATTACATTTCATGTAAATTCAATGTTAATTTACTTACGAACCATTTATCACAGCAACTTGGCACTATATTATTGAAAAGCTTATAAGATTCCGCTTATCCACGAAGTCCACGTTATATGTGTGATATCTGTGTGACGAGTAGGCCTACTCAGCAATCAATTAAGTTGAACTTGGGGACCCTCAGTGAACAGTGTCTAATGACGCCCCAGACGAAATTGAAATTCCGGCTGGTGGTCGTATTTTTTAGGTCTCAAAAAGAGGACATGTCGGGGAAAAGAGGACGTCTGGTCACCTAGCACACACACACACACACACACACACACACACACACACACACACACACACATTTAAATAAATTAAGGACTACACGACCTATCCAATATACTGATTATGTTAGAATTGAACCCTTGACCCTTGACTATTGGCTTGTATTGGCTAGCAGTCTGATTGAACGTCTGACTCAGTATTGGGTTTATTCTTTCTGAATCTCCTTACCTCCTTACCTGTGGCCAAGGTAAGATCACAGAATTAATTTTTATGTTACTTTTTTTCAAATATGCATACATGATAATCAAATACGCATTCATGCTCCAATTTATGGACTATTCATGTAATTTATGGCAGCAAGCATGCGGAGAATGAAGTCAACACTCCGTGCCACTAGTGGGCAGTAAAATGTGCAACCGGCAAAATTAGTTATACAACGACAAAAAGTAGCAGAAGAAGAAACCAACATGGCGTCGCAGTACTACCAAGATATGCAAGAGAACTTTAAAAATAACAATAAAAGTCGTGAATTTCCAGCTCACAGTGCTAAAGTTCATTCAGTTGCTTGGAGTTGCGATGGCAGGAGACTTGCGTCAGGATCTTTCGACAAAACAGCGAGTGTATTCGTCTTGGAGAAAGACCGGCTGGTAAGTGGGTCCTCTCTAACGTTATACAGGCTTGTGTTCATAGCTCTTTGGTGCTGCTAGCCATCACACTTAACTTCCACAAAACATTCAGTTGATAAATGGCTTTGGTTGATTTAAAAAATGCCATTAATGCACTGCGGCATGTAGCCAGATGCTCAAGGTCACACAGAGGATTTTCATGTAAACTGCGTGTACAGGCTAGGTTAAATGACAGGCATGTTAACGTTAGCCACAGTTCATTCATGTGGATACTAATTTATGTGCTCAGTTAGCCAGAAAAAAATATTGTTACCAAGGGGGTTTAGGAAACACGGGTGTTTTGCCCCCTGGGTATGTACAATATTAGAATAATGAAAGGACAGTCTGGTACAAAACACATGATCATAATCCAAAGAGTGGTATGATGCATATATTTTCAGTGTATCTGATATGATTTAACATTATATTTGTGTATTCTAAAAGAATAATTATTTTCCTGTTTAATGCATTTCATAAATTAAACTCTCTGATGATGGCCCTACAGGTTAAGGAAAACAACTACAGGGGTCATGGAGATAGTGTAGATCAGCTGTGCTGGCACCCGACTAACCCAGATCTGTTTGTGACGGCCTCCGGAGACAAGACCATCAGGATCTGGGATGTCAGGACCACCAAATGCATTGCAACAGTCAGCACGAAAGGTTTGGCATTATTCATCATCAATATTATGTGTATAATATTCATAATCTCAATCATGTCAGTCTTTATTTTTGTACCTCTGATTTTGTAATGCCCAAGATAAATACCGGCTTCATTATGGCATAATTATTATCAATCATTATGATTATTTCAGTGATTTTTACAGCTGATGTTCACTTCTGCTTTAGGTGAAAATATAAACATATGTTGGAGCCCAGATGGACAGACCATCGCTGTCGGAAACAAAGATGATGTGGTCACTTTTATTGATGCAAAAACTCATCGGTCCAGAGCTGAAGAGCAGTTTAAGTTTGAGGTGAATGAAATCTCCTGGAACAATGACAACGATATGTTTTTCTTGACCAACGGAAGTGGCTGCATCAACATTTTAAGGTAAAAGTCAGTGAGTTTGGGGTAAACTATTATTGATTCACTAATCCCCTTCACACACTGCTTTCAAATATATATCTTTTTTTGCAGAGCAAAAGCATTCACTGATTCATATATACCCTATAAAACTGATCAATGACTTATCAACAGGTAGAAAAAAAGTACTGAGCACTAGTGTTGCGCGGGCTGGATTATGACCCGCGGGTCGGGTGGGTGCGGATGAGACTTCCAGGTAGGTAACGCGGCTTGTGGGTGGGTGGGGTCAAATTTGCTAGATAGCAACGTTCTGGGTTAACATATTCATTTGCATGTGCGGTAGGTTAAAGTGAGATTTCCCCCCTTCTGTTCCTCTCTCCTTCTCCGTCTCTGTCTCATATGCAGAGTTGATTGGATACAAAAATACCCCAATTGGAGGGGACAAAGCCTATACATACAGTGTTTCCCACAGAATAGAATTCCATTTGTGGTGGTTGGTTTGCAGAATTAACTTGAATGCAACAGTTTTTAACAAATTAGCACAGCGTGGTTATGATGCTAACCAGATTTAAGCACAGTTTAGTACAACCTGGAAAATCATTGTGTGGTGGTCAATGTTGATATTGTGGTGGGCCGCCACAAATATGTCAATGTATGGGAAACACTGACATATAATATTACATTACATTACATTTGGCTGACGCTTTTTTAACCAAAGCGACTAACAACATGGTAAACAGTAAGTTTTAGAACAATTCTCACAATTTTAGGACAGTTTAAAAAAAACACATTAGTACAGTAAGAATAAGTGCGTCGGTGAGTGCTGTATTTTAACAGTTACTTGTCAGTTTAACGGCTGGTGAGTGCTAGGATCAGTAAGACTTGTTGTAAGTGTTGCTATGAGAGTAGATGTTCTCTAAAGAGCTGGGTCTTCAGGAGTTTTTTGAAAGTGGAAAAGGATGTCCCTGCCCTTGTAGGAACTGGCAGTGTGTTCCACCAACGAGGAACAACAGATGAGAAAAGTTTGGATTGGCTTGAGCGTACCGGTGGTAGAGCTAGACGTCGTTCGTCAGAGGAGCGCAGCGGTCTGGAGGTAGTGTAAGTCTGTATGAGGGCATTCAAGTAGGTGGGAGCAGAACCGGAGACTACTTTGTAGGCAAGCGTTAGAGACTTGAATTTGATGCGGGTCGCCATAGGTAGCCAGTGTAGCTGGATGAGCAGCGGGGTAACGTGCCCTTTTGGGTTGGTTGTAGACCAGGCGCGCCACCGCGTTCTGGATCATCTGAAGTTGTTTCACTGCGCAGGCTGTCAGGAGGGCATTGCAGTAGTCGAGTCGTGAGATGACTATTGCCTGAACCAGAAGTTGGGTAGCATCTTGAGTCAAGTAAGTCCTGATTTTCCGTATGTTGTAGAGTGCGAAACGGCATGACCGGGCGACTGAGGCAACATGATCTGAGAAGTTTAGTTGGTTGTCGAGAACAACTCCTAGATTTCTTGCAGTCCTGGTCGGTGAAACAGACAGGGAGTCAAATTTGATGTTGATGTCGTGGTGTATGGTAGGTTTAGCTGGGATGACCAGCAGTTCAGTCTTTGAGAGGTTCAGCTGGAGGTGGTGTGCCTTCATCCATGTAGCTATGTCTGAAAGGCAATCTGAGATCCGTGCTGAAACCAGGGGGTCGTCAGGTGGAAAGGACAGATAGAGCTGTGTGTCGTCTGCATAGCAGTGGTATGAGAAGCCGTGCGAACGGATAATCTGTCCCAAGGAGGTGGTGTAGATAGCAAAGAGGAGGGGGCCCAGCACTGAGCAGAACTCAAGCAGAATGAGTACTGATGATCGAGCGGTCGCCCTGGCTTCTTTTAAGGCTTCTGTTACAGACAGCAGAGCCGTTTCGGTAGAGTGGCCGCTTTTGAACCCAGACTGATTTGGATCCAGAAGGTTGTTCTGTGAAAGGAAGTCAGAGACCTGTTTGGAGACTGCTCGTTCAATGCCTTTGGATAGGAAAGGCAGTAGTGAGACAGGGCGGTAGTTCTCGACTTGAGCAGGGTTGAGAGAAGCTTTCTTAAGTAACGGTGTTACCCGGGCCATTTTGAACGCTGTTGGAAATGTGCCGGAGGTTAGCGAGGCATTGATCACATGTGTGATAGCTGGAGTGACGGTCGGGCTGATGGACTGAAGTAGGCTCGTAGGTATAGGGTCCAGCGAGCATGTGGTAGGACGGCTGCATGTCAGGAGTCTGGACACTTCACTCTCGGAGAGAGGCGTGAATGCTGAAAAAGATGTTCCAGCAGTCCCTAGAGGTTGTAGGAGTGCGGTATCTGAGTCAGATGCGTTGAGTGGGCATGTAGAGAATTGACTGTTGATTGCCACCACTTTGTTTGTAAAAAATGAGGCGAGGGTATCTGCAGTAAGGCTGGATGGAGGAGGAGGCAGCTGAGGGTTGAGTAACGATTTGAAGGTTGAGAAAAGTTTTCGAGTGTCTGTAGCGCTGTTGATTTTGTCATTGTAGAAAGCAGTCTTAGCAGCAGTGATGCTGGCTGAGAAGGAGGTCAGGAGTGTCTGGTAGTTTTTGAGGTCGTCAGCTAGTTTGGATTTGTGCCATTTCCTCTCCGCGGCTCTGAGTTTGGTGCGCTGCGATCGGAGGGTATCATTTAGCCATGGATGAGAATATTTGGATCGAGCTGGCCTTGTGGTAAGAGGGCACAGCTCGTCTAGACACGAGGTCAGTGTGGAGCAGAGCGAGTCAGTGGCTTCATTAACCTCCAGAGAGGAGAAGGTGTTGAGTGGAGGTAGACCGGAGGCAACCACAGAGGAGAAGTGCGTTGGAGACAGGTTCCGGATGTTGCGGCGGAACGTGACCATCGGCTGAGGAGCCGGAGGCTGTTCTGTCAGGCTGACGTTGAACTGGATGAAGAAGTGGTCAGAAAGATGGAGAGGCGTCACCATGAGGGTGTCTGTGCTGCAGTTCCGAGTGAAAATCAAGTCAAGCTCTTTGCCAGCTTTGTGAGTCGGTGGGCTTTGAACCAGTTCGAGGTCAAAGGAGTGGACCAGGGCCAAAAAGTCCGCTGAGCCTGGGGCGTCTAAGTGGATGTTCATATCACCGAGAACAAGAAGCGGACAGTCATGCTCAGGGATGGAGGATAGCAGAGTGTCAAGTTCGTCAATAAAGTCGCCTAGTTGGCCTGGAGGGCGGTAGATGACCAGCACGTAGAGTTTTGCTGGGGCGATCACTGTGATGGCATGGAATTCGAATGAGACATATTTGTTTGAAGGCAGTAGCGGGGTGAATTTCCATTTGTTGGAGATCAGCAGGCCCGTCCCGCCTCCTCGTCCAGATAGGCGAGGGGTGTGGGATAGTGTAAGGTTAGTGGAGAGTGCAGCCGGGGTGGCAGTGTTCTCTGGTTTGATCCAAGTCTCAGTGAGAGTAAGGAGTTCCAATGAAAGGTGGTTGGCATAGCCAGCTATGAAGTCCGTTTTGTTGACTGCGGATTGACAGTTCCACAAGCCCATGGAGAAGGAGGTTTCTGTCGGTGAGGACCGTTTAAGTTCCTGAAGGTTAAGGCGATTTCTGCCCCTTTTGGCATGATGCCGTTTTCTGCAATGGCCGGTGATAACAGATATGGTGGAACGGCACATTTTGCCTTTGTCGGTGCCTGTGCTCGGTGAACTTGCACAGGTAAACTTGCTTGTCTTGACCGCGTCCGTCTTAACCGCGGCTGGCTGAAACGAGGGCTGCCACTTATGCTGACGCTTCAGCGGCCGCCACTAATTTTATGCTGCTAGGAATTGCATGCAGCTGTCCTCCTATCTCACTAATGATGCATCAGCGTAGACCGCCCTCTGATGTTCGCACAGCTTAGATTGTTCAAAAGGGTGTTAATTACTGTCAACTGAAAGTCCGCTCGCTCACACCGACCGAAACTCACAGTTTCAAGTAGCCTCCTCCCTCAGCTGTTCCCCAAGCGCCCAGAGTCCAATTCTAACAATTAGAGAGGATTGGCTAGTAGTAGCCTATGTGTTCTTGCTTTCTCTCTCCCAACTCACTGCAGTTGTTGTCTAATAATAATACAATTAAACAGTTGTGTGTTTCTAATTATCCAGATGATGGCCTAAATTAGCTTCTATTTCATAAAACACCTAATGTAAGCGAACGGATAACACTTAGATCCTAATCACGATTATCTGGCAACGTCCTTGCTGCTCAGCTCACTCTTGGATTAAAAAAAAAAGAAGTTGCGTGAGTTATGTCCGCACATGTTACCACACTCCACAGATGTTTACACTAGGGGGTATTTCACAAAACCTAGATTAAGGATTAAGCTGGGATTTTTTGGTTATCCTGGATGAATTTAGCCTTGTCTTGATTTCACAAAAGAGATGGCACATAAGTTACCGTGGGGATTTATTCTCTGCACCCAGGCTAACAGCCAAGCTAAGTAATGGTAATTATGTTGTCTTATTGGTTCAGCTAGCTGTCATTCAAATCAGACCTCCGTACTAATTTTTAAGGAGCTTTAATCCATTTATATACTATTTGCTAAATGTATTTGCTTGCAAAACAGAACAGATTGTCTGCCTACTACCATATGGTTATTATTTTAATTGTGATAGCCTTATAATTACTAACGTAGGCCTAGGTACTCGTTGTTTGCTTCTTTTGTTGATAGACGTTTGATGAATAGCCTATTGTAGTTGATTGGGAGTGGAGGGGCAAGTTTGCAAAGGTGTTTTCAAATATAATGTTAAGGTATATCATATTATGTGCATCTTTGCAGTGGCAAGCGCTTTCTTAATGATGTTGCGTGCCGAGACAAGGATGCACTCACACGTGTAAATTTGCATTCAGTTGGTCTAACACGTCTACTCATGCTGTTTTACAGAAATAGCCATGATTCCCCATTCCAAAAAGTACAACTTTACTTCATTGTTAGTCTATATCAAAAGTGGTTGTTCACTCTGTGTGAATGACTCTATTTTCCAACTATTTTATTCCAACCGTGGGCACTTTGGAGCAGAAACGAGAATGCGCACACATCCTGAATGACTTACACCTGGCTTGACATAGTCGCTCCTACTCCAGACCAGATGACCAGACAACGCTATGTCAAACCTCGCTTTATCACTAATCTTGGATGTCTTAATTCTGCCTTTGTGAAATACCCCTCTGGTTTTATTAATTTGCGATTGCGATCTTGCAATCTAAGTTGCAGTTGTGCAGCCAAAATCATCCCGGTTTTCTTAATTTGCGATTGCGTTTTATGAGTGCTTTCTCTAAGCTTCAGTGACTACATGATATTGATTTAACCACTTTAGGCCTACTTATCGTTGAAATTAGGAATTTGTGGGTCGGATTCCGGTCGATGTTAAATGCATATATTGTCGAGTCGGGTGGATTGGTTCTCCAAAATGGGTCGGTCGGGCGTGGGTTAAAAAAAACCTGACCCGCGCATCACTGCTGAGTGCCATTAGTTGTGGTGCTGTTTGTCTGAGCTGGTGCCTTCCTGCTCATCATGTCTCCATGTGTCTTCTGTCTGAAGCTACCCTGAGCTCAAGCCCATCCAGTCCATCAATGCCCATCCCTCCAACTGCATCTGCATCAAGTTCGACCCCACAGGGAAGTACTTCGCCACGGGCAGCGCAGATGCCCTCGTCAGCCTATGGGATGTGGAGGAGCTAGTGTGTGTGCGGTGCTTCTCACGGTGAGGAACTACACACTTTTTTTGTCCTTGACACTTCAGAGAGAGAGAGAGAGAGAGAGAGAGAGAGAGAGAGAGAGAGAGAGAGAGAGAGAGAGAGAGAGAGACTTCTTCTTCCATCAACTCTAACTCAACACACCAACATTTCTGTTTCTCTAACTACAACGTTAAACATATTACCTTTACAAGTAACACACAGAGTTAGAGTACAATTAGGATTCCCCTTTGTTCAAGTGAAGAATAGTGTAAATGTGACCCTGCAAGGCAAAACCATTGCTAATAGGTATTGCTAAAAGTATCGCTAAGATAACCGCATCCAAAGTTGGCATGGTTCTCCTGTCACCATACGCCAGCAGAGGAGAAAATCACCTTTTTTTAAAAATGCGCTACGTTAATGGAAAACTTCTCCTTGTCCGTAAAATGACGCTAGGAAGTTCGTGCTTTTGACCGTTCCTGCCCTGAAAGGCAAGTCTTTCACTTTTAATTTTCGGTTACATCTGCGAAGAACGATAGAGAGTTGACACATTGAGTAACGAGTAGGCTAATGAGTAAGTTTTAGCTCTACCGTAAAACCTTATAGCGGCGTGGACAAATGGAATGACTGCTAATGTGTTGAATCTTCACCTAAATAAAGTCAGAGTTTAACAGTCAAAACGTATGTTTATCCGTGAAATTTGAAACAATGTGAAAGTGTAGACTGTATACTGTCGAATTATGCTAAAACGTGAAAATCGACATTTTAACCCGTACGTTTGTTTATCGTGGATTTTCTCAAAATAGCACTGTGTGAAAAACAACTGGTTTCGCCTTGCAGGGTTACAAATGTGTATAATGTAGGGCTGCAACTAACTTCCGTTTTCATAATAGAATAATCTGATGGGGATTTTCTTGATTAGTTGTTTGGTCGATAAACTATTAGAAAATTCAGAAAAAATGTTGATCAGTGTTTCCCAAAGCCCTTGATGATGTCTTCAGATGCCTTGTTTTCCCATAGAGAAAATATTCAGCTTTAAGAAGTTGGAATCCGAGAAATTAGGTTTTTATCTCTTAAGAAAATTACTTAAACCAATAAGTCGATTACCAAAATAGTGATTAATTCAATAGTTTACAAGTTATCGATTAACCCATTAATTTTTGCAGCCCTTGTATGTGTCAGTGAATAGCAAAGCCATGCCCTTGAAACTCTCTTGGAGAACATACATCCTTTAATCCCCCTCTAGCGATTCCCTTGACACGTTGTATTTTCATGTGGATCCTTCCTCAGCCATGCCTATATTGATGATTTATTGTTGATCACAGCAGGTACAGTTCCTTATGTGATGAATTGCTTGGCTGGTGCGAGAACTTTAAGTGGGTAGTCATCAAACTAAGTTATTGCTGCTCCAATAGTTTCGGAACAGCTTCCATAAATCATGCCATCTTTAGAGCTGTCCAAACAGGAAGGCTTTAAAAAGAGGTTTCAGGTGTATCATCATTTTATTGCCTATTCTGAGCTTCATTGTTTTTATGCGCATTAAGTGCAAGTTGATGATTGTTTCCGTTGAAAGTGAGTCATGATGCCTTTATAGTTGCGTATGACGAATGATGGCTAGACAGCTGCTTCGAGCTGATTCTTGAAAAGTATGCTGGCAGAGACGCTAGCCCTGCTAAACGGTTTTGCATATGTTGCACTTTAGTTGTGCGAGGCCGATAGATAAGCCATAGATAAGACGTGTCAAAAATAGTGCTATGATCATGAGGAAAAGGACTAGAGAATTTATAAAATCAACAGGCCCATCAAACACAATTTCAACAGCTGCCTATGCATTCATCAGTGACTGCACACTCATGGTTGTTTACATGTTAGAAAGTTCGTCTCTTCTCCTGAGAATGCCCCTGTGTAAGTGCTCCGAGGTTATTGATTGTTTTCCTCCCGTTCCCTCGTATTGATCCTGCTGTGATGTTGTGGTGCTGTAGACTGGACTGGCCGGTGCGAACCCTCAGCTTCAGCCACGATGGGAAGATGCTGGCCTCTGCGTCCGAGGACCACTTCATCGACATCGCTGAGGTGGAGACAGGTGAGAGGGGTGTGGGAGCGTGGGCGGCAGGTTCAACTCCGCTATAGCCCGTCTGTACAGACCCAAGCAAGGGCTTTCGTAGCGTGGACGGCTCTCAGAGCATGGACGGAGAGGGGAGTACTTCATTATGGAAATAGTAGTTGCCCTGAATATTTTTGTAGGTTTTGTTTTTCCACATTCTTTTTGTTAATGCATTTGAATGTGCAGTAAAAAAAAAAGCATGCTGAAAGTTTCAAGCATGCTAAGAAGTGCTCACCTTTGTCCAGGGGGAGGGGAGGGGGAGTGTGGGCGGTGGGGTTATAGGTCTAACTCAATGACCTTTTAAAAATCCAATACACTGAGTGTCAGTGTGAGAATGTGTGCCAATTTGTGTGAGTATGTGCACGCACATTCAAAAGACGGGCCTTGAGAAGAGCCTTAACACAATCCCACCCCAATGGCATGTTGCTTCAGGAGCGCACTGTTATCAATACACCTGAATATAGTGTAAATAAATACTCCAGTCTTAAGCCATGCTAGAAATGTCCACCTTTGTCCAGTTTATTGAGGGCAAACTGCAGTTAACTAGGACTGGTGTGAAGGTCACAGGTTCTCAAGATTGATTGGTCAGTTTCACATTGGCTACAGGGAATGTCGGATCATGCTTTATGCTTTCTGGTGAGGCTGCTTTCACCTTGTCAGTGAAAGGATCACTGAGCACTGTTGAGGACATAACCCTGAGCCAAAGAGACGACATATTGTGAGATATAGATGCAATTACTTTGTGTTGATGTATTAAATTAGATGGTGGATGCTTTCACATAAATCGGATTAAGATGGTATTTTGTTTTGTAGGCAACCAGACAAATGTCTTGTGTGTCAAATCGATTCATACATAAGCATAAAATCCCATATTCATGGCAATTCAGTGCATCACAAACAGTGAACGTGTGTGTCCGTGCGTGAGTGCGCTCATCTCATTAGGAACAGGGCATGTAAAAGTGGTATATGGATGCTGAGATGGGAACCAAATCACTTGGGCCGTGAAAATGAGAATATTAGATGGTTGTTTGGATTCTGTACACAAACTGCTTTATGTGATCAATGTTCCTGAGGCTATAGCCCTCTGTGGTACAGTCATTCTTTCCTTTCTTTAAAACAGGTTGTATGGCAGTAGTCACACACACTGGCATATGTATGGAAATATAAAAATGACATGCTTAACAATCAGTAATTTTCCAAAGCAATGGGCCCAGTGTATGACCTGATTATGTCTACCTTTTGTGCAAATATTTTGTCAGTTTCAAATGTTACTGTTTCGTCCATATCTCTATGATTTCAGAAAATGTGGCAAAATATGTACAAAAGGAACACTGAGTACAGACAGAAGGCTCAGTCTGTATCCGTACTGACCCCTGAGCGTAAATGAGCCTAAAGGGTTTCTGTCTGTCTGTGTGTGTGTGTACAGTATAGTAGCTGTGTACAGTTTCCTAAGGTTCTGTCAGACGGTGCCTGAATCTCCTTTGGAGTAGGGCTGTGAATACTATGTTTTCGGTGTGTAAAGTTTAATGTATAATTGTGTGTGTGTATGTGTGTGTGTGTGTGTCTACTCCTGCAGGAGAGAAGCTGTGGGAGGTGCAGTGTGAGTCCCCCACGTTCACGGTGGCCTGGCACCCCAAGCGCCCCCTGCTGGCCTACGCGTGCGACGACAAGGAGGGCAAGTACGACAGCAACAGAGAAGCTGGCACTGTTAAGCTCTTTGGACTGCCCAATGACTCCTGAAGAATCAGCCATTTTTCCTCTCACTGTCACACACACACACACACACACACAGACACACACACACACACACACACACACACACACACACAGAGTCAGCCCAAGTTAGAACAGAGGTCAGAGGAACAGAGTTGACCTCTCTCTCTCTCTCTCTCTCTCTCTCTCTCTCTCTCTCTCTCTCTCTCTCTCTCTCTCTCTCTCTCTCTCTCTCTCTCTCTCTCTTTCTTTCTCTCTCTCTCTCTGTTTCTCTGTATCTATCTCTTTTCTTTCTCTCTCTCTCTCTCTCTCTCACACACACACACACACACACACACACACACACACACACACACACACACACACACAGAGTACAAAAGAGTCTCCATTCTCTTGTGTGAATGTGGTCAGACTCCTTTATAAACAAACTGATCATTCACAACACACTCACATTTGTACATCCACGCTGTGGCATCGTATTACATAACTCTCCAAGGCCTTGGTTGGTACAACAGTGAGAGGCATGGATAACGACCCTGGCCAGTTATACGTTTACAGTGCATCAGCCATCACTGTACTGGACTTGATCATTTTTATTATCCATTATTAATTCTGATTGGTCACTGTGCTGACATCACTCCCTTGTTGCCCTCTGCAGATTCAGTCATCTCTACAAAGAGCCCTCAGAGTGTTCTGTTGGGGGGGGGGGGTATGTCTGTTGTATGGTCTCTCATACTGTCTGTAGTCTACCTGTTAGAGTAAATCATGTATAGTTGAGAAGTCAGAGGATACAGTCGTGGTTGTATTTTGCAGTACAGACACAATTGATTTACAAGTTCTTGCCAGTCCACCTCTCAGGATGATAACTTGGGAATGAAATGCTACTCTTGAAATATTTTTGTATATCTTGAATAACAGAGTAAATTGATCTCCCACTGCCCCACAAACACCCACCTTCTGCTAGTTTGGTCAGAATACATTTTGTTGTCAACATGAAACGTTTATCAGTTTATCAGATGGGGTTACAAGATGGGAACCAGTGCTTTGTAAGGGCCAAATGAAATTACTATGACTCATTGCACACTATTGAGGATGGTTGCCTATTCTTGATTTTATTTTTTCTCCATTGTTTCCCCTTCTGCTGTTCAGTTCGACTAGTAGTAGTAGGACAGACCGTGCTGAGGCCAGAATAGTGGAGGTACATCAACAACCGAAAGGGTCCAATAAGGGATTGTCGTGTTCCCACTGATGACCTGCAGAGGGTGATATTGCATATTTTACTGGATTGTGTCCTCGGGCTACATTCCGTTGTGGTTCCCCTCTCAAATCAAAGGGGGAGTTGTAGAGCTTTGTTTTTACCTCTGGTGTTGTTTTTTTATATTAAAATGTGAAAACTGTGGACTATTTTTCTTTCTTATATGATGCTTTGTCTTGTCAGCTTTTTATCATTCCATAGCCCTCTGCCTGCCAATAGAGATGTCAACATATTGTTTTATTGAATTTTATAGTCTTTATTCTGGGCAGTAGGGTAATGGTATTGCAGTGTACCGCATCAATTCTCCCTCTTCCACCCCGACCCCCCCCCCCCCCAACCACACACACACACACACACTGGGGGTCTGTTGGAGTCTATTGTGAAGTCATTTCCTCCAGTAACACATTCTTGGGGGCCTGTGACACAAAGTAGGATTTTGGGGTTAGCTAACTTTGAGTTTAACCCTTAGTTGGATTTTCAGTGTCAATGGTTCACTTTTTTATCAGTTTACATTGCTATCGTAACACCTAATCTCCACCTAACCATGTTATGTTCGAGATAATAGATCACTATGTACAACCCCAAAACAGAAAAAGTTGGGACATTGTGTAAAATGCAAATAAAAACAGAATGTGATAATATACAAGTCTCGTAAACCCATATATAGTAGCAAGAAGGACATAGACAACATATCAATGTTGAAAATGAAAATTTGGACAATTTAATGAAAAATATCTGTTAATTTTGAATTTGATGCCATCAACATGTTTCAAAAAAAGTTGGGACGGGATCATGTTTACCACTGTGCTGCTTAACCTCTTCATTTAACAACATTCTGTAAATGTTTAGGAACTGAGGAGACCATTTTTCTTAGAGTTTTGAGAATGAAATGTTGACCCATTACTCCCCAATACAGGATTTCAGCTGCTCAACAGTATGGGGTATTCTTAGTCATGTTTTTCATTCCATTATGCATGTAATTTGACAAATCTGGACTGCAGACAGGCCACTGTAGCACCTGGACTCTTCCTCTATGGAGATACTATTTAGATATGTGCATAAATAATTTTGCCATTGTTTTCCTGAAATGTGCAAGGTCTTCCTTGGAATTGACATTGCCTGGATGGCAGTATATGTTGCTCAAAACCTGTATACATCATTCAGAATTAATTATGCTTTGCCAAATGTGCAAGATGCCCATGCTGTAGGCACGAATGCTCCTCCACATCGTCATAGATGTTGGGTTTGGAACTGAGCACTAAAACAAGTTGGATAGGTTGGATACTTGGATAGGTCCTCTTTAGCCCAGATGAGTCCATGATTTCCAAAAAGAATGGCAAATTGTAATTGGTCTAACCACAGGACCTTTTCCATGTTACCTCAGTCCATTTTAAACAAGCTCAGGCCCAGATAAGATGGTGGTATTTTCTGTATCATGTCTCAGTACAATTTTGGCTGTTACAATTTTGGCTGTAGTTTTTGAATTGAGTATCAAATTGTGCACATAGACAATGGTTATCAGAGGTTTTTCTGAGCCCATACAATGACCGGTCTGGAAACAGGTCTGGTGTTGATGCAGTCCCATCTGAGGTCCAAAAGACCACGGCCATCCAATTTGTTTTTCAGCTCTTTCCCTTTTTTGCAAAGATTTCTTTGTGTTCTCTGAATGTTTCAATAATATTATGTCCTGTAGATGATGAACTCCCTGAATACTTCACAATTTCATGTTAAGAAGCATTAAAATGGCATTGTTTCATCATTTGTGCACACAGGTTTACACAGAGTGATGAATAACCCTACATTTTTACTTCTAAGAGACCCTTCCTCTCTGGGATGCTCTTTTTCCTACCCAATCATGTTGCCAGTTATCCAAATTAGTTGTGAAACATTCCTTCTTTTGTTTTCTTTATTATTACACTTCCAGCATTTTGTTATCCCTGTCCCATCTTTATTTGAAACATGTTGCTGGTATCAAATTCAAAATCAACATATTTTTCCCATGAAATAGTCAAATGTGTCATGTTCAACATTTGATATGTTGTCTGTGTCCATTTTGCAACTAAATATGAGTTTAAGAGTTTTGCAGATTATTACATTTTGTTTTTATTCACATTTTACACAATGTCCCAACTTTTTCTGTTTTGGGGTTGTATAAAGCAGGGGTTCCCAAACTTTTCCTTGACAAGGCCCCCCAAATACCACTAGGTTCTGGCCAAGGACCCCTTGATGTGTTATTAAACCCATCGACAATACTACGGCAAATTTAAAAATACATTAAGCTAATCCTAATAATTATTTTAGCCACAAGCACTTTGTGATGGAGCATACAGTGTGTAAAATTACATTTGGGGCTTTCTGCTATATGAGAGCTATTACTCTACTATTATTCCCAGTCATTGCATGGAAAATAATGTTCAGATATGCGACAAATTATTATAATGGCATTGTATAACAACCCTCATAGTAATGGGTATATTTAACATTTTTCAAATGTATTTATTTGCTGCTTTTATTTTTCTTTCCAACTTGCTGAGGCCCCCCTGGCACCCCCTTGCGGCCCCCCAGGGGGCCCCGGCCCCCACTTTGAAAACCACTGGTATAAAGCACACCGTACTGACCAATTGATTGGTCAACATCTATTGGAATCAGTTTGAAAATAGCATAACCAAAGATCCCCTGCATCTCGTTATTGGGAGGGTCTCTTGGGAAGGTTTTTTTTTTTTTTACAATTACGCTAATATTGATTTGCATGCCACTCAAATAGCCTGCATTTAGCCACCCAATTAATTTAATGGAATACACAGCTGTAATTATAGCCAGACCGACTTGTGCCTTTATTACAGGGCCGTGATATTTATGTAAGGAATAATGGATGACACGGTGGAATAAAAGCCTGTTAGCTTATGCATTCACACAGTATGGATTTTTTTGCCAGCTTTGCATTCCAGCTTTTTAATGTGACTATCTTGCTTTTAGCCTGAAATGTCCATTTATATATGTTTAGGTTCATCATTTATTCCTCTGTGGTGAATCCTAGTTTGCCATTGGTCATCTGGGGCCAAAAAAGACCATCACTGACCCTTCTACCCTGAATGTGTACACAGCTTGTTTGGGGAAACCTGTGGGCAGTACTATAGGGCAAGGCTATTGGCTTATCCTGGTGTCTTTAGGATCAATCACTGATCTCCAATACGATGCTGGGTCAAATATTCATCTTTTTAAAAAATTGTCATTTTAGTGGGTGCTTCTAATGTTGCCTGAATAAACCAGTAAACCCACTTTGAAGTACAGCCCTCTGGGTTGACTTAACAAATTAATATTCCCTGTCATTGGGGGGCGCTGTGGTGCAAGCGGCAGCACGCTACCACATTTGGCTCTCAAGGTTCGATTCCAGCTTGTGGTCAGATCCCGATCCCACCCCATCTCTCTCCTACTCGCTTCCTGTCACTCCACTGTCATATTGATTTAATGGCAAAACCCCAATAAGTATACTTTAAAAAAAAAATCCCTGTCTTGACATTGCTCCTGCTGTGCTTTTGTTACGGCTCCCACACACAGTTGCGCTCCATCAACGCATGCCAGTGGGTGTTCCCGATTGTAGCTATGCAAATGACTTGAAGTATAACCGTAATTTGATTGGCTGGTGCCGTCTGTTCTTGTCCGTCGGTGCAGAAAAGGTCGAACTTCTCGACGGGAGCAACACGAGGCAACGGACCCACAATTCAGTTTGAAAATGGATGACGTAAGCCCATGTAAAGTGGACGGGATGCGTCTTCAGCACTGCACCGCACGCAACTGTGTGTGGGAGCCGTTGGGGTTTGTTAGACCAGTTAAGCAAAAGAGTACATGCTGAGGTCAACAGTAGTAATAAGTGAGAGGAATGCTGTGGACTGAGTTGGGTGGGTCAGTCTGTTTAAAGGTGTGACCGGAGAAGCAGAAAGAAAAAAACCCCCACCAAGGATCACCTGTAGGCCCTTGCGCTGGACAAGCCACCAGTCTCCGGGGGGGAACTATAGCCACGAGCCTGATCAGGCATCATTAATCTAACCCAGAGACACTCTCCCCACCACCCTGTTCCAAATGGCCTTGCCTAGCCCGGTGTGTGTGTCTGGTTTGTGGCAGCCGTCCTGTACCCACCTCCACCCCCGCGTCACCTCCTCCCTCCTCGGTGCTGGGACGCTGCGGGATCCAGGATGTCCCTTCACTGGTGTTTCCTGCTCTCATCGGGGGACTACACGCTCCCCCACCTCTTCCCCTTAATTTCATTTAATTTTCGCCGAGCCTGTCGCCGCTTGGGCAGCCAAAATCCCTACGGGGCTCCAAATCTGTCACTGCAGCCACAAGCGCAATCCTCAACGCGCTTCCTAAGCCTCAGGGATCACTGGAGGACTATCCACTATGGTGATCTAATGGTGATTCGACGGTGAATGGTGATTTATTTTTCAAACAAGACATCATTTCACATGAAGGAGAAGTGTCATGATTGTAAACAAACCCGTGGACGCATTGGATAACAGGAAGTACTTCACTGAGAGCTTTTTACCACCTCAAAAATATTGTCAAACTCAGAGGGCTGATGTCAAAACATGACTTAGAAAAACTCATTCATGCATTTATCTCCAGCAGGGTTGATTACTGCAATGGACTGTTCACAGGCCTTCCTAAAAAGACTATTAAACAGCTTCAGGTGATACAAAATGCAGCAGCTAGGACTCTAACAAAAACTAAAAGAACTGACCACATTACTCCAATTCTTAAGTCCTTGCACTGGCTTCCAGTAAGTCACAGAATTGACTTTAAAGCACTATTGCTTGTTTATAAATCAGTAAATGGAGCAGGACCTAAATACTTGTCAGACATGCTTCAGCAGTACACACCTTCTCGTCCTCTCAGGTCCCAGGTGAAAAACCTGCTAGTAAAACCTACAGTTAGAACTAAACATGGTGAAGCAGCTTTTAGCTGCTATGCGGCTCAGCTGTGGAACCAACTTTCGGATGACATTAAAAAGGCCCCAACTGTAGCCAGTTTTAAATCTAGACTTAAGACCAAACTGTTCTCAGACGCTTTCTGCTAACTGTGCCGAGTTACAAATTCTGAATCTGCCTCGATAATTATTCTACTTTGTCTTTTATTACTTTTTTTACTACTTTTGCCTTTGTTTTTGCTTACTAATTATTCTTTATTTTTAAATGATTTTACCTTGTGTTTTATGTTTTCTTTTTATTATGAGTATGTGTATGAAATGTGCTATATAAATAAACTTGACTTGACTTGACTTGACTTGAGAGTCCAGAGCATGGATTTAGATTTCTGCCTTTGTATTTGCCGGGCGTCTATGTGGCTTACATATGCACGGCATAGATGTATATTGTCAACCATGCACTGCTGAAACATTCATGCCTTGGAGGCGGGTGGGGGGGGGGGGGGCTCGAGCAAATCTGGGCCAGTCCCCGGCGTCTACAGTCTCCAGTCGCGCCATTGTGTGACACAAGCGGAGCAGAACGCTCAGTGGGGATTGGTCCGTGACGAGGCGCGTGTGAAAATAAAAGAAGTGTGGGCCAGACGGATTGGAAGGAGGCTGTCTGCCTGGATACTCCACCGCTTAGGCCTTGGTGTGTGCACTGTTGTGTGCGTGCTTCTGTGTGTGCGTGCTTGTCAATAGTTGGCGACTAAACGCCGACATTCCACAACAATCTCCCCCCTGCCCAGGCCTCCTGCTGCAGGCTCCACTATCCCCTGTGGTGGCCTTGTTAGCAGAGTCCAGCTCACGCTGCTTTATGTGTGTGTGTGTGTGTGTGTGTGTGTGTGTGTGTGTGTGTGTGTGTGTGTGCGCGTGTGCGCGTGCGTGTGTGCGTGTGCGTGTGTGAGCGTGAGCGTATTAAACTCTCGAAGAGCCCTTGGGGCATGTTGCTGTGCAGTGTTCCCTAGTCAGATTTGAGAAGACCGAGAAGGAAACGGTCCCTGTCAAGGACGTGCAGAAAATAGGTGGTCCTCAATTTGGGTTCGGGGGGATCGTGGGCATGCAGATTAGTTCATTTAGACAAAGATTGTGTGTGTGTAAGTGTGTGTGTGTGTGTGTGTGTGCATGCGTGCGTGCCAGTGTGTGTGCTGATGGGGATGTCTAAGTTGTTTTGGAGAGTCGAGTGGAAGTGCATTATGGGTGCTGGCACGTCTGATATGCTGTTTTTGGCCCTGGCTGATGAACATTAGATCAGTTTCTGTCTGGCGTGTGGGGGGGGGGATGGGCCCTGTGCTGTTTCTCCGACAGAGAACATGAGGGAGGCCATGCAGATCAGCCTGTTTGAACACTCACTGTCTGTGTGTGTGTGTGTGTGTGTGTGTGTGTGTGTGTGTGTGTCAGGGTCAGGGTTTGTATGTGGGTATCTGGCTCTCTGTGTCTGTCTGTGATTGTGTGTGTGTGTGTGTGTGTGTGTGTGTGTGTGCGCGTGCGTGTGTGCGCACGCGCACCACGTGTATGTGTGTGGGCCCTGTGCTGTTTCTCCGACAGAGAAGATGAGGGAGGCCATGCAGATCAGCCTGTTTGAACACTCACTGTCTGTGTGTCTGGGTCTGCGCGCGCGTGTGTGTGTGTGTGTGTGTGTGTGTGTGTGTGTGTGTGTGTGTGTGTGTGTCAGGGTTTGTATGTGGGTATCTGGCTCTCTGTGTCTGTGTGTGTATGTCCAAGTCTGTGTCTGTGTGTGTATGTCTCTGTGTCTGTGTGTGTATGTCTAAGTCTGTGTTTGTGTGTGTGTGTGTGTGTGTGTGTGTGTGTGTGTGTGTGTGTGTGGTCCTGAGATCCACCCATCCTATTTTCCGCCGTCAGAATGAATTAGCCTCTGTGGGGTGCGAGGCCTCGGACAGATTTGTGCGTCATGGCGGTGGCATCAGTGTGAGTCTCCCCTAATTGATTTCTGAGATAGCGCCAGGAGGCTGTGGCCGCTGACACCAGACCTCTGCCACCCAAACCCCAGCCCCTTCCCCATACCAATACCCAGTCCCAGCCCAACCCCAGCACCAGCTCCCCATACCCAGCACCAGCACCATACCCAACACCAGCACCATACCCAGCACCACCACCAGTAGCAGCCCAACCCCAGCACCATATCCAGCACCAGCACCATACCCAGCACCACCACCAGTAGCAGCCCAACCCCAGCACCATACCCAGCACCAGCACCATACCCAGCACCAACCCCAGCACCAGCCCCAGCACCACCACCAGTCCCAGCCCAACCCCAGCACCAGCACCAGTCCCAGCCCAACCCCAGCACCAGCCCCCCATACCCAGCACCAGCACCAGCACCAGACCCATACCCATACCCATACCCAGTCCCAGCCCGGCATTAAAGTAATGCTTTGGGTAATTGTACACCAGACCTCTGGCAACCGTTATCAAATAATGCAGAGTGTGCCATCACTACTATAGAAGGTGTATAGTGTGTGAGTTATATGCTCAACAACCTTTTGTTGTTGTTTTCCCACTTCTCTCGACTCTCCAGGATCCATAGTGTCTCAAAGTCAGACCCACTGACCCTCCCTAATGAAGTGCGTCGCTCTGGGCTGATAGACCATGTGTAATCCATCCGTGGTGCCCTTGCACAAAGGTTTTTCAGAGAGCAATAGAGAGAGAGAGGGGGGGATGGTGCACAGATAGAGGGAGGGAGAGCAAGAGATGTGTTGAGCTTTGATCCGGTGCCTGTTTGCCGAAGTTAGCCACCTCTGGCTCAGCAAGTCGCCCCGGGAGAGACCGGGTCACATCTGTAACGAACCAATTTCTACCTGTGGCCCGCCGGCTCGCTCACAAAGGTTCAAGTGTGAAATGAGTTTTCTGATCCCATCGGAGAGCTAATCAATTCCATCAGCCATGCTTTGCTGTCCCTTAGGCAACTATATGATTGGCTCGTTTTTTTGATTTTGTTTGTTTATTCAGAGAGGTAAATAAAAAATAAAGACGAGGTGAGGAACGATGCGTTTAAACTGTCGTGCCGCGCGAGGAAACGACCGAGCGAGTTGTCTGCCCAGTCTCCAGTTGAGCCGCCTTAGCCTGCCACTCACTTTTAAATATCGTTAAAGTACTGTGTGTGTGTGTGATGTGTGTAATGTGTGTGTGTGTGTTTGTGTGTCGGTATGACGCTCCACAAAGGATTGTGCCTTCCAAGGATATAATTGATCTGTGAATGCGTTCCTCTGAGCAAAATCGGGGGAAGAGAAGAAAGAAAAACAAATGAGCTAATTGTGGAAGTCAAAATGAGCCTCTGTGCTTGCCATTGCCAAGGTTTAAAAATACTATTTTGGGTCTTTGTGTGTGACCAGTCTTGTGTGCACATGCACGGCAGCCAGGCTCTGCTCCAGCAAATTAAGAAATTAAGCGGGGGGCGGGGGGGGGGGGGGGACTTATCGCAACCCCGGACTACTAGTTTCATTTGAATGTACCGGTACTCGTCTCTTGGATTTTCACAACTGAGCGTCTTGAGTCAGGGTGAGAGAGAGACAGAGAGAGAGACAGAGAGTGAAACAGAGAGAGACAGAGAGAGACAGAGAGAGAGAGACAGAGAGAGAGAGAGAGAGAGAGAGAGAGAGAGAGCTTGGTGCTCTGAAGTCACATTGCCACCCCCAGCCCCCACCGAACCCTCCTAGGCGCTGCCCTCTGAGCGTTATGAATGCTGTTCACGTCGCTTAAGTGCGCCTCTGTTCTCTTTTCGCCCTCCAGACCTGAGTGTCTTTTTGTGTGGGAGGAATGTTAGGCTACTGGATGCCATAACTGAATGAAGACCCTGATGCGACTTTGGGAGGGGCTTACCTTACCTTCA
The DNA here is from genome assembly GCF_018492685.1 of Alosa sapidissima. NCBI lineage: Eukaryota > Metazoa > Chordata > Actinopteri > Clupeiformes > Clupeidae > Alosa > Alosa sapidissima. The sequence goes on from NC_055976.1 coordinate 14,684,365, forward strand.
CCCTGCACCATGTTGGATCCACTGGTTGTCAGTCAGTATGTAAGCTTAACAGCCAACCCCAAACAGTTCTCTTTTTGGTTTAAGCATTTATGCCATATGTAAAATGTGCTCAAAGGTTGAAGTCTTCGAAAGGAAGAAACAATGAAGGCTGTGAGAAAAATAATGTGTGTGTGTGTGTGTGTGTGTGTGTGTGTGTGTGTGTGTGTGTGCATCTGCGGCACATTCCTTGGTAATGCAAATACAAACGAACCAATTCTTGCAGGCTTAATATTGCCATAATGGAATCCAATGATGTGCTGGCGGTGAGGGGCAAGGCATAATAAAGATAATCTAAATGGAATCAGAGGCTCGGGGAGAACAAATGGCGGAGTGTCCTAAAAACAGCATGCTACCCAAGCTATGGAGGAGAAGGAGGTTGGAGGGAAGAGAGGAATAAAGATATGTGTCTCTGTACAAATCCATTCACAATGTCAGTATTAGTTTTGGGCGGAGGAGGAAGAATGGACAAAACAAAATGGTACATCTGACAGCTGTGTTGAGAACTCATGACTCCACAAATCATCCATTTGTTTACTGAGCCAGGGTGAGGGAGACTGGAGGTGGATAGACAGAGCGGCAAATAAGTGGAGGAGAGCAACAAGATGGAGGGAGAAGAAGGAGAGATGGAGAGAGAGAGAGAGAGAGAGAGAAAAGGGATACTAGCACAAGAATGATATGGAGGGGGAAAAAGAAGAAAGGGTGAGGAGGGGGAGGTACAGTACAAAGGGACAGTGTGGTGGGGGAAGGGGATGTGAGTATAATATTTGTAACATAAGATGAGAGGAGAACAGGCTGCCAGCATGGCACTGCTGCAGGAGAGAGAGAGAGAGAGAGATAAAGAGAGAGAGAGGGAGAAAGAGAGAAAGAGATCCACTGCCTGCTGCTACGTTGTATCCACTCGCCCATTCTGTCAGCTTTTTGCTGCTTTTTCATTTTTTTCTGTAATTTTATTATGGTTGAAGAGATTAGCTGCTCCTTGCAGTCTGACGTTTAAACTCTGTTTGTGTTCTGGGTAGAGAAAGGCTAAAGTGGCATTGCCACAGCATTACGATGACAAAACGATGGCCACATGTTTCTAATGCACAGTGGTCTTGGGGGGAGGGTAGAAGGGTATTGTTTGTATTTCATATGATGTTTACCAGGTTTCTGTCCATTTGCATAGTAATTGCTTAATACACTGGATACTATCATGCAAATAAACTAATCAGATTTGCTTATCAATTTTACATTAGCTGGGAATATATAGGGACCATTGCACACACACACACACAGCCAATGCAGCCAATATTTTTCCAACAGCATGCCCATGTAGAACATTTGGTCCATTACTGTATTGCCTCAGTGAGTTCTACACATTCTAGTGGGCTTAGTGCATCCTAATGAGGAAGAGGAAGGCTTGGTGCTGGGGAGAAGACATGACTGTAATGCACAATGGCATTTGGCTATCTCTCCATCGGCTCCATTTCCATTTGAAAACGCCTGCCTATCTTCCCCACGCATCCTTCAGCAGTGCTCTGTGGAGCTGACCTCGAAGGGTTAACGCCTTACACAGCCTTTTGCAACAGTCCCAGAGGTCTTTATATATTCATCCATGCTGCTCAATCCACGGTATTGGCATTCTTTGGTCCTTGCGGTTTGTCTTGGCCTTCTCTCTCTCTCTCTCTCTCTCTCTCTCTCTCTCTCTCTCTCTCTCTCTCTTGCTCACTCTCTTTCTCTTTACTTTCTGTCTGTTTCTTCTACTCTGAGATTATCTTCTTTCTCTGCATACCTCTCTTTCTTCTTTTTTCTATCCTTCTCTATGTCCTCCACCAGCCCCCCCCCCCCCGTCTCAATCTCTCTCTCGCCCACTTTGATTTGGAGACAAAACACTTTGGACATTCAATTTATTAATAATCCTTCGCTCTGACCTCCCCTGCTCTCAGATATCTGCCTAGGCGCCGTCCTGATTTGTGTGAGGGAGGCGGGGTGGTTTCAGGGATGAGGGTTGGGTTGAAGGGGGGTTAGTTGTCCCTGCCTGCTTGTCCCTGTGGCCATCAGCGTTGCGCCGTAGCAGGTTTTTATGAAGGCAAGTGCTCTTTGCATTTGCCTTCCCATCTGACAGACCAATAAATCACAGAGGACCTGCCTTCTGTCCTATGCCGTAATTTGAAAAATGCTTTCTATTAGAATAGAGAGAGAGAGAGAGAGAGAGAGAGAGATGGTGTGGGTAGGGTGTTGCCTTTCACTAGTACTCAACTGGGATAAAAGCAAATGCAAAACACATCCCCATTTCCACAGATGGAATTTTACATTTCGTGCATATAAATAAGCTTTACATTTAGTCCAGGCTGGAGGAACTTGGCAATACAGATTCATCCTGTCTGGCAGCATGGCTCCAAAAATAATTCATGAGGCTCCTCTTTGGAATCTCTAGGTGTACTCTGGGCCTCTCCCACAGAGGGCGGATTGATCTGTGTGTGTGTGTGTGTGTGTGTGTGTGTGTGTGTGTGTGTGTGTGTGTGTGCACCAGCGTATCTTGGTGAAAAGCTAAATAAATAAAAATGGCGAGCACATTATGGGTGTGTGTGTGTCTGGGAGGAAAGGTGAGGCCGCACAGACAGGTGATAAATGTGGACCATCAGCCCCAGGAGCTGGCCCAGAGATGCCTTTCATCAACACACACACACACACACACACACCCATCCATCCATCCATTCTTCCCGAGTTAGTGCACCTCCATTGGTCTTTCTAGGAAAGATAGCAGGGCTGGGTCAGACCCTGGAAAAGAAATAATCCCTTGGAGATATGGGGAGGAGGCTATGCAACTTTGCCCCCAACTTATCTCATGGTGCAAGGTTTAAAGTGCTTCAAAGGCCAATCAGTTATCCTTCTTAGCATTCAAATTAAGTCATTTTTTTCTTTTCTTCTTCATCAAAGATAAAAATAGGTGTGGCTGACATGCATTGTCATTAGCCATTGCCACAATTAAAAAGATCCGTTCCAGGAAATATGTTGACTACCACTTACAGTAGCTTCTTAACTAAGCCGTAGCACAATAAGGGCAGATGAGGTCTACTGTGCATTAAACTCATATTACACACAATACAGCGCCTCTGGAAAAAGGTCCCCATTATCCGAGTAATTTAATGTTGATGCTGGCTCACGGTCTGTTAGGTGCTGTCGATGATTATGCCAAGTAGGGCTTGGGAAAGCATTACAAAGACCTGGCTGAGGAGCCTTTGGAGACAGTGTTACTGAAAGGAAAGAAACACACTGCTACTAAAAATACCTAAGGCTCTGTTCTCTATTTACAGTAGATCTAAGGGAGTGTGTGTGTGTGTGTGTGTGTGTGTGTGATGGTGATGAGTGAGAGACCTTACAGCACCTGCACTGAAGGATCAGCTGTGTGTGTGTGTAGTGTGCTCGAGTATGTGTGTGTGTGTGTGTGTGTGTGTGTGCATGTGTGTGTGAGATTTGGAGCTGCACCGAGGGCCAGAGCAATCACTATGCAAATTCCTGGCGGCACATGGGTCTATTAGGAGACAGAAAATCATTAAGCCACGTACACCTGTCAGTCATTCACAGTGTAGGCCGAGACGTGCAGCTGCTGCGTGATCACTGATGCCTGCCCCAATGTGTGATGAATAACAGTCTCCACACACACACACACACATACATACACACACACGGAGGAAGAGAACAAAGCATGCATATAAACACACAAACACACAAGTACATACTGTAAGACACATACTGCACATACTGTATACACACACACACAGACACGGACAAAGACAAAAAAGCATACATAAACACACAAGTACAAAGACAGACAGACACACACACACACACACACACACACAAACAAGTAAGTAGAAGCCCAGTGTTTGTGGAGACTGTTCCCCCGCTCCCCTCCTCCCCCTTCCCATTTGTTGTCACTCTGTAAACACAACTGTGTTTTAAGTCGTAATGCTTCTAGAGTGTTTATGCTCATTCCCTCTCCCTTTGCCTTGGCCCTGGCACAAACACAAACACAAACACAAACACGGCCGTAGAATTTTCCATACTGGATTATAAAATGTTCAAATGCCTTGTCCCTTTATGGGCCTGAGACGTACCGAGAGAAATATTTAATTATGGAGAAGCGACTAATTAAGGGAGAGTACTGGAGGGCTTTGCTTGTAGGGATGTCAGTGGGGTGTGTGTGTGTGTGTGTGAGTGTGTGTGTGTGTGTATGTGTGTTGGCAGAGTGGTGGTGGAAGAAAGAAGACTGCTGCTGTCAGGGTGATAGTAATGTGTGTGTGTGTGTGTGTGTGTGTGTGTGTGTGTGTATCGGGGGAGGTGGGGAGTGCAGCACCGGGCTGTTGTTGCCCGGTGATGAATGGAGGGCCTCAGAACCTCACTGCAACATTACACTGCTGCTTGTGCACATGTGGGGACTGCTGGGTTTTCTGATGCGAGTGAGTGAGTGAGACAAAGAGAGGTGCATTGAGGAAGGGCATCTGTTTGCCGTCGTAGGATCCATTGTGGTTTGCCACATTTTGGCATTGGTGAGAGGACTCTATAGGATGCACTGATCCTGTAATTTGGAACATGAACAAACAGGGACAGGGACAAAAATGTAAAGAGTGGTCTACTACTTTGTCGTAGTAGAATGGAGTTGGTGAGTCTAATTCATTGTCCTTAAGCATTTACATGATGAAGCACATGATATCTCAATTGAAATGCTCAATCCCACTCAGATAGCTATAGGTGGCTACCAGGCAGGCTCATAATTCACTTTTAATTGCAAACAGAAATGTCAAGCTAGCAACATGTCATGATATGTTTCCATTTCCAAACCAATGATGGTAGTTTATAACAAATTAATATCATACATACTTGTTAATGTTGTAGGCCTACTATCAATAACCTGACCCTAGCCAGATGAATTTCGCTCCGCCTAGCTCCACTCATCCATCTGGAACCGATCCATTGAAGTGTTGCTTCAGAAGGCTGGGCCTAATCAAAAAATGCTTGCATATGATTGAATAAGCCACTTGTCCGTCATCTATTGACGTGCTACTTCAACCACTCACATCGAAGCCAACCCGTGACGCTAATAACAGTGTCACAGTCGCTTCTACGCTATGTCACATCTATGAAACTCCCGCCCTGCGTCCTGATTGGCTGAACCATAAAGTCGGTTGCAGAAATCACTCTCAATGGAAGAGGTCCCAGATGGATGTGAGTGAAGCTAGGCGGAGCTATAGCGGAACGAAATTCATCTGGCTAGGGTCAGGTTATACTATCAAACCGTTTAACACACAAAACTAGAGTTTTTGTAAGTGAACAAGAACTGGCAAAAGGGCGGTATACGTATGTAAAACACACAGTAATAGTCTGTAAATTATAGGCCTTTTATTTTACTTTAGTTCTGTGTGTTATCATTTAGCCTAAAACATATAACAATTTAACATTCATCACAAGCAAGTAAATAATTTTAAGACCCCCCATCAAAGATCAGACCATAATTTGAACCCTAATGATAATGCTTAGATCCAGGTGTTACGAGTACTTAAGAAACATTTGATGATTTGTGTAATATTATTTTAGCCTGGCTACGTACTTCCAGTCGATTTATTTTCCCTACAGTACTGCGAAGTCAGAGAGTCTGGTTTCCAGGGTAATATTATTTAGGCATACTGAACAAAGATACACACTGTAAATGTGACATATTTTTATAAATCATTTTATTTGTGTAATGCATTTCATTTCCAAAAAAAGTATTTCTTTTTCATTGATGAGACAATTCTACAGTGATTTGGTTCGACATACAGTATATGACATGCATTAAATGAAAGAAAAAAAAAAAATATATATAAGAGTTCACGCTATACATTTGCAGCTTCCATACCCCTGAATTAAAAGGTTCTAAAACCAACAGATTATTTATCCCCTGTTTTGTAATCAAACATTTTTAAGCCTTTCAACTTTATCATGGTCTTGTTGAAATAACACATAACCACAGCACATTAATGTATGATGTGACGTTAAGAACCAATGGAGACAACAATGCAACCTTTCTTCTCTAAACAGCTACAAAAAACAACACGCTGTAACTTCAATGATATCCTAGTGCAAATCTCGAGAGACTGGAATGTATTTGAGGTTTTTGTGGACACTGTGTCTCTGCTCCGCAGCTTTTTTTGTGTTTGTGGCAGTTAGACGCTTAGCCGTGGCGGTCGGAGGCCGTTTATGCCTTGTGAATGGGAGAGGGAAAGGAAGTGTGTGTGTGTGTGTGTGTGTGTGTGTGTGTGTGTGTGAGAGTATATGTGTGTGTGTTTGTGTGTGTATGTGTGTGTGTGTGTGTGTGTGTGTGTGTGTGTGTGTTTGTGCACAGTTTGTCCCAACACCAAAGTCGCTCTGGCAGCAAAAAGAGTCTGTGGCTAGTTTCAAGCTGGGGAATGTCATTTTTGTGTGGCAGGAAACGTAAGTGTGTGTGTGTGTGTGTGTGTGTGTGTTTGTGTGTGTTGAATTTTCATCGACCCAGTCTCACCAAAAAACAATTAGCAAGGCCATATGCCAGTTTTTCCACTCTAAAAAAATGACAGAAATAGCTTAATTTCATTTACTAAGAATCTTATCAGGCACTGTGCCCTGTGTTATATATACACTGCACTTATTTTGAACATTTTAATTAATTTTCCCATTTTGATTTAGCTTAATTAAGCACAGATAGAACATACAACAATGCTCTGAATTTGACACGATAAAGTTGAAAGGGCTAAACGTTATATTTTCTCTGTAATGTCATCTGCTAGCTTCACCTTACCCTTAGCAAACACACTACTAACATCCCTATCATTGCAAGACAAAATCGACATTTATAAATGGTCAATGCTAAATACAGGCCTCATTCTATTTGCACTATGTCACTTGTGTAACTATGCTTAAGTATTTTTTATTCAATTCTGACCTAACAGACATGAAGCTCAGGTTGAAAACAGCCTATTTTTTCAGTATTTGAATTTGGCATTTACCAACATATGTTATGAAAAGGCTGAATTCAACCTTCTCCTTGTTTGACTTCCAGTCCATGTAGTGTTTTGTAACCCTGACAACAGAAGCTGACTTTATAATATTCAATTTTCAATACCATTCTTAGTGCGTCAAATCACTGCACTAACTACCTCAGTTTCTATGAGAATAACCCCATATAAACTTTCAGTGGTAATAGATGCTTTCTGCAGTAGTCTCTGTTGCCCCTGATTAAACTGCTGATAACCTCCCAACCATTCCTTTTTGGCAAATCCAAGTTCAGAAGTTCACAAATAGAAGCAAGATTTAAGCAAATTAAGTTGAGTGACCTCAAAATTGATATACACCAACTTGAATGGAATCAGCATTGATTATAGACCAAGAAATGCCTCCGATAACCAAACTTTCCCATTTATGTCTTCCAATTTTTCCACTATATCTAGAACCATGTATCAGATCGCCAACTGACCACAAATTGCCTCATCATGACATGAATGGACTTTAATGGGAGATGTAACCATTAGTGAGGAGATGTAATGATAATAGCCCTTTGTCAAGGCAACTCACATGCTACTGTGTGCCTTCAAGACAAAACAAAGAGATGAACGCCTACACATAATCCCTAATATGGCTGTTATTCCTTTCTTCAGGAACGGTTGGACTGTGTGAGATATTCGAGAAATGGGAATCTCACTGGCAAATAAATCCAACAAAGAATCAGACACCCCAGTCACAGACTTATAACTAACGTGTTCAACAAAATGGCTGCAATGTGAGAGAATATGTGCATCTGAGATAAAGAGAGAGAGAAAGGGAGGGTGAGGAAAGGAGGGAAATAGTGGAGAGAGTGAGTATGAGAGAGAAAGAGAAAGAATCACCAAAAAAAAAAAGACCCAAAAATATATGACTGAGCACCTCGTATGTTTACCATGGGAAATGTCAATAAAATGTATAATGTCAAATCTCCCCACCAACCTGCCCCGCCCCCTCCCCATTCGGCATTCTTTATTTATCGTCAGGTACTAATCTAAGACCAGCCATCTCGTCTCGCTGAAGTGTCTTAACGACAGCCACTGTCTGGCGCTTCAGAATGTGGATATCTCCCTCAGCAGATGGTCAGGCCCGCAACTTTCTCTCTCCGCTGTCAAGCTCTGAAAGACCGGGGGTGGGTGGGGGTGGTTGGGGGTATCATCGAGAGAAGAGGAGAGCACTGGGCTGGATCATTTGAAATAAGTCCAACAAAAAGCAACGGGTTGTGCCAACGGCAGCGAGGCCAACTACAAACTGCCATTAGCACAGTCACTCTGAGGAGAAATCAGGTTGGGAATTCTGCCTAGTTTCACAGATAACATTTCAAGTCATTCTGTTTCATCTGAAAAAAAAAAAGCATAACGTTGTAGAAAGAGGTCCCCAAAAACAAACACAAAAGCAGCCAAGGTTGTATTCACAACGTGTTCAGCCCTTTTCCCCAGTATGAGTTTATAACACAAGGGTGGTATTAGAAAAGGATCAATGGCATTTGTACATGGGATTAGCATGTAGATGACTAATGATTCAACATCCCTGTGAGATGAATGAGACGCCAAACATCAGCCCACACTTCTGCCTCTTAACAGCTCTTGTATGTGGTCCTATAGATTGTTATATCTCATATAATGTCTTACATCTCAACATTGACAAGGCAAGATAATCATCAGCAATCAGATTTGTCCTCCCCAGATAGATAGATGTATTTTGAATGGAAAATGGGGACAGATGTTAACCTACTCTTCTTTCTCTGCCCCACTTTATTTAGATAGCCCATTTAGTTTGTCCTCTATGGATTGGTTGCCACTCTTTTGACTGACAGAGGACCAACCCCATAGAATCAATTGTCACTTTAGGTCCAGTTGCTTGTGGCAATTGATGTCTGTGTGAGGCAAATTTCAGCTCCATTGACTTATATTTGATTTTTATGAGGACAACTGACTGTAGTATCTGAAATGGAGTATCTGAAATGAGCTACCCAATCAAAAGTGTTTCTCTTTTACATAAAGAGGTGAAATGAAAGACAGTGATGATTGAGTGACAACAAGGGCCTGGCCAAACTTCCTGACTCCAAAACCAACTACACAGCTCAAAGGGGAAAACATAGCTATACACTATGATGACATCCTTCACAAGATTGTTACAGCAATAGCAGCATCATTAGGACGTACAGTACTAAGCCTGCTGTTAATCCACTCCACAGTTTCACCCCTCCATAAACCTACAGCTAATTTAGCACTGTTAGTAATATCAATAATACAACTCTGATCAACTCAACAACTCACTACTGAGGTATTTTCGACAGATTCTGTTGCAGGGATAGCGCCACACAGTACAGGACAGCACCCTAACATTTGGGCGTTTTCTTCTCTTTTCTTTTTTTTTCATATTTTATGATTTTTTTTGGCCATCCCAACCAAAATCCCAACTGTTAACATGCATGGGGCACAGTAAGCCACGTGACCGCAGACGGTCGCCACGGCGCCACAGAGGTCTGGCACCGGATTTCTCCCCACAAGTGGGATTAAGGAGACACACCTACAGCACACACACAGAGACGACGGAAACCAAGAACAAAGTCTCACGCCACTAACACCAACAGAGAGAGACACGAACACACGCACATAGAAGACCATGTTGTACAGACAGTAGACATTATCACAATGGCTTCTGTTTAAAGTTTTTTTTTCTGTTCTTTTTCAGGTTTTTCTTTTCAATCACACGACATGAACGCCTGAGTGTGCACGTTACATATGCACACCTGTACATAAATGGTGAGAGAGTAGGACAGATAGGTAGATTTTTTTTTTAAATGTGTATCTTTTTAAAACAGGAAAAAACATGACAAAAGGTTTCTCATGTTGATTTACATATTCATTAATTTTGATAATTATTGCAGTCTAAACAATATGGCTTTAACTAGTGAAAAACCTTGGAGAGCTACAAAAAAAATTATATTTCTGTCAGTACTATAAAACATACTCAAGGACTGCTTTTTAGTTCAAATCGAAAATATTTGTGTAATTGAAATGGGTTGCTTTGTACATCATTTAGGGTCATTCTATTTATAGTTTAAATAAGTCAATTAACCATTATATATGATTTTAAAAGGATCAAGTGAGAAAATCACGTGCTGGCCACTATGTTTCAGCTGCTGTCTGATACAATAAACAATGTTGCACATTCATGTAATCATAGGAAGTCACTCGAGCCTCTCCTTTAACCCCACTCTGTAAACTGAGGGGAATTCCCTTTTAGATTGAATTACACATAGGCTGACATAGCACATTCGGCTTGTCTATATTCTTTACAACATGTCTTAAAATGGCAACAAAAACGACAAAGCAATTTGCCTTGGTGGATTCTGTTGTTCCTCACAGAAGATGTTTTGTCAGTCAAAATGGCAGTGAGCAAGTAACATTTTGTCAACATCATACTGTTAGCTTATCAAAATGTTTGAGGTTGAAGCTAAAGTCCATTTCACTCGTTGCCATGCAAATATCTGTAATCCTTATATCTCATATATAATTTATCATTGTTAATTTTGGTTGCAGTCTCAAATTTCTAGTTTTCAATCACTTATTCTCAAAGATAGTTCTAGTTTTTAATCAGTTATCCTCAAAGATCGTTCCAATTGGAAATACTTAAGATACTGCCTGTCGTAAAATCTGATTGCATTTACTGTACTAAACATCTAGGACCACCTTACTATCGTTAGAAGACATCTAAAGCTATGAGCAACCTCTTCAGACACGACTCTTCTCTATTTTTCCTGTGGCAGTTAGTGCAACAAATCTTGACCTTGCTGACCTGATCCAAACAAAACAAATAATCTGTTTTTCACTCTCTCTTTGGTCTTGGCATTGGTAAAGTTCAAACACATGCATGTTTCCATCCAACAGAACTTCTATTCTTTGATCAGTTATGAGTAGATCGAGTGCTAGGATATTCAAAGAGCCAACCACAAAGTTAATCCGAAACTACTGTTGGCCTACGAGTCACATCCTCCTAGATTGCACTAAGGCGAAACACGTAAACATTTCTTCATGTAGTCCTTAGAGTGGCACTTACCACAACAAAATAACAACAACATCTAATTCTGATTTGCTTAGAAATCCAGATAGCACTAGTATGGGACATTCACTCATTTACCTAGAGGTGGCAGGGTACAGTACCTGATGTCAGAGCCAGCAACATCTAAAGCAATCTAGTCAGCCACAACTAAATCAATCTACACCAACAACTTCTAGGGTTCTCCTAATAAGGGTATGAGTATGATGCTATAAGTCATTGACATACAGTATGTCCATGCCTAACTACACTACAATGGTATTTTAACAAGTTACCTACTGTAGCCTCAGGTTAGCCATCTTGGACTGAGTGTTTGTGGAAATTCAGAACAAATGCAGTGTTTGATTTTTGTGAAATGCATTTCATAGATGAGGTGACATCGTACATAGGCTTGCTCCACCAGTTGGCAGTGGATATACATCTGATTGTCTCGGGGACTGTGCTAGCCACCTCTAGGTAAAGACTACACGCTAGCAGAGCAGGCTAATCTACAAGGGTGGCTCTAGCCCTACCAATCAATGAATGTGTATCTGTATAATTACAATAGTAAATTTATCTAAAATGTGGAATGTTGATTTTTTTGCATGAGATTACTAATATATTCACCTTAATGGTAAATGATTCAGTTCTCTTTGTACTGTTGTTTAAAAAAAGGCAGTGATATATTTCCCCGTACAGACATATGTAAAATAGGCTGCATTAGGCTACCGGCGGTATCTATATGCCTAATATCTCCTAAAATCAAGAGTCTGTCTTCCATACACACACTGAAAACTACTGCTTTACAGGTATGCCTTTCCACCCCTCCATTCAGTTCCATTGTTGAAATTTGTGCATTTAAAACTTGGGTTGGTGATCCTGTCAAGGTCACTGAATTAACACTATTAGGTTCAGACAGGTGAATAAATCCTAGAAGAAAATCCTTTATGAAGCATATGGAGGCAAACCAAACGCTTGAGGCCTTAAAAGGCTTGCAGGCCTCTCTAAGACTTTCCTCTTCCTAGTTGTAAATGGAGCTTAAATATATTACAATATTTGTTGCAATATATTAAAATATATTTACATCATATATATTTTTCAATTGGATCAGTCAATTTGAATGTTGTACAACATTCTACCACATATAGGAGAGATAACCTAAAAGTATGTACATCATTTGTAATTGTGTAAATAGTAAATTGTAAACAAATGAAAGAGAAGGAATGCTTTCTTAAACAGAGGGAATCTGCTGGCCACACCTTCAGGGAAAACTCCCCCAAGCAGAAAGGAATTATTTGAAGGCACAGTCTGAACTGCTACTTCCTCATAGCCATGACCCTCCTTGCAGCCCATAAACACGTACAAAAAGCCAAGTCAGTAAAAACACCACCACCCTCCTCTCCACCATAGACGGAGCTCACACACTGTGAGCGTTGTCACCTGTGCCTCTGAATGCAGTGCACTGTGGGATACATCTCACCATGTGCTCCATCTGATCCAATCAGCTGATGCCTAAATGCAGACGAAGTCCTGCAACCTTTTGTCTCACACCAACGTCCGACAAATCTTTTTAAAAATCCTGATGGTGTGGCATATATTTGTGAACAGAAAAAGATTTTTTTGAAGAAATATTTAAGTGTAAACAATTTCAACCTGAATGAGCGTTCAAACACTAAGTAGCTGTGAAGAGGGGTATCTAAGGGTGTGGTTCAGGAAGAAAGAAAACAACAATAATAATAATAATAATAATAATAATAATAATAATAATAGTAATAATAATTAAAAACTTTAGAATAACAAAACGAAAACAGAACGTCAAAATCACGTCAAGGCAGTGATGAGCCTTCCACAGTTTGGCAAGGAATTCCCCCTCTCCCCACTCCCCTCTATCTATCATCTCTTCCCCGCTGTCCTGGCTCTGAGAGCCCCTCCTCCACTGCCCCCCCACCCACCCCCCCCAACCTATCTCCTTCCTTCCTGCCAGCCTGGAGCGTAGCCTCCATGTCCGTTACTTCTTGAACATGTCCTGCAGTGGTCCGGGCAGGAATTTCAGGACGGTGTCCAGGATGCTCTCATCGTCCTCCTCGTCGTCATCTCCGCACCCGGCGGGGATGGCTTTCTTCGGACGCGTCAGTGAGCCCTCGCATGCCTGCTCCATGGCCGCCTTCTCCTCAGCCTCTTTCTCCTCTTTCTTCTTCAGGCCATACTAAACGAGCACAGAAAGGGGAGAAAAAAAACATTCAGGTGCTGTGGGAATTACTTTTATTTGGTAACTTTGGGGTTGTATGGGATCGGTGAGCCCAGAATTACAAAGTATGTACCTAAATAACTCAAGCTCAAAGACAATTTAGTTGCAGTGTAGTCATTTGGGATATCAGTATGCCCATGGGTAAGGATAACAGTCTATGCACACTTGTGCTTCAGTTGTTGTAGTTCACTCTCTTTATATTTGTACAAATTTGTCCTTATATTCACATCATTTATTCATACACCATATATTACTCAGCAATTGCTAAGAAGATAAAAACACAATGCTCCACGCCATTGCCTTGAAACGCCTGAAAGTCCTAGCCATCATTTTGACAGCATCTCTCCTGCAAGTGCCACATTCACCTTGCACCTCCACTCAATGGTGTGTCATGAAGATTTAGGTGCAGGCCATGAGTACTCGATCACTGACACGAAGGCCAGACACCAACAACTTTCCCACGTCCACGTGATGCTGAGCCTGGTATGACTAGAAAGGGCCTTCACCCCAGAGCAGAGCACTGACCTGACGACAGCTCTGTCAGTACCCCTGCAAAAGGCCTCTAGATGGCTGGCATACGGTGATACATAATATATGTGGCGTCTTGTCTGCATGTCAGGAGGTGGCTGAGTTGTCAGAGGGAGTTTTATGGTGGTTGTTGTGAATGGGACATGACGTGCGCGGCATATTTCATAAATCATCGGTGTACGGCATGGGCTACGACAGGAGACTATAACCAGGGGTTCTAGACAGACAAGACAGATGGAAAAAAAACCCCACAGAAACACGTTGGAGTCCAATCAAAAGATTTAGGAGAACACGTTTATATCTCCATCTCCAAATGTACATCTTACAGCTGGCTTTGCTTCCAGCTCTTCTGCAAGTGATAAGTGACTGGGGGAGGGGGGGGGGCACAGTGACAGCAATCACAGTCTCCTGGAGAGACTAGATGGATGGCTGCTCTGCTTACCTTGTCCCTAATGGTCTGCCGTACTTTCTCCCTCTCGGCCTCCATGCGGGTGTGCTTGGCCTTCCTCTCCTCCTCCTGCTGCCGCAGGGCCTCCTGTCTCTCCTCCTCCTTCTTCTGCGCATCAGGGTCCTTCTCCTCCTCCCCGCCCAGCATCTTCCCCATGTCTTTGGTGGCCCCTGCAGAGAGACAGAGGGATGGAGGAAGGGCGAGAGAGAGAGGGAGGGAGGGGAGAAAAGAAGAAGAACAGCTCAGCATCGGGTCATTAACAGCTTCACAGAGCCGTAGAACCTGCTTTAAATCACCACAGCTCTACATTTCTCTTCCTAACATTGTTGTCTGAGATGGAGGCACTTGGTTTGTTCTGGAGGAGCAGGGAGTCAGTGTCTGTGTATTCACCAGGTTTAAGCTGAGGCAGAAGAGATGCATAATGATCATGACATTAGTCGGGGCAAACACACATGTAGACAGGGAGACTGGAGGTTGGACAGCAGAGGATGCTGAATGCAGAGGCTGGACAGATGAACAAAGAAATGCAACGCAAGATGGAACGAAAGGAGGGGGGGGACAAAGAAGACAGATACAGAGAGATGGAAGGATGACAGAGTGAAAAGAAAAAGGAATAAAGCAGTCCTAAAGAAGGGAGGACAGAGAGGTTATCATCAAATGGGGAAGGTGAGAAAGGGAGGAGACAGGGAAGGAGGGAGAGATAACGGTCTCTTCTCTTAGTCATTGATTCCTTGTCATCATCATAAATGATCACTGATCACATGAGCACTTTCACAGACCCCAAGTCAACTGTTACTATCAGACTCTGTAGATGATTTACTGGATAATTTCAATTCAAAATTGCAAATATTATGGATGGCATTGTTCCATTAAAATTCAAGACAGTCACTGAGAAACAGAAAGCACCATGGAAACAAAATCTAGCGGTTACAATCAAGACTGGAAGAAAATGGAGCAAATACAACCTTTAGATCCACTATGAAATCCATAAAGAAATGTTTCACACATATAAACAGTTGTGTGCTATTTCAACTGTTAACAAATCCCCCTCACAATTAGCACCCAAACTTCTCTCAACTCATAAATGCAATGAGTTTGCATCTTTTTTCAAATATAAACTTGATCAAATCAGACTGAGCATATCTTCCCAATTACTAACCCAACATCTGGAACCACCTGCTACAAAGAGACCTAAATATGATGTCAGAATTTAGCTTGCCACTAAAAAATAGTGGTGAGTGTATAGTAGACCTACTGAATGTCAACTCTTCCACATGTGGCCTAGACACTCTTTTCAAAATCAGTTTTTCACCTCAAAGCAGCAGAGGTGCTTTTCATTGTGAATGTATACTTGCTGTCTGGCACTTTTCCCAAGTCCCTGAAAACAGCCCCTACTCAAGAATAGTCTGGATGCTTCCACGCTAAACAATTACAACAGGTCCATATTCAATCTACTATCTTTCACATATCTCCGTTTCTCGAGGTCACTGAGTACTGTCAATACGAATAAAGAAATAGCTTGAGTTGCTAGTTCCAACAGCTAAAGCAGCCAGGCAGCTACAGTGCTACAATCTGGGGGTATGTCCGTGAGCCCCTATGTTCATGCCCCCAGAGTGTAGCGCTGCATGTAGCATAATCTCAGATGTTTTCTGCGAACTGATCAAATAGACTTCCTGTTAATCAGATGTACTCTGTGTTTTTATGCCTTTTAATTATTCTATTTCATGTACTTTACTTTTTAAACCTTGTATGTCTATATTTACTAGTATTTACTGTTCATTGCATTTGTTTATGTTAAGCACATTGAATTACCCGTGTGTATGAAATGTGCTGGCCTTGCCTTGCCTTGGCTGGTGACCAGTGTGTCATTAATAATGATAACCACACTAATGACCATCATTAATACACACTGCCCTGGATCTGTTTCAGGTCAGCTGGCACAGGAAGAGTAAAATGGAGGGTGTCCAAATGAATATCTATTTTATCCACTCTCTCCCCTCTAAAAACAGAGTGTCTGCAGACGGAGGGAGGCATTGAAGTGCAACACAATGAGAGAGGGTCTAAATATAGAGTGAGCTTGTGTTGTGCTACAGTGGCACCAGTGGACACTGTTCCAGGT
This sequence comes from Alosa sapidissima, assembly GCF_018492685.1. Classification (NCBI taxonomy): domain Eukaryota; kingdom Metazoa; phylum Chordata; class Actinopteri; order Clupeiformes; family Clupeidae; genus Alosa; species Alosa sapidissima. Next base: position 14,700,823 of record NC_055976.1, read on the forward strand.
CCATCTTGGGACAGAAATGGTCTGCAACTGATGTGTGTTTCTGACCTACTATTTGCTGGCATATCTAAGCTTCTCTGGCAGCAGTTCTGTGTGTGTGTGTGTGTGTGTGTGTGTGTTTAATCACCGACTACAGTAGCTTGTTTGAACACTCATTAAGGAATTCACAGGGCAAAGGTGACAGATCACAGTTATTCACAGCAAATCCAGGGCTGTGTTATTAGCACTGTCAAGGACTTCAAGGACTGATTAGATCTGAAAATAGGGAACCAGAACAGGAGTTACATCCCCCTCAATCAGTATTACAGGGATAATAACATCACCATGCTACTGTTGTGTTGTATTTTAACACACACACACACACACACACACACACACACACACACACACACACACACACACACACACACACCTGTGCACATTTCAAATGCATTTTTATTTTAAACTGCTCCTTAAAGTGGACTGGAGAAAGATTCGTACACCCCCAAGACTCTTCACACGTCACTGCACTCACTGTGTCACAGATCTGCCCCACCCTACGCCACACCACCACCACCACCACCACCATCTCCTCCACCCTCCACACACACACACACACACACACACGGCCCACCACGCCACCCACTCCTCGGCAGTTGGCCCGGGCAGCGTCTGAGCTTTGTTGCTGTCGGAGGCTTTAGCCTTTGCAGGACGGCACTACTGCAGAGCCGCACGCTCCCAATCCCCGTGATCAAAATTCAGAGATGTGCCAGCGCCAACCGACTGATCAGCAAAAAGACAAAAGAAGAAAAAAAAAAAAAAGAAATAATAATAAAAAACTCAGCTCAGGCTTGTGGTATTGTTTGCCTGGGGAGGGAAAAAAAATCCTTATTGTTCCAGCCAACGCTGAAATCCAAACCTCGTCCATCCTCTATGCCTGCCTGCCATGATTCATGATTCTATGCCGGCGATTCTGTATCAGTATTCCAGTGTGGAACGAGTGGAGCAGAGAATAAAAAAGGTAGTGAAAAAAACACAAGATGGTCCATTTCATTTTCTGGAGTGAGTTGATTTTGTTTACTGTATCTACAAAGCGGATGTTTCAATAGCATTTAGAATGCCCAGACTTATAAATAAGGGCCATACTTGGATATTAGGGTATTAATTATTAGGATATTAAATGCTTCTCGCACTTCACTGAAGTTATCAGAATGATTGTGGTGCTGTGCTCCTAAACCTGTGTGCAGTATATCGAACAGGTGAGGTTACCTTAAATCCCATAACAGGTTCTGTGTATCAGCTGTGAAGTTTCAGTGATAGCCAGGTCATCTGCATGAGGCATTTCTACCATTTACTTCAGCAATTATTTATATGCATAACTCACCCAGAAAACCCTTGTCACAACAAAAAACATTGTTGTGAGTATGCCGTTTGTTGTTGATAAGGCATGCGTGAGTGTGTGAATTAGTCATTCGAAACAAATACCAACGCAGGCTATTATCATTTTCACTTTGATATACAGTGAACATGGTAATTGCTCTGCAGGGCAAGTCAGGTTCTTGGACTGCCAAAGGCCATTAATGTTGAACTGACAACAGCTACCAAATGACTGCTCTTGGCTCCTATTGTGATAAAAGATCTCTGCAGTTTGCAGTGGTCAGCGTTTCACCCGTCGTGCAAAGTAGCAAAGATTATGGCATCGAATAACCCAGTGCTTCAGACACGGCCCCCCTCCCCCACCATGCAACTCACAAACTTCCGCCATTACATTGACACAGCCGCTGTTGTTCGGGCAGGGCGATCGATCATAAATACAGGACCACCTGAGTGAATATGAATTATGTATGTGCCAGCGGAGTGAAAACTTTATCTGGGTATTGATCTGTTTCTGGGAGACTAAGAGGCTCTGGCCACGGGCCAAGCTTGTTGCGGCTGGAGGCAGCAGTCAGTGGGAACACTTTCTCAGGAAGAGGCTTTCAAATACAGCTGTATCACTACCACTGACTGCAATGTGATAGACCTGTTCCTTGATATGAACTAAAAAAGCTTTCTTCTGGCAAAGGAAAAGAGAAATAATATGCCCTGAGGAAAAAAAATACTCTCTGACTAATCTTCACATCTTTATGGAAGAATATTCATTTGAATAGCTTTTTTAAACACAGTGGATAATACAACTTAAATGGACAATAAGACAAATACAAAGTACTACTAACCCGGCAGGCCAAATTCATATAACTAATGGTGTGAGCAAATTTTTGTTTTCTGTCTTGGAATATTGTATTTCTACAGAGCCACTAAAGAAACATATATTACAAATATTTGTAATATATATACTCCAAGTTTCTGGTGGTTTATGGCCTCTGTATATTTATTCTGTGTCTCTACATTTCTTAACTACCACATCAGGTCCTATGATCCTCTCAAGCCACACACTGTATATTTGGAAACAAAAACATGCTCCGATCTCATTATTTTGATATTGAAGCACAACAGACTCAGCCAGTGTCGTTAAAGTGGCTATGTGTCATCTGCAGTCGATTCGAGCCACTTTGGAGATCACCATCCGGGTGTCAAGCCACGGCACTTAGACGTTACCTCACGACGTCGACGAGCATGCTTCTGCATGAGCTGAGGGGATTTGAAAATAAACAAACTGGAAGAAACACCATCTGGGGTCAGGCCATTTAGCAAGCATGGGCGAAAGAAAGAGTGAGAGGGAGAGAGGGAGGAAGTAAGGGAGGGAGAAAAAAGAGGGAGTGAGAGAGAGACAGAGAGGGAGTGTGTGTGTGTGTGTGTGTGTGTGTGTGTGTGTGTGTGTGTGTGTGTGTGTGTGTGTGTGTAAGAGTGAGAGAGAGACAGAGAGGGAGTGTGTGTGTGTGTGTGTGTGTGTGTGTAAGAGTGAGAGAGAGACAGAGAGGGAGTGTGTGTGTGTGTGTGTGTGTGTGTGTGTAAGAGTGAGAGAGAGACAGAGAGGGAGTGTGTGTGTGTGTGTGTGTGTGTAAGAGTGAGAGAGAGACAGAGAGGGAGTGTGTGTGTGTGTGTGTGTGTAAGAGTGAGAGAGAGACAGAGAGGGAGTGTGTGTGTGTGTGTGTAAGAGTGAGAGAGAGACAGAGAGGGAGTGTGTGTGTGTGTGTGTGTGTGTGTAAGAGTGAGAGAGAGACAGAGAGGGAGTGTGTGTGTGTGTGTGTGTGTAAGAGTGAGAGAGAGACAGAGAGGGAGTGTGTGTGTGTGTGTGTGTGTGTGTGTAAGAGTGAGAGAGAGACAGAGAGGGAGTGTGTGTGTGTGTGTGTGTGTGTAAGAGTGAGAGAGGGTTGCGGAGGGAGGGAGGGTAAGACATATTCATAATTGATGACAACCATTTATTATGCATAACTTATACATCTACCTCCTGCATGGATGCACTGCCATCACCTGTGATTTTAATTGCCTCCATCGCTCTGTGTGGACTTGTGTGTGTGTGTGTGTGTGTGGGTGTGGGGAGGGGGGGGGGGGGGGGGGCAGGAGATTAGGAAGAAGGAGCGGCCAGCGCAAGTCTCCTGGCCTGTCTGTTTTCCCTGTGCGCTTTGACCCCAGTCCTTAATTGGCAAAAGCACTTGTGCGGTAGGACACCTTGGAATGACAGATGAGAGCTCGGAGGAGGTGTACGAAGCAGGTTACCCACAATCCCTCGCGAGTTGTGTGCACAAGGTCAGTCTCAAGAAGGGGGCAAAGGTCAACATTCCCCCTGCGAGCTGCGTAATAGATAATGAACTCGATCCAGGACATCAACATCCCTGCTTTTACTGTTGGACCTTTCACTCTCTGCAGAAGCACAAGGTCATCTATCTCCCCTGCCTACCCATAGCCCTATACTTCCTGTAGAAGACGGTACGCTGAGCATCAGTTCTTGTTTGTTTTAGCCTTAGTTCAATCTTGTTCTAGATCTTACCTCTTGTTTAGGGCAAGGTCTAGCTCTGGTTCACATTATACCAAACTTGCCTGTACTGATACTCACAGGAATTGACAGAATCATGTATATAATGGATTACAGCAATATGATGGTAATTAATATTGTCCAACAAGGCTAGTGCACTGAAAGTTTTTATTCGTAATGTAAACATTTCTGGGGGTAGTCCACTGAGCAAGTTTACTAAGGCTAAGGGAAGTACAAATGTCCACCAGACTTGGGTTCGCTTGAGTCCATTTCTTCCTGCCGATGTAACAGCAACACATGCACACAAAATGACTTGTGGGCAGGAAGGATGCTTACTTCTTTGCACATTTCCTGATTAGTATGCCCGAAACACGTGGAAACTTTATTGCTTATTACAGTGGCAGGAGAGGCTTTTTTGTGTTCTCAGAGAATATACATCCTCTACACTATGTATCCCAGGTCTCCAAAAAGTATCGCCTACAGCATTTTAGACTATTTTAGTAGCTATTCACAAAAAACAGCCAGACTAACCCAATTTTACATAACAAAATACAGGGCTTCAAGACGTTGACTTGTTAAAAATAGGGATTACATAAAGTGAATCTGACATAAAAGAGCACAAAGCGGACTGAAGGAGGGGTGGGGTAGCTATGGCATTGATATTCTAACATCCTGCACTACGCATGTGGATGACGTTAATACAGGCTCAGCACTCCATCCGTCCTACCACTCTACCACTCACTCCTACTACAATGGCTGAGGAAGAAACCGCTTCAGAAGTTTTCAGAATCAAAAAGTCGTTTTCTTTTTTTCTGTTAAAAAAGCCACGCAGACTGTTTTTCTCCCTCCGTACCATGATCCTACTATATTGGCTCTACATCAAAGGCGCTCCAGCGAGTGCAACAGCAGCCGCTTTACGCAGAGAGCGGATGAGTTGCTTCCTGTCTGATGAAGGCACGCTAATAGCAGCATTTATGTATCAGGGGGAGGAACAGGCAGAAAAAAAATCTCCCCATTTAGAGTCGATATGCAAATGCACTGGCTTACAACATTTGCATGTGTATTAAGCACTTTGCAATTCTTTGATGACAGGAAAATAGTCAAAAAATAGGTCAATGCCACTATAACATCTTTTCAATCCAAGCACCAGAACAACACTGCAGCAACTTGTGGTGATTATACAACCTGTAGTAGTAACAGTAGTCATAGTGGTAGTAACAGTAGTAGGAACAGCAATAGTAGAAGTGCTAGTGGTATTAATACTACTAGTAGTGGCATTTAAAGCATTAAGCTGTAATAATAGAATGCCTTGCAGCATTATTTTCTGTATTTCAACCAATGGCAAAGTTCAAAATGTGTTTTTAATGAAGATTTGATAATACAAGGCGTGTTGTGCATGACCACTACAGTAGCAGAGGGAATGTGCTGGAACATTGTCCCTCCTAGTAATGGCCATTCTTCCCCTTGAGTTCCTGCCGATCCTCCAGAGAAACGGCTGGAAAAGGGCGATATTCCATGCTCGTCTTTCATTTGTCCATTAGCAGGTCACAACAGTCTTGTCAGACAATGGAGTCACTTTGAAGTTAAGTGCCAGGGCTGCCACTACTTATGTAATCCATTCCTTTTCATGTCAACGTTTTCTTTCCTTCCTTCTGTCATGTCATTTTATCCTATCCCATTCTATCCTATTTTTCTCTTCCTTTCTTTCTTTCTTTCTCTCTTTCTTTACTTTTCTCAAGCATGCTTCAGGTTCGTCTCTCAATCCCCTTCCCTTTTACATAATCACAGGCCTCCCACTAGCATCCGCACGTCTGATGGTGCTGCTTTTCGCTCCATGTAAGGTCTTAATGTATGCTAGAAGCCAAAAGCCATTCGACAAACAATTTCCTAGGCCTGTGTGTGGAGCTTGTTTTGCACAGTCAGCTGAACAGGAGAAAAGGACATGGGCCATTGCCTTCGCCTGGCCGGCAGACACACAGCAGAAATGCACTGTGTTTGTGCAAGTAATCTGAGCAGGGATGAGGACCGTTGCTAAGTCCTTTTGCATTTCACAAGAACCCCATGACATGTTTGAAATTTAAAAAAAAAAATGCTGTTCTTTTCTAGTCTAACTAGTCTAAAATACAATTTTTGTATTGTTGAGAAAGTTTCTCTAGAAATCAGACACACCAAAAACAAATGTTCCCAGCGTTTCCATAGTGATACACATGCGAAGAGACAGGGAAAGGATGATATTTCACATTACTACACATGGCTTTGGAAACAATATAACATCGCCTTCACTTTTTTGTTGGAAAAAATACATGTTTCACCTTCAACAATGTGTCTGCATCCAATCAAATGTCAGGCTGGTCATAAAAGACATTAATCATTACAGATGATGACTGATCAGAGCTTGGCTATTTTCTCCACGTTTGAAGGGCGAGGGGGGGACACAACCACAGAACAGCTCCCGTCTCATTTATCATTTAGGTCAGCCTCAACTCACACGCCTGGCCCACCAGGACTTACCCCTGGAGCTGGAGAACTAAGGACACCAACTATTCAATTCATCCACTTCCTCATCGGACAGAGAAAGGACCCTACCCCCCCTTGGCTTCATCCAATCAGATCGCTGCAAAGCTATGACATGGGACATAAAGGGGATGTCACATGACCACGGGCTCTTTCAAGACAGGCAATTTTCTACCACTGGCTCCTCCAGGGGGATTGGCAGTAGGGGGATAAATCTATTTTTATGACTCTTTCCTCATTCTACTGATGAATACAAATCAGGAAACTGATTCAAGGGCTCATTGACCTTTAGGCAAAGTATACCCATGTTGATGACCATATGTGTACGCAGCTTGGAGTGTCAAAATATACTGTGCGCATTGCAAAGTGGGACTGTGGACTCAAATGAATGCCATGGGGGAAATCTCAGAGATAACATTAAGGATTGAATGGGAGCTTCAGCAAAGCACTTGCAGAGAGTCGTAATAACAAAACAGCTCTCATCTATTTGAAGCATCATCAGTGTCTAAGCATTTTCTTCTCTTTGCTTTTAGGAGGAGTCTGACTTTTGCAACTTAATTAGCTGGCACAGTATGAGTCTTGAACAAAGGCTGTCTTTGTCATCTGAAATGTTAACATTCTCACAATAATGATCAGTGTCCTATCTTAATCTTCCATCAATTTTAAACCAATGGTACTGAATGGAGTAAAAGGTCACCCCTTACTTGGATGGTCTCCTATAGACTATCTTCAGATTGTCAGATTAGACTATCTTCAGATACTCAGATTAGACTGTCTTCAGATTCTCAGAACAAAGTGTCGGTTGAATCTCTGTCAACCACAATTTATGATTAGACCGTTGGGTTTGGTAATGTCTGCAGGTGGACAGTCCAAATGAAGTGGTCCCCAGTAAATTGACACATGAAGAGATATTAAGTGAATCAGTGGCACTTACCCCCAAGAGCTTGCTTCATCACAAAATCCATGGTGCACTTGTGTGTTCAGGTCTTGACAAAAAGCTAAAGAGCAAGTTGCATGTAGCCCTCTGTTTCCCCAAGGCCTGGCACTGGCTTGCTGCTGTCAATATGTGCTGCACTCCGGATAAATCTCTATCGCTCCTGTGGGGGAAGGCAAGAGACAAACTAATCAGTGGGAGCGTTAAAGGAGCACATGAAGACGAGGACAGCCTAGGGAGGGAGAGATACATGGCCTCTTCTCTTGCGTCAGTTTATGGCTCTCCGGAGGCTAGAGGGCTGCAAGGAATATTGGCAAAAATTTCATAGAATGCAGTTAAGAAGTTACACAAATGTGTGCTTGATGACAGAGTTATTATGCTTTTATCTCAACCGCAGTATTCAAAGCTATAGTTTCATAAGAGACACCTTTCAGAGAAACCACATTTGTTCCATAGTGTGGCATGCAGAGCTGAGAGCACCAAGAGGAAGGCTGACATCTCCATCTGTTATCAGTGATCTATTGTGGGATTGAAACGTGATCAAACTGTAGTCACACTGAGATGGAGACACTGACAGGCTTAAGTGCCTTAAAATTTCACAAATGAAGCTTCTAATCAATATGCTATCCTATATGGTAGGCTATGATGACAGCTGACGAAAAAGAGACGTTTACATTTCGACTGCTGCCATGATGCTCTCTTGAAGGGGTTAATATCTGCCCTTATTAGTGAGCCGCACACAAAAGTACAGCCAGATGAGGAACTAGGAACCTCTAAATGTCAACACAACAATTTTTCGGTGAAAACAACACAATGCGCTGTATTAAATTATCACTCAAATGTTACACGTCACACAATGTCACACGTTTTTTATTTTTTATGTTTTTATCTGGAATTAAGCAAGTTAATAAACAGCGGAATTGTAACGTTGATGATTGGTAAAAGTGTGGGGGAAATCTTCAAGCAGTGCCAAGACACGCCAGTGTAACTAACTGACTAGTGGGCTACCGTGCTAGCTTATCGACAGGTATCGATAGGCTCGAACCTAGGAGGAAAGCGCTGTGCTGTACGTGTAGGTTTAGCCACACCCTGTCGTTTGTTTAAATCTACAACCCTCTTCAAGCACCCCTTGGCAAGCAGGCTGTATTCCCATCTGTCCCCCGTTTGGTTGGCTGGGCTTGTGTGTGAGTGATAATTGGGACAGGAACATGTCAATACCTCATTAACCAGATGGAATACGTCAGCATCTTTATAGAACGAAAGCTCTTTTGTTGATAGGTCTAGGCTACTTGTGTGTCAAGTTGTTGGAATATCTTTATGACTCGGAGAGAGAGCGAAAACATCGCAAAGAGGACTCATTTGAATAAAAGTCACTTCACTGATTTCCCGACATAAATGGTGAAATAATAATAGGTTATTCATTAACTTAATTTAAAAGTAAGTGCATGAAGACCTTAACTGACACATAAATGAAATTATCTAAAGCGTTATGCCTGTATCAACCTGACTTAAACCAGCACGGCATTTCAGAATAGAGTCTAATTGATCGTAAGGGAGTTTTTTTATAAACATAGCCTATGCAAATCCATCACTGCAGTATAGGGACCACAGTCGGTCAAGAAGGGATGAATGATCACTGACACACCAGCGCGCCCTGCCTCCAATCTGCAAGCTTTCAAACAGATGCGCTCGACTTTTCATCAATGCAGGCAGCTTTCACAACCAGGAGACGCGGTAGGTAGCCCAGGCTTCAGCACCGCGGACAGCGTCTGCTTCTTCGAAAGCCAAACGACGGCTCCGCACAGAAAGGTTGAGACGGGGGTGGTGTTATTATTCTGACAGCCAAGATGTGAGATCAAAACATATACTGACGTATTGCTAAATGTGGCGGTTAGCCGCGGCACAGATGATGTCTGTGTTAAAAACGAATTACACTTGAATCAGATACTAACTGAACATTACCCCGGGGATGCCTCCAAACAAACCCTTGACGCCTTTCTCTTTCCAGCCCAGAGACGCGAGCAAGTCATTATGTCACCGATATGGTTTCCCCGGCAGCACAACAGCAAACGATTTACCTTAGACTTTGTTCAGTATGAAAGCTATGATTTAAAGAAGCAGTAGACACAACCAGGGGTGTCAATAGCTTTACCAGAAACAAAAGATCGACATCACAGAGCAAATATATCAGAACACGAATAAAACAATGCAAACGCAACCATCTAACGCACAACTTGAGTAAACAACTGTTACTTAGAATAAAGCAACAGACAGATATAAAAGCGAGCAATCTGCTATCGAACATATCATAAACAACCACTTCTTACCATTTAAATGTTGTTGCAACGATACTGTCCAAAATCCACTGATCTACAGCGCAAGTGTCTCTCGTTGCTAACCTCTTTCACCATCAACTGCTTCATGGGCTGGTTAAACGATCAATCATTTGTGACAACACACACACACTCTTGCTCCCTCTGTACGTGTAGAATGGAGGTGAACAGGAAGGAGTTTGAGAGAGAGCGGAGCGAGAGAGAGAGTGTCTTAATACTGACATCATAAAGATTTTGTAGGTCCTATATTTATAGTGAGGGACACAATAACTTCAATCCTTCTTTCAATAGCAGACTTCAACAGAGCTCATAACATGCTCATTATTCCTCCATTGCCATGCCATTCGTCCTGCTAAACCATAACCAAAGGGGAACAAAAAAGTGTCAGTGTGCTGACAACATTCTGACAACATTCTGCACGATGAGGTCAGATGAGTATCGGTTAAGCTTCAAAAGTAATATGTGTGTTGACCTGTTCCGGCCTCACACCCTTGTGGGTCAGTGTTTCTCTCCTCTTTTCTGGTGGTGAGAATCAATTAAAGGGACACCAGGCAAGCCTGATGCTTTTTCTCTACGAAACTCCCCCTCGCTCGTCTGAAGGTTTTTTCCTTTTCTTTGCGGCTTCCGTCAAGGGTTTTCGCTGCTTCTTCGCCGGCTCTGCCATTATACACAAGTTTGCAACAATCTCTAGCGTTTCGTTAGCCTGCCTCTGTGCTGTAAACTGATCCTGCTTCGGTCGGCGGGTAGGATACACCGAACTTGCAAGTGGGATATTCTTCCTACAGGCAGTAGGGGCGGGCGAGAGAGCCTTCATTCGCCCCGTAATGAGTCATTTAACCACATACCGACTTACGAAGATGATTAATTAACACGAAAACGTTGCCTGGTGTCCCTTTAAAGCGATTGAGGGCCAAACTGCCATCAAATCTGCACAACCTGAACAATGGCTGTATCCACACTTGCAGTGTCTTGACTGATACTGTTCTTTGTAATGGCTATATTACCATGAAGGAGCCTGTCATGTTCACCGCAGAATAGCCGAGACAGCGCTGACTGGAGCAAATTTGTGTGCAAAGGGTGGGGTGGGGGAGGGAAGAGAGAGAGAGAGAGCGAGAGAGAGAGAGAGAGCAAGAGAGGGGCGCATCGGTGAAACAGCAGTGCGGGGATCATCGCAGTATTGTGTAAATGCCCTTGAGTGACCTTGGAGGCGCTTGCCGCTCCACCAAACGAAAAGCAGTTCAATACAGGTCCGCACGAACCACATCCACCCACCAGCTTGTGGATGAAGCTCAGCTCTTATTCAATAGCACCAACTAACCACCCACCCAGCCAGCCAGCCAGCCAGCCAGCCTGCCTTGCCTGAAGCATGGGCCCTGCACTCAAAGCAGGAACATTAGTTTAAAGGCCAGGCTGTAAATTCGCCAAGCTCGCCTCAGTGGCGCTCAGTAGAGTAATGGCCAAGGCATCTCTCTTGGCCTGCACTAGCGCCTCAGTCCCAGGTGTTTCAGCTGTGTGCTCAGGCTGCCATAATAGAGTAGGCCCTGTTGAGTGCTCTCCCCCATCCTGTTGTGTTTGTGTGTGTGTGTGTGGGGTGGGGGGGGGGGGTGGTGAGGGGTAACGCAATTACGGAGCCAAAAGGATAAACAACCATCGAGACACACAAACAAATAGAATATGTTCTGGATGACCTGTCTTGACATCAGAGGAGAAAAATATGAAGCGCAAAGCTTGGGGGCCTAAACATTTGTCTTGTTGTCCCAGTGGAGACATCCTTTAAAGGTCGAGCCATCAAAATTTCTTTTTCTTTTGCTTTGTTTATATTTTTTTATGAGGTCCTCAAAATTGTTTTGACATCTGACATAATTTCTCTAAAGAACCCCCTTGTGGGAGCCTGTCCTCCTACGACGGACCCTAAAAAGTTACGGTGGAGGACCGCTCTTCTCTTCTCTGAGAAAAACTGCTCCAAATGACCAGACCGGCGTTATCTTTTATCTCGGTAGCTTCCATCGCGTCTCTGATCAAAGGGGGAAGGAAATGAAAGGTAGCGTTGGAGCATTTCTCTCCAAGAGCCAGCGCGCAGCGAGAGCCAATCACACACAGCCAATAACAAAGAAGCCCTCTGCCCAAGGAGAAACACAATACTTTCCTATTGATTAGTCCATCTAATCCATCGACTGCAGCGTAAGATGGGAGTGGATACAGCTGGACACGGGGAGAGTGATCTATCTAATGGGATTAAATGGGCCACTCGTACGCGACAACGGGCTCTCAGACGGGAGTGGGTCCTCAGCGCATAGAACCACAGACGCTACACACTCCGTGTGCAGACGGTGGAGTAAGGAGAATGCATGAAGCCACGGTTGGGTGATGCGAAGTTGACAGCATAAGGACAATGATGAAATACCGGCTCAGGAGCTTGCCGTGAAAGAGAGGCCTAGCCGCAGGTTGACATGTTTTTAGACATTGACAGAAACTCTACTTACATCGCACACAGGAGAATGTATATGTCATGAGAATGTATATGTTGCATATGTCATGAAATGTATGCACTGGACACGTAGGGCAGAAGTGAAGGGTATAGAGTGGGCATATGAGGATAGGAGTAGTACGTAATTGTTTGAAATGAGTGTGCTACCCAAACATGAGACCTACATTTTTACGGCATTGGTCATCCTATGGCATATGTCAAAAGCATGTTTTGGCACTGAGTTACTTCTGTTCATGAAAAAAAAATACTGTGTGTATCATATAAAGCACACACACAGACACACACACACACAACAAACATCTTCCAACCTTTTCAGCAATGACCGATGGCAAACAACGAGAAGCTCACCCTTTCTGTACTCCAGGCTGTGCGAGGAATCTAAAGCTTACATAACGTCCATTTCAGCAGTGAGTGCAGCGCAGAGTAACTGCAGGGCATCTCTGGCTCGTTCACCACACCAGTCACTTATGCGCAAGGCAATAATGTTATCTAAACACGGCCCACTCGCGCCAATTAGTCCTTATCGTTTCTTCGCCCTCTGTGATCTGCGCTTGACTTTACATCTGGACAGCTGTGTCTGTCTCAGTAGAAATAACCAACCAACACTGAGGATAATTGACAGGACGGACAGTACAGTACTGTATGTGAAGGTGTCTATTTTGGAATCAAAAAGTATTTCAAAGTGTAACTCTTCTGAGTGCTTGTTTGTTATGTGGTTGTGTGTATATATCTGGTAGTCTTTGTTTATCAAACAATACCCTGAAGGAATCCAAATATGTACCAAATATATTTTTATACAAACACAATAAAGCTGTTTTTAGGACAAAGCAGCTAAGCCTGTTTAGTTATTCTGTCAGTTATAGTCTGTGAAATGATACTCTCAGTTCAAAAGTTGATACCAGCCCAGTAAAAATGACTTTGGATTGATAGCTAAAGCAAAGTAATTGGGATATTGCCTGAATGTCCTTCCTCCATCATGACAGAGTTGTCCAGTTCAGCAGTTTTTGCCATTATCCACAGGATAATGGAATAGGATATTATTGGTCAGTTTAGATCCACTGTGACATCAGATTCACCGAGATTTCAAAGTAATATCTATTTATGTGTGTGTGTGTATACATATGTGTGTGTGTAAAAGAGAGAAAGAGCGAGAGAGCAAGAGAGAGAGAGAGGGTGGGAGATAAAGAAGAAAAGAAAACAAGGGATTGTGAGAGAGAGAGAGAGTGGTCATTGGCTTGACTGGTGAGAACCTTTACCAGAGCGACCCTTCTCCAGGCCTTAATGAGTTAGGAAAGCAGAGCTTGGAGGTGGAAAAATCAATGGACAAAGATGGAATCCTGACTCAGAACTCCCTGCAGCCAACAGGGTGTGGAGAATTGTGATCTCACAGCTCCAAAATACATAATTTAAAACACCATTTGGCCAGGCACACTGCTTCACTGGACCTACGAAAGGAAACTGATAAGTGCCTTGCATCTGGGAGGAAAGACATGCCTTATCAGTCCCTCATTTCCCACCTTATCGTACAGTATATCTCTTCCCAGCCCTCTGATAGACTTTGTCAACAATGCCTTTGACTCTATTTCTGCTTTCTTGTTGCAGTTTTCCTCTCTTTGAACGATGACTTCTGCATTTCCTCGAAGGCAAAACAGAGAACATATAAATCTTTTCCCTTCAAAGAAAAGAAATATATATATATATATTCATAAATCAACTGAAAGCACATATATCAACATAATACAGAGTATCACTCTTCAGCTCTGTGCCACGGCCACGGCTGTAACAGTCCTGCATCATTTATTCATGTAACCGAATGGGCGTAAATGATGTTGGTCTTGCTGGAGGGTGAGGGGAGCACTGGTCCATTTTTTCTGTAATAATCACCCAGGGATATTTCGGGACACACAATCCTCGAGGGCCTATTATGAATAAGCTATGACTTTGCAGAAGAAGAAGAAGAAGAAGAAGAAGAAGGAAAAAAATAAACTTCAACATCATCCGTCACTTTCTGGGCAGAGGAAATGTATGATTGTACTGGATGTGCATCAGATTACAGTATGTTGTTGGCATGTTCTTGACAGCTCGAACATGAAGGTTGTTACTGTGGAGAGCCTGCAGCATGTTACTTAAATTCAAATTGCCATCTTGACCAATCATATACCGGTACCTTTTCTCACCCTTGAATAAATGAATGATTTCACTGACACACCGAGAGGAGACACGCGATCAACCTGTGTGACATGTCAAGGTGTGTCTCCAGTTGTTTACGCGTATACAGTAGATCATCGTCTGTAGACTCGCAGGGAAATGTCATATCTCCTTTTTCTTATTCCACCTGGCTCTGTGTAAGGCCACTGACATACACACACACACACACCAACATATATATATATATATATATATATATATATATATATATATATATATATATATACACAGTGACTGTGTGAAAGGCTGCACCTCTGCGTTTCCCCTGTCAGAGCAGTGATTTAAAAATGACTGCTGACAAATTGACACGGGGGGGCTGCACTGCCTCACATGCGGCTCCTTTAGGTCAATATCTCATTCCCTTTCATTAATGGTGCACATGGGCTAGGGGTGGCTTCTGGTGGTGGTGGTAGGAGTGGGGGGATAGGATGGCTATAGGGCAATGGTGGTGGGGGAGAGGCTAGTTATTACAGCAGAACCTTCTGGGATTGAGACTGGAATGATGGGTGTAAAACGGAATGTTCCTCATGCTGTCTCTAGAAAGGTCAAATTAGGTAGGCATGGATGTATAGATACTTGAACGTGCAAATCCTAAAAGCCTTTACTGATGGTTCTGGGGATGTAAATGTGGATTTTTCTCCTCACAACTCTTTGCAGTGAAACTGTTTCTAATTTGCTCTGGAGTCACTAATTACCAAATACTAATGTTAAATGACTGTAACAGTCTGGCCCCCACGCTACATTATACAGGGCCATTTATCTAGCCAGAGAGTCATCTGATTTAGTCAGTGCTTGTCTTTCTGCCAAGCCACATAAATAAGTCAATAACCAGGAGGAAGGCGAGCCCATAAAGATGCCATTTTACCTCAGGGCAAAGAGACAACGCCTGACATTTTTTAAGAGCAGTTTAAACATTGCGTAATTATCAAGCAAAATGCTTCCCTGCTCAGTGCTTTATTTCCTCATCAAAAAAACATTATGGACGTTGCACTCCCACAACGTGCAGACTCACTCAACAAAAGCACCTTTCAGATAGACAATAAACAAATTATCGGGACAAAAAAGAATAAAAACACACCCACCAGACTCACAAATAAGTCACGCAACTCCCACACCCAACAGAGGAAAAAAAAACCCCTGATATTTACGCCTACTGCATTAAATGGCCATTTTAAGTGAAGTGAACAACAACAACTTTCTGATAGCTGACATTTTCCCAGCCGATGCTTTTCGAAGGCTTCCGTGACATAACCAATGACACAACTGAAGCCCTGCTGAAGCACAGAGTCCAGACCGCCATGGAAATGTGCATTTCCAAGCTACTCTGCAACGCTTGGGGCCATTTGAACATGAGTTCATCAACTCTATCTGGGAGGAGGAGGGGGAAGGTAAGTAATGCCCTGTTAATACCCTGTTACCATAAGATGGTCTTGAACTGTATTTTGTAATGCATACATTTAGCTTATATAAAAGACACAAACACAAATAAGGAAATGTTGAGTAACTTCTAGTAAGTTCAAAAATGCTTTTGCACACCTCTTTTAGGACAGGTGTGGCGGAAAAGGTAAGGTCACCAGTAATGCGTGTAGACGGAATCCTGCACACTGTCCTTTACGCGTGAAAATACTTTATTATACGTCGTATGAATTTCACCTGAGGAAGGTCTGTGTGACCCAAACGTTGTGTGAAGTATAATAAAGTACTTGCATGTGTGAAGGACAGTGTGCGGGATTTCGTCTACATGAGTAACTTCTAGTACTAAGTGATCCTACACATTTTGTAGTTATCCGCTGAGCCGCAAACATGCATACTCTCTCAATCTGACTTGTTACAGCACTGACCTGCCATGTCTGAAAACACATGTTTGGCCATGTTTGCCCTTTGTTAATGTTCACTGAAGCATGTTTATCTTACCCATGTTTTGACTTCACCTGTACCATTGTCCTCTATTAAAGGCCATTAGTCATTGATTAAGCATCGAGGAATTTGATTAATTTATTTGTATGAATAGTCTTGAATGAAGAACATTTCCTTCCTAATGAGGGCTCCGATATTAAGCCTAGGCAGACTCCCTATTGTGTCAAAGTGACCATAGTGACCGTTATGTTCTGGGGGTGGACAGGTGTATGTACTTAGATCAGATGCCTTTGTGTGTGTTGCCAGCCTGACCTGCTATTGAATGAGCTGCTCCAGCAGACTAGGTGTGTACGTAATGTGTTACTGTAATGAAACCTCATTAACATAGCCAGAGGACATGGCAAAGATCTGCGTGATAACACACAAGTGGTGGTAAATGGGTGTCTCTAGTTGGTGTTTGCGTGTGTTTTTATTATACTTCAGCGTTTTCAGGAAGGCTAAACTACTATATGTCTGTGTGGTTTGTGAGTTTCAGAGAAAAATGTGTGTGTGTGTGTCTGTTTGTGTGTGTATATGTGTCTGTTTGTGTGTTGTGTGTTTGTGTGTGCCTGTGTGTGTTTGGTGTGTGTGTGTGTGTGTGTGTGTGTGTGTGTGTGTGTTTGGGTGTTTCTGAGGAGGTTACTGAGATACTGGAGGGCAGGGTATGAAGGGTAATTAGGTTATGCTGTGTGCAGACCCCCTCGCTACCCAAAGCGAATCTGACAGCGGAACGGCGTCGAGGAGGGGATTAAGCACATGGCTGGTGGCCCAGTCCTGACACTGGACAGATCTGTGGCCTCATCAAGGCCTCCGCAAACGCAAAACAAACACACCCAAGAAAATATAAATAGACCAAAACAAAGACCATTCTTTTCCTGCTTTTTCCTGCGAGACATTGTGGTTGGTGTTACGAACTATGATTTATTATCAAACGTTGTCCTGTGTTATTCCATGGTACATTCAAAAGGCAGTGTTTTCAGCATACAGCTTACCACAATTCAGCACTCACCTGTAGCACTGTCACCATAGGGTTAAGAAATCATCGAAGCCAGAGGCGATGCTGACTGATCTCTCACTGGTAATCTAGTGGAACTGTAAATATCTGACGAGAGGGCCCATGTTAGAAGGGCTTATGGAGCCATATGCAGCAACTGTAACTTATTTCAAGTCATTGCAACAGGAAGTGGCTCGGGTGCGTGACACCGTTGCCGCGAAGCCGGCCATATTTCTCATCGGCAGCCGAGCATGCTGGGTCATTAATTAGGTCTGGGTCTGTCCTCTCGCCTCTATCTGGCTCGTTACGCGCCTGGCTGGGCAAGCAGCCTTGCGCCTCACGATGGGCAGCGCTGTCGGCGCCGCTGTATGAGAGAGATTGAGGTGGGGAGAGAAATGGGGGGAAAATAAGGTTCTGGATAGGAAATAGCCCATGGCATGTTTAAGTTATAACTAGAAAATTAGTTAATTTTATACGGCAGCTTGTTGCTGAAAAGGAAAAAAAATAATTCTGTCAGCAATTTTTTTAGCTGTGGTTTGGTTAATCTTAACTGCATTCTTGGTAAAGGAGATTAGTGAAGAGTTTGATATAGCAAATCCACTCGCCGCTAGGCCTCCTTTCTCTCCGTTCCGAGGATCTCACAGCTCTTAAGCCTTTCGGCACAAAACTCGGAGGCTTTTGCAATGTTTGCAGTTTGGCCCAAAACGCAGAGCGACACCCACGCCATAATCCATGTGCAGTCAGTCGCGCGCTTCTCTGGCGTCCAAGACGCTCTCCGCTCCGCTCCTCTCCGCATCTCCTGCTCCTGCACTGGCCAATTAAGAGGCATTATGACAACAGGTGGAGTGGAGGAGTTGTTACCCAGACAACCACATCTTAAAATATCAAAAAGGAAGTCAACAAAATACTGCAGCAAGGAAAAGACGTACAGAAAGTACAGAAAGACACTGATAAGAGAGAGAATGGGAAAGAAAGAAAGAAAGAAAGAAAGAAAGAAAAAGACTAACCGTTGTGAGAGAAATAAGCATTGTGAGAGATACACTGAAAGAAAGACAGAAGGATTGGGAAAGACTGTTCACAGAAGGGAAAGGTAGAGCAGAGAGAAACAGAGTGAGAGAAAAACCAAGAAAGACAGACCGCTGTAAGGAGACATGAGCAGAGGGGAATAAAGAGAGGAAAAGGAGAACCAGAGAGAGAGAGGAGAGAAAGAGAAAGTGAGAGATAATAAGACTGGAAGTCAGTGTGCTGAAAGAAACAGACAGATAAAGGCAGAGGAAAGATGGATAGAGACAGAGATGGAGAGAGGGGGAGATGGAGAGAGAGATGGAGAGAGAGGGAGATGGCCCTCACTCCTCCCTCGCTGCCCAAGCCTCCACCTCCCGCTCCCATGAAGAGGATTCTGAGGGGCTTATCCCCACTGTACAGCAGCGCACAGCACAGCCATAGTTCCGTCTGTCTCAAACTCTCCTGCTTTTTTGGCACAGGGCCACAAAACCCCCTCAATCTCAGAGGAGGCCTCCATCCAACTGCTCAGGGCCTCTGCTTCTCCCTCAGCACTCATCTCATCTCCTCTCCTCCACCTCCACCTCCGCCTCCAACTCCCCCTACAGCTGGACACTTCAGTGCTACTGCCAGTTTCTCTCTCTCTCACTCTCTCTTTCTCTCTATGCCTCTCTCTCTCGCGCGCACACACACACACACACGCGTATCGCTCTACTTCAAATTTTAAAAAAGCTTTATTGGCATGACCATACATTTCTACAGAATTGCCAAAGCACAATTGTATATCATGGTATACATGGTACATCAGATATTCATTCTCTCTCTCTCTCTCTCACACTTTCTCTCTCTGTTTACTCCCAAGGCACAGGCAGACCCACTCAGTTGCACTACTAAGGGCCAACCCACCCTGCCACCCCCCAGATGACGACAGTTCAAAGAGACTGCCGGTCGAGTGGAGTGGAGTCGAGTCCAAAGGTTGTGTTGATGGAGCAGCCACCTGATGTCTCCCGCTGACATTTCTGGAGCCACCTCATCAGCAGGCACTGACCCATACAGGCCTGTGTACAGTCACGTACCACCAGCAGACCACCAGGTGAGTGGAGATTACAGGTGGGGGGTGTACAGGGGTACAGGGGATTGGTGGACTCCCTCAGGTCCTATTAACCTCCTGCGTAGCGGCTGTCAAAACAGAGCAGCGGGCAAGGGGGCCACACTTACTAAGAAGGTCAGGAAAGCCCATCCCCCTTCCCACCCACACACTTCTGAAACTAATTGTTGTGTCACAATGGGGTATCCGCATGACTTTACAGTGTGGAACGCGGCGACAGAGGATCTCCGATAAGGAGGCCGCTTGGTTTCTCTTCACTTCACTTTCGCGAGAACCACATATCGAGAGCCCTGCAAAAGCCCACGCACTTTAGTTATGCAACTTGCCCAAGGACAAATGCATGAGAGTCTTCCTCTTTTTAATGTGCTTTAAGGGTGTGCTTCTACATGTGTGTGCGCCTGTGTGTTTGTGTTTGTGTGTTTGTGTGTTTGTGTGTGTGTGTGTGTGTGTGTGTGTGTGTGTGTGTGTGTGTGCCCATGAGCTAGTCACAGTACTGATATATGTACACACACATACACAAACACACAGAAACACACACACAAAAGTCTGCAAAGAACAGATAAGGCTACCATTAACATGCTTGGAGACTCTCTGCAGTCCTCTGAATATTATTGCTGTAACTTTTGGCTAGATTCGAAGGGCTATCCAATTACTATCTGCTAGTCTGACCACAGCTGGACTATGTGGCGTCGTGCCGTCTTTCTCCAGATGCGTCCTTTGATACGATCTGTGGCAGGCCACCATGGAGGCTTACTTTGGAGCTACTCGCCGGAAGCCTTGATTGAACATGCACAGGCCAGAGAGCTAAAGGCTCCCCTTTTCAAATTAGTTTCACGGCAAATGCATTGGTCATGAGCAGCAGGAGAAATCTCTGCTTTTTACAGCTCCTATTTCCTTCATCTTTACACCTCCTAGCCTTCATAGACTCTATCTGACCGCAGATTAGTGTCGCCTTCAAAAGAGTCAGACTACACAGACAAAAATCCCCATCACACATCTTGATAGAGGTTATTTTTATGTTGATATAAATAATGTATCACTAGATTTCTCTCTCTCTCTTGCTCGCTCGCTCGCTCCCTCTCTCTGTCCCTACCTCTCTCTCCCTCGCTGGATAAAGAAGCGTCTGGCGATGACAGGGGCTATGCTGTCTACTTTGCTGATGATCGCAGGCGAAGGCGGCTTTGAAAAACCTGCTACCACACACCTGTCACACTTTGAAATGACTGACAAGACACCAATTGTGACAGAAACGACAGGTAGCCCCCCCTCTTCACACACACACACACACACACACACACACACACACACACACACACACACACACACACACGCACACATACACACACACATACTTATACACAACCTACTCTCTAAATTGTGAAACGATGAATAGTGTTTTGAACATCTTCACTGTTCTTGTGTAGATGTGTCTGTGTGTAGGTATGTGTGTGTCTCTGTGTGCATATGAGAGAGTGTGTATATGTCTGTGTGTCCTTATGTGAGTGTGTGCGTGCGTGCGTGCGTTCCTGCGTTTGTGCGTGTGTGTGTGTGTGTGTGTGTGTGTATGTGTGTGTTTGTGTAAGACAGAGGTGACACTCATATAATTATGCCAGCATGATGGCAGATATATAAAGCACGCATGTGTGTCTTTGTCATCCTGCCTGTCCGTGGCTTTCCTCAGATGCAGTCCCACCAAACGAAACACACGCGTTCCACAGCCATCACATCCAAAAGAAGTGGGGTGTCGTTTGAGCTTTTCTTGGCGTGGAAAGCAATTGATCAGAGATATCACTGAATTTAAAAATAGGAACGTTCTGGGATGACTGGAGCTTTATGGGTGAGGCGTGTACTGTGTATTCGACTCATCACCACCATAAAGTTGCAAACTAAGCAACCCAGTAATGATACAGAGTCATGATACATACATAAAGATAAGGCAAAAGGCAATGTTGCTAAGACAACAAGGGAACATTTGCATATAGCCTAGGAATAAAATGTTTTAAATACATAGTTCTCACATCTTTTTGATGTACAAACTGAGGCACATAATTGCATCTATCACACAAATGATTTCTTCAAGATATCCTCAAACCTTGCAGGTTTCTCACTGTGTAGTTCACGGTAGTAACACCTTGCTTTTTATCCCGAGTAGTGTTAATATCACCACATGACACTTTGTTAGCTACTCTGCACCCAGCTCTGACTCATTCTTTGCCTGAGGATGTGTGTGCAGATCAATTCTAAATACACTCATATTTAAATACAAAACCAGTCAAAACAAACAAAAAACGTCATCCATTGACAAATACTGTAACTTTGTATACCTACTACTTCAATAAGCATATAAGGAATGACATGACTTTTGATGTCCTAAATGGATGAATCTTCATAAATTTCACAGACAAACCTGCATTCAGTTATAGTTTTAGACAGAGAACTGTTTACCTCAGCGAAGCATTTCATACTAAATCATATCAAAATTCATATGCCAACAGAATTGAGTATGGCAAAATATCATTATTTTCAAACGTATCATATTCTCTGAATTATATACAGAATTGTCCAGAATACAGTGCCATTTTAACAGTCATGGTGAAGTCAGCTGGTTTAATTAAATTCAGTGTTGTCTGTGACGGATAACTCAGCACTATCCCAAAACCAAGGGGCCAAGTCCTCATAGTTCACAATGCAGATGGTGTAAAAGACATAGCTGATGTGGAGTCAGTTATCCATGTCGTGTTAATGATGATGAGGAGAGAGACTGACCTAATCACAACTGATCTCAGTTCAGCCCTTAAGGGCATGAGGTTCATCCAAGCAGCACAGATTCACTCATTCACTGCAGGAAGAGAGCCTGCTCCCTTAGACCAGAGCTCATGTTCTCATGTTGACAATACAAATGAAGTGGTCTAAAGGTTAAGCAGGACTGCTTTGAGCCATGAGATGAACAGACTCAGAGAAATGACTGCACCAGCAAGAGTTCCCCAGAAAGCGCAATGATGCATTTGTACATTATTGTGCAAAAGGAGCAGTGCAGTGATAGCACGACGGTTGGTCATCGATGATCACCACACTGGTTTTTAATTCTTCATGTTAATTAAACTTTCATGAGTTCCGCTCCACAGGGTATGCTGAAACATTTTAAACACTGCTAGTTTGTAAGACAGACTTTCAGCAGTGTTACGACTGCCCTTCAGTGATTTTGCAGTGACGCATAAGCTGGCAATAATAATACAACTAATAATTTCAACTCTATATACAACAACCTACGAATACACCTGTATGCGTGTACTGTATAGCGTGGACATCTCTAGACTTTGAGAGGGAAAACACGGTCAGGAAAAAGTAAAGTCGGTGAGTTGCCTCATGCAACAAGCTAAAATGAGCTGTTTTGCAGTAGCACCACTCCTCTGTTTCTGTCCTTTAGCGCACCCCCACCCCAGTGGACCTTCCACGCGCACGCACGCGCGCTCGCATCGCACAGTCTCAACGCGAGTGCCACGCATGAATTTAGACGCAGCAGCTGATAAATTATTTAAATAAAATGGCGCGTTAAAACTGGATTGCATCTTCTTTTCAAAACTACCTCGCACGCCGTGGAGAGCTTATGGAATATGGGTAGGATCGACCTGCTGCAATTAGGTTTACACCAGTGTGTAATTCACCAGTCTGTGCATTCAAGAAAAACATGCCATCTAATACTTAGAAATGAGATGGCATGCCGGCACGCTACAAGGGGCGCTACAAACAATGTGTCTGCCTCCCACCTACACAGACAAGGAACAACAGATGGGCAAAACACATGTTTACCTGACGCCCCTCAAACACTTGTCCTTTCCTCACAACATGGTGCTGAAACAACCGTTCACGCCTCATCCTGCATGCCAAGCCCTCTCCATCTCCGAGTTTGCACCATTGTGGCAAATATTGAAAGCAGAGAAAACGGAGAAAAGAAAGCACCAGAACTTGATAGATGTGGCCAATAACAAAATGCGATGGTAGAAGATTTACAAACCTCCAGGTTCGGCGAGTGCAGAGCGGTGGCTGCGCTGGTCTTTCCTGGTGTGATTTCCCGGCTTCTGATCCTCGGCTCTCGTATCGCTGGTCCCTCCTCCCCTCCGGCTAGCTGGCAACCGCCTCCCTTTCTGTGTTCACACTCTCTCCGAGCCTTTTGCAATGAAAGGCTCCATAAATATCACGATGTTGACGCGCAGTGGTCATGCATTTCTCCAAGATATGTGTCCTGTCACGCTGAGGGTGGTCTGCGGGGAATTATTCTAGTGGGATTCATAGATCTTTGGACTCCTACATTATGTTTTCTTTTCAGTCTACTCGAGTCGGAGCTTATTACAGTTGTACAGCTGTGTGTATGTTGAGAGGAGCTTACATGTAAGGTGAATATAACTGTCACCAACGATGTGATTGTCGAGGGCCCTACATACTGATGCTGGAACATTTTTGTGATTAACACACAAAAAACACAAAAACACAGATAAATGCCCTACTGCAGTCCTTGACTTCAGTACCATATGAAGACATTTTAATTATAATTTTGCAACACATGGCCTATGATATGCCATACTTTTATTAATAGAACATTTGATTGGATATTGATCTTCTATGGTCTTTTGTGAAGCATAACAAATGGGAGCTGAGCTGTGTATGTAGGTAGTGAAGAGGAGAGAGAGAGAGACTGGTCAGACAGCTGTTGACATACTGTATGTATTGTTAACTTTTATTATTATAAGGTCCTCCTTTTTCATTCTACAGCATGAAGATAAACTGCATGTAAGAAATGGGTCATGCACCCTGGTCCTCCCAAGGCCGGCCGTACGGACCAGACATGGAAAGAAATCAATCAGCACCCAGGCGTTTCACCCCACCAGTCAGACAAAGCGCAGTAACATGTCTGTGGCCTGCAGTCATCAAGGTCCTGGATGGGTACAGCTCCTGCCACCACACTGGTTGTGCATCTGTCATCAGTCTGATCCATTAGGGAGAAAAGAGCAAATACCCAGGCCGCAGGTGCTCTCTGTTTGTGTGCTTCAGTCGCACCGCCAACGCTGACATCCAAGACGAGGCGAGAAATTAACAAACATAAGCAAGCCGTGCCACCGAGAGGGAGAGAAAGAGAGAGAGAGAGAGAGACCACAATGGCCCTGAAAGTGTGAGAGTATCATATGTCAGCCTTCTCATAATGGAGAAAGGTGATACAGAGAGAGAGAGAGAAGGATAGAGAGAGAGATGGAAAGAGAGCGAGAGAGGGATATAGAGAGAGAGATAGAGAGAGAGGGAAAGAGAGAGAGAGGGAGAGAGAGCGAGAGAGATAGATGGGATATGAAAGAGGCTACATGGATGATATGGCTTTGGGGAAAGGGGGTGGGTGAGGTAGTGTGTGACAAACTGCAATCCTATCCCATGTCAGATAGGCAGCTAGCACTGCTGTGCTATCAAGAAAATCTATAAATATGGACAGCACAGCTGTCATTTCCCCGCGACAGATCCATTTCAACAATGCAATGGAGTCACATTTTTTTTTGGTTTTCCAATATAGCTCAATCAGATATGAATCAGTGTTAATGTTGAGTGAGCTCATATCCTGGTAAAGAGTAGAGAACATGAATATATGAGCTTGAACGAACCAAAAGTAGATTGTGTGCCTTGCATCAGTGTCTATGTGATGATGTTGTCAAAGTATGGCAGTGCAATTGTGATCTGGGATATATACTATAATATTTAATATCATATGCTCTTACGATTGGGGATAAATGTCTGTACTGTAAATGTACAAAGGTGGTGTAAGAAGGCAGGCCCTTTTAACTTTTGTGATGGTTATTTTTTCATTGGACTAAAATCCACAATCCGATGAGCTATTGGCCTCAATTGTTGTGCAGAATGTCCTCTTGATAAATGGCTGTTTTCCTTCCTACACTACATCCTTACATCTCTTGGGCAGACAGGCGCAAAAGAAAGGAGAATTCTGTCACATCAAGAAGATGGCATCCAAGTCATCCCATCATGGCTTGGTGCAATTGAATTATGCCATGGTGCATTTCATTGTCCTAAGAGAAAGTGTGTGTCTCTGTGTGTGTGTGTGTGTGTGTTATTCAGACAGATTAGTGTATCCAGTGCTCCACTGACCACAGCTTGCCTTCTCATTAGTCCCAGTACTTGGGCCGTGCTCTAACATCCATTCGTGGTTTGAAGCATCTTCATACTCACATTCACATTGCAAGCCAGTTGTTTCTTCTAAAGTTTTGCCTCAGTGAAACTGTGAAGCTGCCAAAGGCCTTTGTGTGTGTGTGTGTGTATGTGTGTGTGTGTGTGTGTGTGTACACTTGTGTGTGCGTTTGGCTCATCAAACCTCTTCTGTAACTTTGATCTTGCTGAGAGAGAAAAAAAACAAAAACGACCAAATGTGTCAGAGGCGTTTCAGCATCACATTGACCACTCATCGTCATGTCACGTCATGATAAACATATTTGGACAAACTCATCTCATAACTCGGGATGCTTTTGTCAGTAAACACATTTATTTATAACTTAATTTATTTATATTTGAGTTCCCTTACACACTTGCTTGCATTTCCTCCTTCTCCTTAGAACCCTGCTTTCCAAAACTAGTTTGACCGGCCTTCATTTTTCATTTTGTTTAATTTCATTCAGGGACTGTGTTTAATTTTTGTAAAATCGTTTCAGTTATCATCACCTGAGCGACTGGATTACGTCTCTGCGTCCTGCATCTGGTCTATCGTATCACCGCAGTGCAGACTCAGGAAGGCCAGGCCAGCTGAATGTGGGAACAGGGCAGGATATTGTCTTGGCCCTGTGTGTTTACTGATTACTCGTTCTCTCCCAGGATGCTAGATTGTGAACTATGGGCAGCAGCTGGTAGCTGAAACAACCGCCTCACTCCGCCTCACCCCACCCAACCTCCCCTCCCCCCCCCCCCCCTCTTCCTGCTTTGCCTTCAATAAAAGGGCAATAAACCTTTATTCATGAGGCCCAGGGCTGGCCCTGGGTATGCAATTTCAAGCTGTTATCCCTACAATGCCTGTGTAAACAGCTACACAAAACAAGCTTGAATGTGTATAGCTGGTGTTTGGAAGATTCTGCCTTACTTCTCTTGCAAAATAATTTAACTGCTAGCTACTGGCATTATAATATCTAATAATAAAACAAAAATGTCAACAAATAATTGTAACTCTAATATTACATGTTACATACAGCCTTTTTCTGTAATTATTGTATAAGAGTATCAGTTTCAGTCAAAATGTTTACAAATTAGAACTCATAAACTGTTATAATCTGATCACCTGAGAGAGGTTATCAGCTCCATTCATTTAAAAAGCATTATTTCCTGGCCTTTTTCTGTTTGTAAACACATCAGCCATTAAGCATGCATGCTGGTTTTTAAATCACCTCTGGCAGGCCCATTGCCATGACTGATCCAGCGGATGCCACATCCTCGCTAGGCAGAGAGGATTGTGGGAATTCAGGGATGTCAGTCCATCTCATTTAGGGCTTTATGAGCGCTCAGAGAGTGGGGGCGTAAAGAGATATGGAGAACTAGGCTTAAATCTTAAGGACAGAATCAATGTCCTCTCAGGACGTAAGGTCTTTGCTCATTCCTGTGGCGGTTGGAGAGCACATGAGATGATTTATTTTCATCTGGCCCACCTCCTTGGTGTAAATGTATGAAGAGAGATTCCACAAAGCCTGTTCATTACCACGCTGCATACATACACTGTGTTTAAACCACTCCCCATCTTTAATTTATCTCCTTTCTCTCTCTCTCTCACTCTCTCTCTCCCTCTCTACCTCTCTCTCAAGCACACGCACACACACACACACACACACACACACACACACACACGCACAGTCACACAGGATATCACTGCCGTAGCTTACCTTGCTTTCCTTGCTTTTGTGTGTGTGTTTTTGTGTACATGTACTTGTATGTACATATATATGTATTACATGTATATATGTGTGTGTGTCTGTGTGTGTGTGTGAGCTAACAGAGCTATGTTCAACATTTAAAATCTGGTTTGAAAACATGAAATTAGAACTTTGGCATGTGAAAAAAATAATGAGTTATCTGCTACAAGGCGTAACATGCTTTTAACGTATAAGGATCTGCATAATGTCTTGAATACACTATGTGTGCATATGTTCAGGATTTGCAAAACACAACAACATACGTCCATAGGTATTCTTGTGCTAAGGTGTTACAGTGATAGCTGTCCCAATTTCTAACTATTTCAAATACACTATTTTGCCATGCTTTGCTCATTTATGTAGCTTTCAAGTTGTGTGTTCTTGTCTCTTTTGTTTACGTCTGTTCTTCCGTGTCATATTGCTACAATTCATGCCACATTTTTAACACAGTGCTTAACATGTCGTGACCGTGTCCCTCATTCAAAAGTGTGCAATTGCTGCAAACGTCCATCAAGAGGGGAAACTGGAGGCTTAAAGAGGAAGAGGAGTCAGGGCCAAGGCCTTTGAGTGGCAGTGGGCCGATGATAATAGAGGCAGTGGAGTAGGAGGACAGAACGAGAGAGAGAGAGAGAGAGAAAGAGAGAGAGAGAGAGAGAAAGAGAGAGTGAGAGAAAGTGTGGAGAGGAGAGAAAGAATGAGAGGGAGAGATAGGGGAGAACGAGAGGAGAGAGAGAGAGAATGGAAGGGGGCAAGAGTGAGAAAGATAAAGTGAGAGGCAGAGTGAGTGTTAGAAAGAGAGAGAGGGAGGAGAGAGAGCAAAAGGAAGAGAGGGAGAGAAAGTAAAAGAGAGAGAGAGAGAGAGAGAGAGAGAGAGAGAGAGAGAGAAAGAGAGAGAGACCCTGCTTCAGTCTGCAGTCTCAGATGTTTTCCCTCAACCTCATCTGTCGCTCAGCTGGATAAAGACAAGAGCCCAGAGAGTGTCCATGACACTGGGGCTCTGCAGTGACCCGCCACCCCAGCTCCAGCAGGCCAGCTGGTCACCAACAATATGGAGATGGCACCATGACTGTATCTCACAGGTTACTAAGGGGAAAGACTAGTTGTACTGTAACAAAGTGTGTGTGTGTGTGTGTGTGTGTGTGTGTGTGTGAGAGTGTGTGTGTGTGTGTGTGTACTCTAAATGATCATTTTTAGATCAAATTAATCAAGATCTTGGCGTTTCATCCATGCAAAAGGGCTGTTAAATGCCTTCCCTTAGCCAATTATGTGCCCCATTCCTTGGACACATAGGAAGTCTTCTAATAAACAACTTCAGTCTGTGTCTTTTACACAGTGTCTGTCAACATGATGCGTACCATTAATGGTGCATTAAACCCAGATAGCAAAGACAAAAATCTTGCCAATAAATATTCATTTGAATTTCAGTTTACATAATCTTTGTTTAGTATCAGTCTAAACCTATGATATATTCTCACAATAAAATGAAACTATGAAGATATATTTATTGTATAGCAATTAATATATTATACAACTAAATATACTAAAAATACAAAATATATATATATATTGCATCCCTAAAATGAAAACCATTCACAAGTGATTATTCAAGTATCCCTTCCTGTTGTTCTGGAGCTGGGCGCTATTCTCATTGCTGTCGCTACACTGCCCCTTAATGGTTGATATGTGTCATGACATGCCTTCCAGTCAATACAGTGTGAGAATTAGGTCTGGTTTAAGTTTGTTTGTTAAACCTATCATGATGTTCTATATGTTGTTGTCTTAAAGCACTGTAATAGATAACAATTCTGCAGGACACTTACATAAACGATTAGACAATATTTGTGCAGGTAAACTACGGATTTTCACCTATCCTGGATCAATAATGCCGTTTCCTGGGAATAGAGGTCACTGTGCTCCCATGGCCTTTTGTGGACACCCGCAGACCGAAACTACAATCTTACATCATAAATTGCTGCAATAGACTGCACATACACATAAAATCAATGCTATGGTCATGGGGAGGCAAAACACACATAATATGTTTCATGGGAATATTTTTACTTCTTGTTCTAGAAACATCGATTTATGAAGCATGTGACTTCTCTCTTCAACAAGCTTTATCAGGGTGGCACAGCTGCAGAGATAACGGTTATCTCTCTCGTGAAGAGAAGAGTTTATTTTCCAAAACTTCAAAACAAACATGATTATGGCACTTCACATTGGAACCTCAGTCATAGAATGACCTGGAAAAACACAGCAGATACATGTACTAACATGATCAGAGGTATGCACACATGCTAGAAGTGAAGGTTATCATACAGGTGATGGTGTTCCTTCATGTGTCATCATGGAGAAAGAACAAAATGCACATACTTATTACAAATGGGCACAGCGAGAATGAAGTGTCATGTTGATTTGTTTATTATTTATTGTGATGTTGGTTATTTGCAAACAGTAAAAACATGTACATATAACTTATTGTTGTTATCAAGTAGCTCAAGTGTTTTGCGTTCAGTACATTTCAATGACATACATACTGGTAACCTTAAAACACAATGCAACATTAGTATAAAAGGGGAGATCCAAGGTCTAACAAGAACCAAGGAGCAGGACCGGAGCACACAATGCTTTAAGTGATTTTTATGGGCGTTGAAACATTAGTTGGTTTGCACTAGGCTAATAAAAATCACTTAAAGCATTGAGTGCTCCGGTCCTGCTCCTTGGCTCTTGTTAGACCTTGGATCTCCCCTTTTGACTTCTGCGTCCTGTTCTGTGAGCACCAACCAGGCTAAAGCGCAAGTGACTCCCTGCAACATTAGTATAGTACTGACTCAATACTTATACTAAGAGCAAGACATTTGAGTAAAACCACAAATAAAGATTTAAGTGAGGTAACATATAAAACATGCTTACAAACTTTTTTATGTACATATATAAACATATAATCTTTCTTAATATAAGAAATGAACCAGCGATTACAAAAATACTATGATTTTAATACATTAATTATCAGTCTATAATTGAAGCCATAATATGACCTAATAATTCCCTCGTAATTCCTTGTGATATGAGTAGCCATGGCAATTGTTGAAAAGCAAGGTTTAAATCCACTAAGCAAAGACGGAATTGGAAAGGAGTCTACAGGCTCCGGAAAAACTTCAGAGAGAGTTCATAGGTGAGAAACATGGTCGCAGACATTGGGAATCCTCGAATAGCATTCACTGTGGCCCCACGGAAGAAAACCTGCAGAAAGGAAGAACATGTATTATACTCTGATATACTTTCGCTTTCAAAAATCCTCCAAATTGAGATAATTGGTGTTCCTCAATGTTGATGTGCCCTTCATTTCTGTTGTATCCCCTTTTAATGTTTGTGTACACATACTGTATGTCAGGGTCCTCTAGTCTAAATGGTCAACAAATGCTTAAAAACACCTCAAACAAACTTAACATGCACATAAGCAATTCTTAATTGCTATCCTTCAGATATCCAATAGTGTGTATGCCGTTATCATGCATCTAGAAGCAGTTTATTTTCTTACAAAAAAAAAAAAAAAACGCAGACAGTCCCTTTAAAACTATGGTCCCCCTAATTTTGTAAAGATCCAAAAGCAACACGACTTAAGTGCAACTAAAAATGAAACGGTCACTATTCTATTCTCATGATGAAGTGTGACTAACAGTGTGGATCCCAATGGAGCCCGATGGAGTATACGGACTGGTTTTGTGGAAACCTACCACAAGAACTGTACCAGACAGTTACAGCAATACATTAATTCACTCATGATGAGAATATAAGTTTAATATTATCTAATAAATGTATTGTGAGTTATCCAAGGATGGACACAGTGCTGCAATTGTAAAACATTTTGAGTACAACCACTTACATCAAGACTACCGTGTAGTGCAATTAAAAGGTTAATCTTGAAGTCAGTCTGTAACACATTCATCAAAAATCATCTGCTGATATAAACGCTTTGCGTAACCTGACTGCCGTCATCTGCTGTGTAAAGCAAGACACCTGTTGATTTGCAACGCTTCAAACACACAGTGCCTGCCAAGATCGCTCCTTAAATATACCTTGGCTCCTCACCTCATGCGAACTCGAGGAAGTGCACCAGCAGCGCACTTGGACTGGACATACAAATTGAGCTGATGCAAGTTATTTCCTGTCTTAATGCCCCGTAAAAAAAACAGCAGTCACATGATCAGCTCATGAACTTGCTGACTGCCAGAGATAAGGCACTGCATAAAATCATTCCTATTTAGCGACTCAGATGCATGGCTTCATCCAAAGCAATTTGCAGTAAACCAGCAGTAAACCAGCAAAAAAGCAGTAAATGTGTGCCCATAATTGCCCAATCCCTGCACATTCCATCACAGAAATGTCTGATTTGGTTAAACAACCCTGATAGATTCTGTTAGGGATGCTTGGATGGAGGAATCCTCACAGAAATGTAAATCTTTGAAAATAAAGTTTGATTCTAAATTATTACTTTAGTCAAGAAGCAGTTCTTCACAGCTGTAGTAATTTTAATCTAATATTAAGATTAATCTTAACCTAAGATTAAGATTAAGATTACCATTCTAGCTAGGCCTGTATGTAAAAGGTTTTGTTAAAGTTCCTGACTGTCTGTTTGTTTTTGAGAAACTAATCATGGACTCAAGGACTGTGTTTACATGCACTTTAGTATCCCGGTTATGATCGGGATCTTGAAGTATCCGGTTTTTGTATTTGCGCATGTAAACATCAGATCAGATTAAGTTATTATGTCCTAATTAGAAACATTGGTGAAGAGTCTGTCGGAAGAGTCTGTCTGTCTACCCGTCTGTTTGTATGTATTTCTAAATGTATGCACAGTATGTATTGTATATATGTACCAGTATGTATGTATGTATGTATGTATGTATGTATGTATGTATGTATGTATGTATATGTGTATGTATGTATGTATGTGTGTATGTGTGTATATGTATGTATGTATGTATGTATGTATGTTCTTATGTATGTATGTATGTATGTGTGTATGTCTGTATGCATATATGTATGTCTCATGTCTTTATGGATGTGTAGGTGAGTGGGCTTACATGTATTCCCTCTGTCTTGTAGCTGTGCGTGATACAGTGCAGAATGCCTTTGTATTTCCTTTGGTGCATAGCGTCAGCCTGCAGTCGGCTCTTGACCACATCAGCCGGAGTGGCCGTCACCCACGAGATGGAACCTGGTGGGTGAGGGGGTGGAACGACAATGTGAGTGTAGGGCCCCAAAGTAGCAAGACTGAACACACACACACAGACATGCCCAAACGTACATGCGCATACACACATATACAGCTGGGGTGGTGGTCACCTCCATGATGGGGCCTAGAAGGTGGTAGTGTGTGATTAGGGGAGGGGGGTTTGGTGCTGCTGGTGGTGGGGGGGTTGTTTGTGTGGGGCCCTGTAGCAACACTACTGGATGACATTGCAAGTTTTCTTTTCTGTTTTCCAACCAGATTACGGCTTTAACTGGGACAGGTTGTGCTGGTGTGAACTCGTAAGTCACAGCCGCAGAATCTGCTGTGCACCTATGGCTTCCAAAAATAACCTCATAGCATTACAACAATAAGCACATAAGCACATTCCTATTGCATTAAGTCTTTCCTCTGAACTCCACGTTCTTGGTAAACAACTGTAACTTCTACTACCCGTAATGAGGAATGCAGGGCTTCAGAGCTTTGTTGGGGATTTTAGTTATTGCTGTCCAAATATCGTTGCAGATTTACTGTAATTCAAAGGTCATTTCTGTATATAGATATGTATCCTAGGATATTGCCCTCTCATTTTCTGAGTTTAACCTCCCCATGTGCTTTGAGGCTCCAATCCTAAATCAGTGAGGTGTACTTGTCACCTTGAAATTCAACTCAATTCAATCTCATTGAAATGGTCTCAAAGTTAATTACAGAGCCTCCCTCTGAGAAATTCCCTTTTATGCATGTAACAGCAAGAACACCCCTCTGCCTGAGGTGAATGAACTTGTAAAACACACACACACACACACACACACACACACACACACACACATGCTGGCATGCCACACCACCTTTGGCATCGTCGACTCACCTGCCAGTCCTCCTGCCAGCCAGATGGAGCATGGGTGCGGCGAGGCACTGCCCTCAGGACTGAACCAATTGCAGAGCAGTGCGTACGGGATGAAATAGAGGGTGTACCCGGGCACGTCACGCAGGACCATGGCGCCCGCCCCGCGGTACAGGCCCGCCAGGCCCTCCGTCTGCAGGGTGCTGCTGATGCAGTGCAGGGGCCCGCGGTACGTCGGCTGGGACTGCAGCTGTACCGCCACCGGCATGCTCCCACTGCCGTTCCCGCTCCCTGCCAGGTGGAAGTTTTCTACGGAAAAAGGGAGAGATGGGAGGAAAGTGTTAAACTCCAGAACGATGGGAAAACTGACATAAGATAACAGTACTGACTCCTCGGTTAATAGGGATGAATGATGTTTGGCACAAAATATCAGAACTTGCCTCTTGGAAAAAGATTACAGTTGGCCTGCTGTAATCCTACAGACTGACTTTCACACACTAAGCAATGTTGTGCAATATAAATGACCTTAGGGTCACATAATCCCTTCACTCCTAGCAGTAAGGGTGTGGAGACAGAACAAATGGAACCACTACCTCGACTCCCTGATTCTGTGGAAGCAGTAATCAATGACTAATCAATGGCAGTGTTGTAGTCAAGTCACTATGCCTCGAGTCCGAGTCGAGGTTCGAGTCCCCAGTGTTCAAGTCAGAGTCAAGTCCAAGTCATTAAAACATTTTGCAAGTCAAGTCAGAGTCGGGTCCACTACTCATCCGAGTCAAGTCCGAGTCGAGTCACTATTGTCAATGGTATGTACTGTCTAGCAGAATATATTTAAACTAACCACCTCTGCTTGGATCACAGTTAGCCTGATGTGCAACTTTCCCACTATGAACAATCCCCTACATGGTCTTATATGAGCTGTTTGCATTTCTGTTTGCATTTTTGCATTTCATTTTTCTGTTCTTTTTATCCTCAGTGACACAACCATTATGGGTGGGAGGGTGCTGTGCAAATGGAAGTCCTCCCATGTGGGAGTGCACCCTATCTGTCTCCAGCTGCTCTGTTCACAGCTGTTGTGTGTGTGTCGCCGTGTAACGCTGAATCACCCCAGCAATCGGCCCCTAGCTGAGAGATCTGGCTTGCCGGTTTTACAGATGTTGCAATTACTGGCCCTTAGGATTTCATTGGAGTTAATGTTTTACCTAATATGGTACCTAGAAACAATCTAGGACACATGCTTATGTCCTTTCAGCAGCTCAATTTAACCAGTGTAGACATTTGAATCCACTATGCTTCTGAGCGTCTTTGAATAGCCTATCTAGTACGTGCACATTGTAGTAAATGCAAATATTCAAAATTATATGACCTAAGCGGTCGAAACGTTGTGTAACCATAAACTGGGACATCAATGGGCCTTTACCTGCCAGGAGAGGCTGGGTCTGCATTTGCAGTCTGATCTTGACCAGGTCGACTGGCGCTCCCAGGCCCACGGACACCAGGCCGGTCAGCATACTGGCCACAGTCAGGTCCAGCATGCCCGAGGGGTGCCTGCCGTCGCCATAGCGATACTTGCTTATGAGCCGCTGTGTGTTGCTGAAGAAGCCGAAGACCACTGAATTGTAGACGGTGATGCTGGCCAGTGGGAAGGACAGGCCTTTAAAGAAACCCGAAACCTGGCAGAAAAGAAAGAAAAGAGGGAGGAGGAAAAGAAAGATGGAAGACCAGAGGGAAAAGAGGCAGAGTTTGGCTCAGAATCGTACAGAGTCTTTCAGTTCTTAAAGAAAGGGGGGGGGGGGGGGGGTGGGGAGTGAGGGGGACTTGGGGGAATTTCACATCTTCAGCAATGCATGTAAATAACAGCCTGCATGCGGCCCCAAAGTGTGAACAAGGAGAAGGGCCCGAATAGTGTTTGAGAAAGTTAAAAGAATATTTGGTTTATTATGCTGCTATCAGAGAAGCAGATTCAGGAAGTCGTTCATCACCGATAGCTAATGACGGTAAAATGGCATCTATTTTGTGTGTGTTTTATTTCATAATGTACTAAAAATACACTAAAACACACAGATGTGTGGGAGAGTGCAAGTACTTAATACTCACTGTTTCTTTTCGGTAGATAGTGAGGACACAGTGTAATGTGTTTTTGTATCCTTTCCCTGCCTGAAGTCGTGTCTGTTGGAGGAAAAATCAAAGAAGGCAACTTTGAGAAAAGGTCAAGTTTTAACCTCTTTGGAACTGATCAGATAAGGTCAGCTGACCAAGGTCAGCAATGTCAAATATACTAGATAGTTTGCAGTTAAACCCGTACAGCTGCAGTCTGAAGGTATTTCACATTACATTATTGCATTTAGGTTATGCCTATCAGATTGTTACACTCCCCAGGTTAATGTCTAGGGGTGGCCTGGAAGGCAACACAACACACATTCAAAAAAGAATCAGAAAACAAAACAAGGAAGTAAATGAGCGAAGATTTCGCATATCGATTTAATGACAACTACCGCTGAATTCTTACCTTCACTGTGTCAAGAGGGTGTCCAACAATAACACTGGAGGCCCCTAAGACAAACAAGACAACGGATTTTTTATGTAATGAAAGAAGGTACAGACGTTGAGGTTTAAAGCTAAAGTAAGTATTCCTTGCACTTGTCTTTTATTTACACAAAAACACTTTTTTAACCCCCATCTCTCTTGGGTGTGCAGCTGTTCCACACATAGAGACAATTGACATTTCTCTCTGTCGTGGCCAGTAATCGTCAATGCATGCATTGTGTGCACAAAGCCTCGTGTGAATGCATGTGCTGGTGTTTGGGTTGGCGAATGCATATAGTAGCAGTCGAGCATGCAGTGGCGCTGCATATAGGCTGAGCAGGCCAAACAATTCCTTCTATAGCAAAACTGCAGCAAAAGAATGTAACTGGATCTTAAAGAAGAATTCAACCAATCACGTTCAGCAAATGGATTTCTCCCCCTTAGCCCCACCGCGAGTGTATTTAGAAAATAAACACTAGAAAATGCATCACACCAACTTGCATTAAAGCCAATATTTTTGTCCGGTAACAGTCCTTCGATTCTCAGTTTAAAGAATTTCTGACGAATTTCGGCGCACCATCTCTTTATTTAACGCAAACACAGACCAAATTTGACATAAAACAGCTGGGGGATAACGGGCAGGAATAGAGCCTTGAATAAGCCAGCGCTCTCCGACGCCCCTTTGCGTTTCATTTAAGTTTATTTTCCCCGACCCCCCTTTCGCCCAACGCCACTACAAAGGATATGTTAAATAGTCGCCTATTCAATCACCGCAGCAAGGGAATCTAGTCAAATTATTAAAATTTGCGAAAACTGCTTCTGCACTATATTCGACAGTTGTGAATGCACATTGCCTACCCTACGTTTATAGCATTGTAAGACCAGATAGGATACTTTGTGGCTGTGTGTGTGTGCTTTGTGTCTTGCAAAGCTATTGTTATGGTAAGTTTTGGGAAAGCATAACAAATTATTGCATATGTTAACAACATTGTACTTTTATGTTGTTGTAAAAAACAGTGTAGACTATGAATGTTCATGAAAAGATCGGTGTTCAAGTTGTTCCATATACGGTAATAAAGCATTGAATGCACACAAAAAACTCACCACCAATCCATCCAGCTAAAAAATCATCCAAATGAAAGCAGTTCATTTTAAACCAGACGATGCTTCATTCAAACTGGCAATGGCTTAGGCCTATAAATAGTTTACAATGAGGAAACTGCATCAGCATTGGGAAATGTCTTCGGCAGGTTATCGACAAGTCATTGAATTTTTCTCCAGAACAAAACAAGAACCCTTTTACTTTTTTCTCTGCATCCTGCCGTATAAGTATCGTGGAAAATCTCTTTGCGTGGGGGCGGTTCAACAAGTCCAAGTTGTTGTTATTGGCCAATAGAAAGCCAGGAATTCGGAACGACACCTCCCGGTAGGACAACACGTCTTCACAGGTTCATATTACAGACAACTCTTCGTTATTTATGTGAGATATTTGAGACAAAATGCACGTCACCTATGCTTGGTATGTTTGCAACTAACGGAAAGTTGAAAATGGAAAACATAAGCTATTAGTGATTCACATTTCCAGAACTTCATATAAAAAAAGTGATTAGTATAGTATATACTTTTGATCCCGTGAGGGAAATTTGGTCTCTGCATTTAACCCAATCGGTGAATTAGTGAAACACAAACACAAACACAGTGAACACACAGTGAGGTGAAGCACACACTAATCCCGGCGCAGTGAGCTGCCTGCTACAACGGCGGCGCTCGGGGAGCAGTGAGGGGTTAGGTGCCTTGTTCAAGGGCACTTCAGCCGCGGCCCACTGGTCGGGGCTCGAACCGGCAACCCAAGTCCAGAGTGCTAACCAGCAAGGGCGTAGGTTTGGTCTCAGCTTTGGTAGGGACACATCCACAACTCCTGTTGTCACGATACCAACATTATTGTTTCAATACCAAGAGCAAGTGAAGAATCTCGATTTCGATACTATTGCGATTTTTTAAAATTTGATTTGGTTTGTGTGATTTGTGAGATCATTCACATCAGTGGCAATCATAGAATTTGATTGACCCTCCACACACACACACACACACACACGCACACACACACACACACACACATAGAAAGTGATGGTTGTCATAGGTTTCTTTTTCATATTTTGTAATTCATATAAACTATAAATTGATATAGCTAATTATTTATAGTATTTTATGACCTACATGATTACTAATAGCTAAACATATTTAGTAATTTGATTACATCATATTGATATTTAAATTATTAGGCTACACTTGTCTATAGCATCACATTTGGTGTGTAAATCTAATTGAGTGCCTGTCACTTTAAGAGGAACGTGAATGCTGAAAAATAGTTTCGCAAGTGCAAGGATATGTGGATTCAATTCAGCATGTTTGCTATGTCATTAGATAAAATAAATGTAAAAAAAAAACTAACAAGTCAAAGAAAATCTTTCTGGGATGAGATCATAGAACAGATAAGTGTCTCGCAATGTTCATTTCTATGGAGTATGGAAATGCACCAGTTTTATCTTTTATTTCTTTGAATTGTGCAGGCTATATTCACAAATACATTAGCCTACATAAACAGAATATAGAAACAGGAAAATGTCTCGGATTCATTGTTTATTGCGACTGCAAGATTGGTAGCCCAATTAGTCTAGCAGTCAGTGATGGTGACTTATAGCCTATGTGACTGTGCGACACACACCCTTATTCAACATGACTCCTAATTTTGGTTGAAAGATTACAGAAGCTAGCTTAGCTGTGACAATATCCTGGGTAATATCCTAACAGCTAATGCTATTTTACACAATAAAATACGAAAGCCTAAGCCTGGTCACCAGTTGCCAATTTGTATGGCTAATTATTTTGCCTAGACTGCAATGAAAAAGCTTTGTATTTTGGGGTGGCAAAGCTGATCTACAAACCACAAAAAGAGGCAAACATGTACATGCTGAAGGGCAAAGGGAATATCACAATGTTTTACTCTGGACTTTTTTGGGATAGGCTATGTATTGTCAGACAGCCCTAACTTACCGTTGTCGTTGACACACCCGCTCGCTTGACTGCCGGTGCAAACAAGTACAGTAGCCTTTGACACTCTCAATGCGTGTAGGCCTACTGTAGCGTGCATGTCAGATAACCCTCCCCCCCCCCCCTCTGTTTTTCACCCTATAGGTGCCGTACATTTGCATTAATTCAACAAAATGGGCGTTGGCAACGTTTGTGATCCTTACATACTCTACTGATAAGGCACACTAAACCACACACACAGATGTACACGTTCAGACACATACACGCACACTCACACACATGCACGTGAGTGGAAATTTACCAGAACAAACATGCACAGAAATTCTCCATTCACACATCATATGCTATTTTGCACAGTAAGCGGGGTACTGTCTTCTGCTTCACACAATACTTTAAAAGTATAAAAGCAGAATTCATGTCTCTCTCAACAATTTATGTTTATCTCACGACTCCAGTGGTCTAGACATCATGGGGAGGACCAGCACCATGCTCAGTCCTTCCTGTTGGCACTCACTGCATACAGCTGCTAGGGCAATTATTAGAACCCCCAGGGGCGGGGTTGTGTTTCCACAGATGTTTGTAACACACTTGTCTCGGATACATGTGAGGGGTAGATAACCCAACGATCGGGCTTCCAAGTAACCCCATGTGAACCACGTACTGTGTCTTGACCTCACACTCACGTGCAGTTCAGAGGAATCCTCTTTCTCCCTGGCCAATAACAAGTCCTAAAATAAGGGTTGCAACACACATGCATATTAAACCAGGTGGTTTGTGTGTGTGTGTGTGTGTGTGTTGAGGGGGGGGGGGGGGGGGGGGGGGTGTTTGGGTAAAGATGAGCTAGGATATAAAATGTCAACCCTGTAAATGATATATGATAACCCACCTGATATCTGGGGCATCTCTCTGACGCTGGTGTATTTGGAACCTCTGTCTGCACACTAGAGGAGATCCCTCACATTGACATATATATATACATTTCAGATGTCACGCTGAGGTAATGATACAGTACTTTAGATGCACTATTCCACACACAAGTACAGTCATGTTTTCCCTGAGATGGTTTCTCAGCTTTCGATGGTTTCACAGCTGATCTAACCGCAGGAATTGTGATTTTAGGGCCAGCATGTAACACAGCAGTTTCAGAACAAGCCAGAAGCGCAGTGTAGATGTTTAAGTGTAGAGGAAAGATCCTGGGTTGTGTTTATTTTATTAGTTATAATTTAAAAATACTCACTATTTTTTTGGTAAAACCAATACTTTTGTTGATGTGATGACATCATAAAGGTGCAAAACTGGTGACTGGTGCTGACTGAATCATTTTCCGTAGACTTGTTGTGATCAGAATATTGAGCTCTATTGTGCACCTGGCACAAGGTGACGCAAAGCGCGACGCAAAGATTATTCTTATCCTACACTCAATAAAGTGTTGATTTTTCACCAAGCGCTCGTCTTTTATTAAACCTTGTGCCCAGGGATGTGGTAATTAGCGACATATCACTATCTTACACCCTCTAAAAATCATTACGCCACTGACCAAGAAAAATCTGGTCTATTGCAAAAGGTGCATATAAAGCACAGTTGAAGACGCACTGTCACAAGATGTAAGCCGCTAGTCCTCTGCAGGATAAATGTCCTTAGGTTTTTTATTCAGTCATTCAAGCATTATTGGGGTAAGTGTTGCTTTTTGCAGGCTATATGTTTTAGATGGTAACCCCTTGTCAGTCAATAGTGAAAGTTATTAACTGTGTAGAACTGTTTCACCGTTGACTAAGAGACCACAGTGAAGTTAGTTTCACTTTGCCTATGAGTTCAAATAATAGACGACTGCAGATACATGTGGGTTTTAGTAAAGCAAGGTTTAGTAGAATCCCTGTTCCATATGGTCCCACGTGCAAGCAGATTCCTTCAAATGTGCCGCTGACTATCAAAATACCGCTGCGCTGTTTTCAGAAATTCCAACCTGCAAAAGGGAGGTACTGTACCACCCCCCCCCCCCCCCCAAAATAAAAAAATAAAATAAAAAATGAGCTACTGAAATAAAGTATCTATCTATCTATCTATCTATCTATCATGAATAGCCTTATGTTTGTTAATTAATTCTCTAGTCTAGCCTCTAGTCAGTACACCAAATAAGGCATCCCTATTGATAGAAATTGTGATAATACAATCTGTAGATTTAAGTAGTTTGGTCTTTTCATGTAGCCTTGGCATCTAGCCATCTATCTACTTGAATGAGGTAGACAGACTTTGTTTGTCTTTGACTGGT
Organism: Alosa sapidissima; assembly: GCF_018492685.1. Lineage (NCBI taxonomy): Eukaryota > Metazoa > Chordata > Actinopteri > Clupeiformes > Clupeidae > Alosa > Alosa sapidissima. The sequence continues at coordinate 14,742,052 of NC_055976.1, forward strand.
GCCAAGACAGCAACCTACTCCTAAATGTTACGTACCAAGACTAAGGAAATGTTTATAGATTTCAGGCATGACCAGCAGAGAGTTTACCAACCACTTCAGATCAACGACTCTCAGGTGGAAAGGTGGTGGTGTTCATATTTCTGAAGATGTGACTTGGACGAAAGATGTCGATTCACTGGTGAGAAAGGCACGCCAGCATCTTTTTCATCTCAGACGCCTGAAGTACTTTAGTCTACCTCAGCAATTACTTAAGAACTTTTATAGAGCCACCATTGAAAGTATTATTACTGGGAATATAACAGCTTTGTATGAAAACAGCACTCAGCAAGGCTGTAAAGCCCTAAAGAGAGTAGTGAGATCAGCTGAACGTACCACCAGGAGTGCACTAGCCAATCTAGAGGAAGTATACATGTACATCAGGAGATTAAAGTCCAGAGTAAAGAAAATCACTAGAGATCCCAGTCACCTCAACAACTGCCTCTTTGCTGCATCGCTGCCTGAGGGCCAACACAGAGAGAATGCAGAAAAGTTTTTATCCCAAGCTATCTGGATACTGAATAAGGACTGTAACAGGAGCACACGCATGTTGGAAACACGTCATGCACTTTAGACATTTCTTCTTCTTCTTCTTCTCTTGTCTCTTGTTTTTCTATTTATTTCCTTATTTATTTACACACTGTAAAGCCATGGAGACAGTGGACAAAGCATTTCACTACATATACTCTGTAATTGTATGTGACAAATACATTTGAATTGAATTGAATTGAATAATATGCACATGAAATAGGTTACTGAACCTACACAACCTGAACCTGTTACATGAAATAGGTTATAGGTTTTGATGATCGGTCATGTAATTGGTTCAAGGACTATCTAACGCAGTGGTCCCCAAACTACGGCCCGCCACTTCATTTTGGGTGGCCCCCCAAAACATGTCCGTGGTATATAGCCAGGGGCGGTTTTAGGGGCGGGGCCACAGGGGCCCTGGCCCCACCTGAAATTTCATTGGCCCCTGAATGGCCCCTGTACCGGCAATCATCAATAAATGTCAAACTTGTTGAGAACGATGATCAGAGATGCAATTCCATTCCCAAACAACTGGTGCCAGTAATGCACCTTTTGAAGCTTGAAAGCTAAAGCACACAAAGAACTGCTTAGGTCTGAGCACGAAAGAAAGAATACATTTGGCTAACCAGAGAACTCTCGGCTAATGTGAAGAACTGATACATTTGGCTAACGAAAGTATCAGCTAGCGTGAAGAACTGATCAATGGCAGCGTTTCATCCTCCACAGAAGTTTCTTGGTGAGTCTAGGCTATGTGAGTTATCATTAATATGTGAAAAGGACGTTTATTTGTTGCTGTTAGGTTTGTCAATTAAATTATGAAGCAGCAGCAAGCTGCTAACGTAACTTAGTCAGTGAACTGTTAACATTAACTTAACGTTAGGTTACCTGAGTTCAGGTTTGAATTCATTGTTGGCATGCTGATAGATTTTATGCATGGTAAGATAACATTAATGAGAGTCAGGTTAACATTAATGTATGACATTTTTGAATGGCGTTATATGAAATGGCACTGCAGAGAAATGAACATCCTGTTTGTTTGGGGTCCAACATTACATGCGTCAGTGCGTTTGATTTTTCGCTTGAGGAAAAGGTTTAGCAGCTGCTAACATTAACGTTAAATCTCATGAGAATGCAGGCCTAATTGAGGGGTAATGTTAGCTAACACTACGTTTTTGTAGAGTTAATGTGAGCTATCATTGCAAAGTTATTAACCACTATTCTGAGTTTATTTGATTCATGGACTTCGCATGAATTCTGTCTCAAAGTAGAGTTTCATTGAGATAAATTGGTTAAATGTTCTACCCTATTCACTCAAGCTTTATATGATTTTTTTTATTGTTAACTGGTTTTACAGTTGCTAGACGACATGCTGAATACAAGTATGGATTTTGTGACACACATTTGTGTTTCACCTACAGACTGGGATGGCGTAGGCTTAGATTGGAGCTGGTGACTTTAACCCACAGTCTTCAGAACCACCAGAGTCACCAAGCATAGCTGCTCCTAATGGTACGATGCTATTTCCTGTTGCCACTACAGTGAGCATATTTTGTCATTTATTTTAGAAACGCCGTGTTGACAGTGCTGTTTAGATTCTATGGGCTAAGCCCCGAATGTTTTCAACTGCTGCCGCCACCCCTGCTTCTAGCCATCAGTAAACTCAAGTCATGTTTGCTTGTCAAGTGCTCACCAGAAATTAACATTGCATGACACTCCTGCGATCCAAGACAGGTTCTCTTCAAGTTGTTTGTTTTTTCAATATTTATTTTAATTAATCAAACAGCAAACATCCTGACTTACATCCTCATGCACATCTCATTTCCAAATAATAGCCTACTACAGACAAGGACACAAGTTACTCTCCTTCTTAAAGTGAAAGGCACCTAGACTTACACACCACTAATATAATGTAATCATGACATTAAAGGTAGGTGTTAAAAAAGTAAAAAGGTTGACAGCGGGTTATGAAAGTTAATAACAATTAAGTTACTCAAACTTGTTTCATTTTCTTTCTCTCCAGACATTTCCCATTATAGAGCAGCTGGTTCTGTGCAACCAAAGGTATTCCGCAAGATACAGCATGGAAATAGGAAGAGGCCACTAAATGACTTCTAATACAAAGACTTCAAATGGTTGGAGTATTCCATATTTAGTGTTTTACTACCCCTTCCATAATTTTTTCGCTTCCAAATTCCCCATCGTCTGTCTTCAAATCAGAATCAGACTTTTGTAACTGGAAGCAAGACGGTGATTCAAAGACCATTCCAAATCAGACCATTGTAAAAATAATTGTTGAAAAAAATAATAGTGTAAATATGATGTAGTTGTTGCTCACATGCTGTGTGTGTTTGTTTGTTTGTTTAAATGTATGCAAACTGGCAGTGAAGGTGGTTTCTCTTATCAATGCATTTCCGCTGAAGTGTCTATTATATTTTAGTTTTATATATTGTGTTTTCAGTGCACATTATAAATAAATGGGAAAAAGATTTATATTGGCTTTTTAGTTTTTTAGCAAAAGTATTTGAACAAGGTGAGACTGGTGAAATATATGCACCTTACTGCTGTGGTGTAGTCTAGTTAGCTGTAGTGGGTATACTGTGATCAACCCCAAATGTTAATACCTTTCCTTGCCTATTTTAAGTGGGTATACTGAGATGGTGATGCTTTTTAAGTGGGTATACTGCATAGTCCTGCATATCACATAGACTACACCACTGACTTACTGAACAAGGGATTTTCTGTCCATGGATGTTGAGGTTATTGGCCCCTCAGTGTATGATGTGGCCCCTGTCTCAGAAAAATCCTAGAACCGCCACTGTATATAGCATCTGGCCCGCATGGGAGTACGACATTGTCAAACTATAACCTCCGTAATTTCCCCCATTCATTCTCTATGGCGAGTCTTAACAGTACACATGTAATACTCTTTTTGTCCACTGGTGGTTGTTTTGGCACTGTTTCGCGTTTGCCATCAAAAACGGAATGAAATGTAGACCTACCTGCAAACAATGTAAGAGGCCTATGCTGTTTATCATAGTTTAGCAATTAATTGTTAATAACTAACTAACTTCTATTCAAGTCATATTTCTGGGACTTGCTAGGATATTTTTTTCTATATTTTATTCACTCGTTCAAATGTTCATACAAATTCACAAAGTTCTCATCAGGTGAGTGAAAGTGGTCATTTCAGATGTTTTTGCCAGCACTTCATAAAACTCTCATAGTTTGAGAACTTCAAATTGTTTGTAGGATATTGCTTGTTCACAATTTGAGCTGTGTATGCAAAGACACAGAGTTCACAGTTCACACATTTTGAATAAAATACACTTTTGGGACTCCCTGCTAATACTTTTGGCTAATGCAATTTTTTATTAGTATTATTTCATTTGAGCTACATTTTACACTGATATGGCATGATTGCAATATAAACACAGCTAACAATGGTATTAAATTGCAGTAGCCTATGATTAAATGTAATGGAATATTCAACTAAGGTAGACTGCTGTTGTTCACAGCACTAAGCTATTTATGGTTACTAATATACTCCAGAGTCTCTGGCCCTCTCTTAGAGTCAGGCATAGTGAGCTAGCCCTCGGAAGAAAAAGTTTGGGGACCACTGATCTAACGGATAGAGTTCAAGCTGTGGTTGCGGATGGTCATCAATCACATTTCCTGAGTATTACTAAAGGTGTGCCACAGGGTTCTATTTTAGGTCCTATTTTATTTTGTTGAAAGTAAGATTCGTGTATTCGCTGACGACACTATCATCTATTCAATTGCCCCTTCTGTTGAACTAGCTTTGGCAAACCTGCAATCTGATTTTAATGTTATCGAACATGCGTTTATTGACCTTAAACTACTACTTAATCCTAAAAAGACAAAGTATATGTTGTTTTCAAGGTTGTCGTCTCCTCCTCCACCTGAAAACACTATTTTAACCTTAAACGGAACTTTGATTGAAAGAGTTTTAAACTAGATGTACCGCATAGCGGTACAAAATATGACCGCCGCTCAGTCCTGTACATCCATTCCGCGAAAATAAATCACACTTCAATTTGTCTCCATATTTTACTCCATCCCCCACTCTTGAAACTTTTGTGTATGCTTGTTTGGCATGCCTGATTGTGTCTGTGCGGCTGCACAGAAAGTAGCCTACTGGTGCTGAAAAGGTGAATAGATTGTAGAATAGCCAAAGAAGATGTAGCATTGTTATAAAACCTTTAACATTTCTAAACAATCACAAGTAGGGCAGTTCATCACAGTTCATCCATTGCAACTGGATTGATGAAAGGTCACTTACACCTGTAGGCTACATTCTATTTGGGAAAAGCAAAAGGTATCAGCATAATGTTATTTATTTATTTATTTATTTATAAACAAAAACATCTCTGTCAGTTCCATGCCATTTTCAACAGCTATCAAAAACAAAGGTCATTTTTGGATGGATGGATTTTTTGTGAATGTTTCTTCTTCTACATAAGATTTTAGTCATCTTTAGTTAATGTAATACTTTATTGTCAATGCACAAATTAAGTAACAGTAGTCTGAAACGAAATGCTGTCCAAATGGGCCTTGATGAAATGCGTCGCTAGACTGTTCATACACATTTTAACGGGCCAAAGTTGAAGAGCTGTTGTCCGTTATTGTTCGTGCAAATATAGGCTGATTCATGTTCCCTTGCATTGTGTAACTAAGGTCCATCGCTAGTCTGGCTTTCACCAGACCAAGCTCAATCTTTTAAGAAATCAAAAAATAAATAGCGGGCAGATCAGGCTGGGTTCACCCAGCCTAGTCCATAGGCACCCGATATTGTTTAATTTTACGATTGAGATTTCCACGCTCTGGCTATTCTAAATGCAAAAATGCATCAGGGAGTTATGACAAAACTGTAACTAACAAACTAGATCCTAATAGAAAGCTGTTAGCTTCCCTAAGCTACAGGTAGGCTTATAAGGTAGGCCTATTTACAACATAAATTGTCAATAGGCTATGCTGGCGACACAAATAAATCTCCTTTGGAAACCAATGGCTTACGCCTTACAGTATCAAGCGGACTTAAACTGCCATATCGTGGCGAAAAGTTGTAATAAAATTCATGCAGCTCCATGAGTCAAGGAAAGCGCGAATGAAGTAGCCACTTCTAAATGGGACCCACTACACAGTAGCTTAAGGTGTGTTGCTAAAGCAGCCATAATGAAATGAAGGTGTCATTGTTTGGATACTTCACACACACGTGCTTTTTAATTTCACAGACTACAACTACCAAGCTGGAATCAAAGCACATCGATTCCCCTCTCACACCCTGCACGCACTTAAAACAAAATAAACAGGCGTCTCAGTCTCAGGCATGTATAGGCAAAACTGTATCAGACCGGTGTAACGTTGGTAAATCTTCCATTGCACAGAATGATTTTTGTAGCACGTGCAACAAATCGAAAGACAGTCGAAAGATACAGTGCTGCTATCAATTTGCTTGGTATAACCGCATTTATAGTTTTCTACAAATGCAATCAATCAAATTGGCCTCCATCACTCAACCAACGCTAACGGTAACATTACCTAGGTCCTTACTGATATTATAAGATTAACGTACCTGCAGTAAAAACCAAGCATGTCCGATAAACATCCTCAGATTTATTTCGGCTTCAAGAAGAAATGGGAATTACATTTCATGTGAACATCGTCCTATCCTTATTAGACGTTCTCTTCGGTAAACTACAGTCCTTGTATAGCCTAGAAATCTAGACGCACCCTAGCGGCGGCAAATTAATTTGCTCAGCCTGTACGTCTAGTATCAAACCATAGGGATTTCTATTGGGTGACGCCGTGGACTTCATCCAATCACAGCGCTCTATTTTGTTAGAGAGTCTTAAGGCGGGCTTAACAGGATAACGACAGTCCTGCGACGGTGAACAACAAGGAAGGTGGCTATGGCGAACGAAGAGCGGTTGTTTGAATCGGCGTTGGCGTCAACTTTGGAGGAGTTGGACTTGTGCTTTTTGAAAGTTGAGCAACACAATGCACTTAAGTCATTCCTTTCGAAGAAGGATGTATTTGCCGTTTTGCCGACCGGATACGGATATGGTCGTAGCGCTGGCCTATTGCATGCCTTGGCAGTTTGAAAGACAATTCTCTGCACGCCCCTTGGATTAAGCGAGGTGAATGGTTCGATTCCAGACTATACATTTCAATGATATAGGATGGCCCGCCAGGCTAGTCCTTGTAGGAAGCGTCCATTGTTTTTCCAAAAACTTCCAACAAAATTACGTCTCACTGCAACGATGCGCCATTTAGTGGACAAACGACTACTTATCGCCAATATTGGAAATGCAGCCATGATGATGATGAATATTTTTGGCTTTCTTTTAATCCTACTGAATTTGTAATTATTACATTACATTACATTACATTTAGCAGACACTTCTTGACCAAAGTGACTTACATATGTCAGCTATATTACAAGGGATCACATTTTCCCCGGAGCAACTTGGGGTTAAGTGCCTTGCTCAAGGGCACAACGGTGGAAGCCGGGAATTGAACCGACAACTTTCAGGCTACTGCACGCTAGCCCAGTTCCTTAACCACTACACTACTACCGCCCCATATTATCGTTCGGCAATTATTCGACAATTATGTATCGGCCGTTCTAATACCGATAGTATGTGGGTGCCTGTGTGTGTGTGCATGTGTATATGTGTGCACCGCCATCTACAGGCCAATGAGTGTACAGTCACTAAATGTACACATAACCTAATTTTTTTTAGACCCCCCCATGGATAAAATTCTACGAAACTTGGCATACCCCCAGAGAATGCCAGGTCAATCATACACATACAATTTGGTGCAGTTCTGAACATCTTAACTGAAGATAGGGGCGATTAAAGCAGAATAATATTGCATTTTCATTTTTTACCGGGGGGGGGGGGGTGCAAATCACAAATGAGTGATTATGGGCCAGGTTTATGTGGGCCCTTGAGACCAACATACCATAAAAGATTCTTCATCCTCAGTGCCACGGTTCAGGTAGTTATTTAGGAAAAACTGCTTTTTTTGCGGTTCGGGGGGCCCAGCACGGGGGGGGGGGGGGGGGGGGGAGTGGCCCCCGGGGACGAAACAAATTTTTTCCGTAAAAGTCTAGTGGGGCTATATACCCACCAAATTGCATGTGCCCCGGTGGTTCGGTGTCCCGGGTATCGTTGACCAAAAATTCAGGAAGTAGATGACGGGAAAAAAAAAAAAAAAACTTTGACAATCCCTATATGACCGCTTCGCTAGCGGCGGTCATAATAATTATTTTTTACTCCTATGAGACAAGGTTGCACTTTCGTGTAGTCTGAAATTGGTCTTAACCACAATTGTGACCGAAAAAATATGTACTTATAAGCCTCTAAAACTGTAACTGGGGAATATCCCAATACTCTTTCAGTAAATATTGAAACAATAGAGTGTTTCAGTGAAATGTGTGCAGTGTCAAATGTTTTGAGTAAATTGTCACATGACCAGAGCTGTTTACTTCCTGGTTGCACCTTGAGAAGAGGATGACGGCCTCACAGCTCCCAAATTTTTCAAGTCAAGTCAAGTCAAGTCGGCTTTTATTGTCAATTTCTTTACATGCACTGGTCATAGAAAGAATTGAAATTTCGTTTCTTACTTTCCCATGCAGACATAGACATACTTTAAATACAGACATAGACATACTATAGACATAGCCATAGACAATAAACATTAAATTAAAGTGCGAGACTGAAATATAGAACATGTATGTATCAAAAATAGAAATATAGGACATATATAAAAAAAAAAATAGAGGTAGTTGTGTTGTATATTTATATAGTCTTAACAGTTACATGAAGTTTAAACTTGTGCGATACAGACAAAGAGCAAAAGTCACCAAACCGGTTCTGAAGGAGGTGAGAATGTGGCCGGAGGGGGCCGTCTCACAACTTCAGGACTGCTTTGAAACAACAGAATTTTTTAAAGTATGTTAAAATAAACATAGGACAAATATTTTTTGTAAACATGGTCTTTAAGGTGTCTAGTTATGATATGTACATTTATAATTATTCAAATGTTTTTGGTGTGTTTGCAGAATGGGTAAACATGTTAACGGTCACAATAGTGACCGTTGGGATAGAATGTTGTATCTAGATGCACACATACTTCTACACCTACAAACACACACACATACTCATACATACACACATATATACACACTCACACACACACACAGACATACACTCACACACATACACATATTCACACACACAGACACACACAGTCACAGACATACACACACACACACACACACATATTCACACACACACACATATTCTCACACACACATGCACACACACACACACACACATACACATATTCACACACACAGACATACACACACACTCACATACACACTCACAAATATACACACTCACACACACAGATACACACACAGAGACATACACACTCACATATACACACACACACACACAAATACACACATACACAGACAAATACACACATACACACACAAATACACACACACACACAGATATACACTCACATACACAGATATACACACTCAGACATACACACTCACACACACAGATATACACACTCACACACACAGATACACACACACACACACACAAATACACACACACACACAGATATACACTCACACACACAGATATACACACACAAAGACAAACACACACACACACACAGACATACACACTCAAGGGGACTTTGCATTGCACGCGACATGCACTTTGCCAGCTGCTCTCACACACCCACCTGCAGATACACACACACACACACACACACACATATATATATATATATATATATATATATATATATATATATATATATATATATATATATATATATATATATGTGTGAGTGTGTATGTCTGCATGGGGTGTGAGAGTTAGTGTGCATATTGTGTACACACACAATGTGAACGTTCACCAGTGTTTTGATTTTGGCGTGCAGAACGTTCGGTAACAATCCTACAAATCGCACCTTTAAGAAACATAAGAACAACCCTTTTGCGCCAAGCGCCCGACGTTTGACCACATAATCACGCCATTAAATTAGTGAATATGGACTGGCCACGCCTTTAATGTCTATAAACTTTACGCTTCTGACCATCCGTTTCTCATGACCAAGATAGAGCCCATTGAGATTCAAGAACATGATCCAGTGCAAGATGAGTAACATGTAGGTTGCTCACACACACAATCCTCCCTCTCTCACACCAACCCACTCACTCAACCACACTGTTACTTGCTCGTCTATACTTGTAAGTTTATCTGTTTTTGGTAGAACTTTGGAACAACTTTGACTGTGATGTGTATGTGCCCTCCAAAGCTGATGATACACAAGGCACCTTTCTGAGCAATGATGCTGAGCAGTGTTCCTGAGTATTGTTGTTCTGGCATGTTCCGTTTGATGTTGGCAACCTACACCATTTAGCACTTAGACGGTAGCCATTTAGTTAAAAACAAACTAAAAGGGACATGATCCTACCTGATCTACAGCATTACACAGTGCAGTATCAAACATTCTGGATGTGCATTGATGCATTTGGTTTATTTCTTATTCTTGATGTTCAATAAACACTCAAAAGATTCACAATACAATTTTCTGTTAAAGTTAAAAAGAAAAAAAATCCAAACATTATAATACAAACACAAATTCATACACTTATTACACAAGTAATAATTCTTTCATATTCGGAAAATAATTAAAACTGACACGGCCTTCAAGTTCCAAGTATCAGTGTTAATGTCGCTGATATAGCAGGGCTGACCTTGCAGACAAGGACATTGAGAATAGAGAATAAGTGACTGAATGTTTGTCCTGCTCTTTCAATTGAGGCAATTGAGTGTATTATTAACAAAAAGACACCTTGAACACTTTTAAACTCCCCTAAACAATTCTCTCTCTCTCTCTCTCTCTCTCTCTCTCTCTTTTTCTCTTTCTCTCTCTCTCTCTCTCACACACACACACACACACATGTAATGCTTTTATTTAGATCTTACCACAGACACACACACACACGCATGCACACACACACACACACACACACACACAAACTTTCTTTCATTTATTCTGTTACAGTTTATTCTATATTTGTCTTTAATCTGTTAATTTGTGTCTGTCAGTTACATTTTGATTTTGATGAATTGATTTCTCCTTTCTCTCTTTCCCCAACATGTTTGTCTTTGTGACTCCATCAGAGGCTGACCACGCTGGGATGTTTCACATGCACAGATCCTTCCCGCTAAACTCACATGACCTCTCTTACTGCCTCCAGTGACCTTTACAAGCCCACCGGTGCTGCCAAACCCTAACAAGGCACTGAAAGGACAACAAAAAAATAGCGGGCTTGAAAAATCTCATCTTTATGGCCTGCTTTTGAAGCAAATATATTGTTCCTTTGTAAATGTGTAAAGGCTGCTGTTAAAATTGGTAACCTAAATGCGGGTCCAGGTGCATTAATAGCATAATTTTGCCATTTCGCTTCTCCTCCGTAGCCTAGAAATCTAGACGCACCCTAGCGGCAGCAATGTAATTTGCAGCCAGGGTAGTTTAGCAACTCTACGTTGACTTGCGAGCTGGAAAAACCAAACTTCAGTTAGGCCAATCACATTGTGTATAGAGTCTGTGGACGGGCTTAACATAATGACGGCAGAGTTGCGACGGTTTCGCGTAAATTCCCTGCTACTTGAAAACAAAGAAGATGGATGCTGCTGCTGGTGAACAGCGGTCTTTGAATCGCGACTCGAGTTAAGCTTTTTTTAAGTTGGCAAAAGTTCCAGCCTATCAACTAGCCAATTAGCTCCGCTGTTGGGAAAACGCATGCACACGTACGCACATGCACATGCACACGCACACGCACACAATCATACACCGATTGCAGAAGCTGCCATGCAAGGCGTCAACCTGCACATTGTGAGCAGTTTGGGGTTTAGTGTCTTGCTCAACAACCGGCAATCTAGTGGTCGTCCAATGACGTCCTCCTGAGTCACCACTACCCACTGTATGTCACAGGGGACAGGGCTGTGTGTGTGTGTGTGTGTGTGTGTGTGTGTGTGTGTGTGTGTGTGGACAAGGGGAGAGGGGCTCACACAATATATATTTTTTGTTTGTTTTTCATATCTGTCTGTACAAAGTGTTTACAGAACAGTTTTGAACCATTTTGAAATGTCAATGGCCTGAGTCACTTTCACCAGATCTGTTCTGATCATCTCAGATCAGCAACAGGTGAATAATTCTCATTCTCTCACTCTTATAGATGCACATGTGAAAAATAAAGACGCAGCAGGAAATGAGTCACACAAAAATGTTATCTGAACAAGGATAGACAAATGGTAACATTATGGTACAATTGTTTTTGAAACTGAAACTACATATGCAACATTTTGCCACTTTTTGAAGCATATTGTTGTGTGTCATTGCCAAACTGTTATAATCCTCAAATGAATTTACATAGTTATGTCATGGTCATGGTCATTACAACAAATCATCTATATCATGCATTATGCAGTTCTGTGCAAACTATATCGGCAAAACGCATGATTAAGTCTACTTGTTAGCAAGCCTGTAAAATGTCTGTGCCAGTAATGTAGTTGTGTGTAAGGTTTAATTTTTGACCAGACCAGTTTTACTGAATGGCCTGTGGGAGTTTTCTTTTTTTAAATAGTCTGGCAGGAGAACCCAGTACGTGCTGTCCTAACTGATTATTTCATGCAAACTGTCCTGAGAGCAGTGAGTGAAGCTCAACTTTGGTGCTTATCATTTTAACTCTTTGAACAAACAGTGAGTGGGAACACACACACACACACACACACACACAGGGAGAGTGAGCAGCCAAACTGTTACCCACATGAATGGATACAAACTAAAGGACTCAAATTATTTCTTGATTTCATTCATTAGGTTAGTAACAGAGATAAATAGATTAAATATAAACAGCCTCTGCTAGTGATCTTGGATAACTCTACTGGATTTTATGTAACACACACACAGCCTCAATGTGATCATTTTGTGAAATTGCAAAGTGATTTTTCTATAGATGAGAAAGTATGCATTGACACATTTTATTGCATCACTTAATTTAAATTCCCTGCTACTTGAAAACAAAGAAGATGGATGCTGCTGCTGGTGAACAGCGGTCTTAGAATCGCGACTCGAGTTAAGCTTTTTTAAGTTGGCAAAAGTTCCAGCCTATCAACTAGCCAATTAGCTTGAATTTCCCCTGGGGATCAATAAAGTATCTATCTATCTCTATCTATCTACCTAAATCAAACTGTAGATGAAAACTGGCCTGTATGGCTAAATCTGAAACATTTATATAAAGGTCTTAAGTGAGCGTGTTGATTCATGTGCGTTGTTAGCCTAGAAATCTAGACGCACCCTAGTGGCAGCAAATTACATTTGCATCCAGGGCTAGTCCAGCAACTCTCCGTTGGCTTGTGAGCTCAAAAAATTAAACTTCTATCAGGCCAATCAAATCATGTATAGAGTCGTTAAGCGGGCTTAACATAATGATTGATGGCAGAGTTGCAATGGTTTGGCTTGAATTCCCTGCTACTTGAAAACAAAGAAGATGGATGTTGCTGTTGGCGAACAGTGTGACACGAGTTAAGCTTTTATTAAGTTGGCAAAAGTTTGAACTAGCCAACTAGCTCCGCTGGTGGAAAACGCATGACTCATAGCATTGTCTTATTGCGTGCAGAGGGAATTTGAAAGACAACAGATTATCCCGCCCCTCGGACTGAGCACTGCGAACGGTGAGTGCCGAGACCCTACAGTACATTTTAATGTGGGTCTGGCTCGTCAGGCTAGTGCGTTGTCACTTTTTTATATAAATAAACATAAACAATATTAAACTAGATCTTTCTGAAGACATATGTCAACAACCCAGAAAGAATAAATGCTCTGACTTGTTCTGTGCCAGCAAAGCACCAGTGGCCTTTGACTTGGAATAAAACAGGGAAAACAGTCTTCAATCCAAGCACTCAGTGTCCCAGGCACAAGGACCCAGGTACCCAAGCACCTGACCAAATATGGCCTGAGGTAGTTTCTCTGTGACCAATCCTTTTCTTTTCCACTCACTGAACGCTGTACCATCAGTAGGAACGAGCAAGTGGTAGAATGTATTTTTTTACTTTTTAATGATTATCTCCTATGCACTCCTGGTCCCTATTAGAAGCAAATGTCAAAACAAGGTCAAAGTAAAAGACTCCAGAGCAAATATTGTCATGAGCAAGTCATTCCAGACATGTGGACTCGAGTCACATCACTAATTAGGGACACCAGGCAAGCCTGATGCTTTTTCTCTACGAAACTCCCCCTTCGCTCGGTCTGAAGCTCTTTTCCTTTTCTTTGCATCTTCCGTCAAGGGTTTTCGCTGCTTTTTCGCCGGCTCTGTCATTACAGTATACACAAGTTTGCAACAATCGCTAGCGTTTAGTTAGCCTGCCTCTGTGCTGTGGATGCAGGATGTAATTGATCCTGCTTCGGTCGGCGCGTAGGATACACTGAACTTGCAAGCGGGATATTCTTCCTACATGCAGTAGGGGCGGGCGAGAGAATCTTCATTCGCCCTGTAATGAGTCATTTAACCATATAGGCCTACCGACTTACGAAGATGAGTAATTAACACGAAAACGTTGCCTGGTGTCCCTTTAAAGTGACAGTGCACCATTTACAAATGAGATAAACAGCATCAAATGTGTAATATTTCTTAAGAAATAAATACTTTAAAAACGAAATTACTGTCATTATTATCTTTTAAATAATATAAAAGTGTTGACCTTGGCTTCCTTTATGAGTCGCCACTGGCAGACAGCCTAATAAATTGTTTGCAGGCAAATCTGTGGCCTATAGCGCAGTGAAATGCCATCAGTCAAATTATTACTCATCCTTACAGTGGGCTCCGCAATTTGGAAAAACAATATATATATTTGCAGCTGTGCTGAGTGTCATGTAGCTATACGTTTTGTACAGATTACTCAGGTATGCACATGTGTATATTACACAGGTATGCGCATGCATATGTCGTAAAAGATTACAAGACAGAAACATTGAACATATTTTAATATGTATTTATAAAAAACATACTGTGGATTAAAATTATGATCGATAGTCTAATAATGGCATTATTAAGTGAAGAGTACCTGATGACTTATTCAGGACTTGAAAAGATTGGGACTTGGACTTGGACTCGACTTGGCTTTGATGTGACTTGGACTTGGACTCGACTTGCCCTTCTCTGTATTTACTTGGGACTTGACTTGGACTTGACTGCTAAGACTTGGGACTTACTTGTGACTTGCCAAACAGTGACTTGGTCCTACCTCTGAGTCATTCATCTCATTTACGCAGAGAGCCTGGAATTCCTTTAAAAACAAAACTAGCCAACAAGCCCAACTGCGCTTAGTTGCTTACCCTCTTGGACATACTTGTGGACTTTGGATGGCCTCTCCTTGGGCATTGTTTGAACTGGTCTTGTTTATCGGGCTGCCAGTTGATCCAGTTGCTCCTGGAGGTGGTTGTGGGGGTGTGTGTGTGAAGGCAAATGATGTTTGGGGAGTATGTCAGTGAGCCCAGGCATGCCAGCTGTCTTACAAGATTCTTTCATTCTAGTAATGTTAAGTCATTGCAGGGTGTTATTTAGTACATTCACTGGCATTACACATCTTGTCACACTGCCTTGCAATGTCAATATTATTTAATTACAATAATATTAAATATAATATAAAGTAGGAAAATAAAATAAAATGGATTAAGGACTTAATGTGGGGTGGAAGGGGACTCCATACGTTTGGGCAAGCAACAGAGAATGCCTGGTCACCTATGGTTTTGAGACGTGTGCGGGGGACAGATAAGAGTTGTTTTGAAGATGACCGGGTTGACCTAGGGGTGGAGTGTGGGGAAAGGATTTCAGCAATGTAGGGGGGTGCTAGGCCATTAAGAGCTAAAGGGTGTAAACATGTTGACCATACGTTGCCTTAAATCACATCACTGACCACAGCAAACACAAGCAATTATGAGATAATAATTGTAAGTAATACTTCACTAGAGCTATGAGCTGGAAAATACTTATTGCACTATCAAAGATGTTAAAACCACAGCTAAAGTTCGCCACTTTACCACAGCACTAAGGCTTACATCTATAATGAATAATTAATGGATGATGAGATGGCTGGCAGCAGCACTCCCAGCTTGATGCCCAGTGAAGTACAAATAATTATGTTAGAAAAAGAAGAAAAGATTTAACTTGACGTCAACACATAACATCTGAAAGCTCTCCATCAAAACAAAAAAAATATATACCGTACTTTGTTTTTATTCTAGTACATCCCGTCTAGTCGGTCAACCCTGCTCAGTCTGTCTGGAGCAGTGGCCAATGACGACAGTATCCTCCTCACTGGAGTGACTGACAGTACCCTCTCTCTTCCTCCACCCCTTCCCGTCCCCTCGTCCCGTCTCGTCTCCGTACCAACCCTCCCCTCATCGGTTGCCGTGGATTGGCAGCTGATGTTGACATGGACGTCTCGTTTGTTCTCCTCACTCCACTTCAGCCTTGACATACGCAAGGACTCACCTTTCAACCACACATGACAAGCCAGGAACATTTGCTTTAGTTTATCGTGATTAGCAAACAACCAGACGTGTTCGTTTTAGATCATTAAGTGGGGCATGGTTTTTTAGAACTTGAGTGCATGTCTGCAGTGCATTTCCCAGTGATACATGGAGTCAGAGGAGGTCATATGTAAGCGGAAGATGGTGCATTTCTGTACAGTGAGCATATGATCAAATTAGTAACAAAACATGGATTTAATCACAGAACACACAATTGGACAGATTCTGTATAGATAGTACTAGGCCTATTGTTTATTCTGTTTCCTGATTCCTAATTATGATAGACATAAACATAAGTTTGCCTGTTTTCTATGGTGGTTTAATATCAGTTAGATGGTTATGGTTATGGCTATGGTTATGGAATTTAGCAGACGTTTTTGTCCAAAGCGAATATCCCAGCCAGTAAAACCAATGTTGATCTATTCAAACAGGTCTTTTCCCTTCAATGAAACTGGCTACTAGAGGGCACTGTTGGGTTGTGTTTAACAACCAGGACCCACTCCTCATTCTGTCGTTGTCCCCTTTTAAAATAGATTCTCAATGTCACCTTTGTCTTAAATTACCAATGACCTTTATCCATTACTGCAGGATCCACACCATGGCCTGGGTGAATTCTGATGAATTTCTTTATTGAGAAAATAGAGCTCAAATGTTCATGGACCTTTATTTCATTCAAGTCTCCAAACCCTATACATAAATTGTGCCATCTGTTGCCAATATACTTTAAAGATGTCTGTAATGGAAGGAGTGGTGATTGGCAGAATATGCATAAACACCTCATATCATATACGGTAATCAAATGTTTTTGCACATACTCCCGCATCTAACACAAAGTGTATCAAAAAGAGTGGTGCGCATATACAATATTGGTATGAAGCATGAAGGTTCTACGTAAAACCAGAATAATATAAGTAAGCCTTGTTTTCAATTATTTACACCTCATACTCATTTCTAGTGCATTTTCACATATAACACTCTGACTTTATACTATGATCATGGTTGAATGTGATTTGCTGACATTACTTTACTTGGCCCATAGAAACTGCTGTGTCACCAAACCCTTGTACCTCCTGATTAAATGAACGATCTGCACCAGTGGTGCAATAAAGCAGGACATTCGTTCGTCATTGCATTGCGTTGCTTACTGGCTCTTTGAGCATCAGTTGCCAATAAAGGTTGGGTAACATGTGATTCATAAGCCCCAACAACACACCCAGACTGGTCTGGCTGGTCCCATGGAACCCATGGATTCGAGAGGGGTTATTACAATGGAACAGGATCATCCAACCTGGCCTGACAAACTGGCCTGACGTGGTCATAGGCCGCCCAGAACAAGGACTTGGGCTGTGGAAATGCACCTCTACTCAGCTGCTAAACATCTGCTCCAGTCTTATCAGGGTAGAATCATTTGTCACCTCATTCAACTGATAAATATGTCTACACACGGGTTGACGTCCAAAAAAAGAGACAATGGTCATTTGGCCTTAAAATGCAGAGCCATACATCATGGGTTTTTTTCCCCAGAGTTAAAGCGCTGGCCAGATTTCAGTAATCATTATGTTCAGACATTGGAATGTGAAATGCCAAAAAGAAAGGCGATAATTGAAAATGATGAGTCCCATGCTAAATGAGCCTGACACTGGCTTCTCTGCTGAGCAAAAACCCAGTGGTCAGCAAAAATCCCCTACCTTGGAGTGACCGGTTCAGTTGTAACCGGCAGCCCAGGCTCCAATCAGCTGATTCGCCGGCTTTGATTAATTAGGGTTCTATCGGGGAAGGCACCCTCAGTTTCGTAAACTCAGTCCTTGGCAGCACTTTTTCCCCCCCTATTCCCCCAACGCCCGCACACAAACCGTTGGCGCGCAGAAACGGTTCCTTTGCCTGGGTTAGACGGAAGATAAAGGCGTGACACTAGAGCAAGAGAAAGAGAGAGAGAGAGAGTGCAAGAGAGAGAGTAAGGAAGGGAACGGAAAAAGTGATTATCATGCACACCGGGATTTTCCTTTTAAAAGTCAAGGACAAAGGAGAGCTTGCATGGCATGAATAGGAAAGTGCAGGGCCGCTTCTTAGCACAAGCCTGGGACACTGGAGCGAGTAAACAGCGTCCCAGCGTTGGAGGATGAATAAGTTATGGAGCCCTCCTGTCCTGGGTGAACACAACTTCCCTCACACCTCCACATACAGTGCACCTCCGTCGCCTTGGAAATAAATACTAAACAAAGTCAGGAAGATGAATTAAGAATTAACATTATATAAAGAATGATGTCAGTGAGATGTGATTATGGCGACTGAGTGTTGATTAAGTTTGATTAAGTTTGTGTGTGTGTGTGCGTGTGTGTGTGTGTGTGTGTGTGTATGTGTGTGTGTGTGTGTGTGAGAGAGAGAGAGAGATTCATGGAGAATGAGAGAGTTGTTCAGCTGTTGCTCCATAATGAAAGGTTAAAGCTGTCCCTGAGTCACACTGAGATGCTCTCTGTTTCTGACTCACTCAGGGGAGGGAGCAGGCCAGTGTGTCTGTGTGTGTGTGTGTGTGTGTGTGTGTGTGTGTGTGTGTATAAAAATGCACACACACTCTTTGTCATGCTCTCTATCTCTATATCCCTCTAGGTGTTAACTGTAACTTGGTTGTGGCATGTGTCTATCTATGTATATGTGTAAATGGTTGTGCGTGAGTGTATGTGTGTGTGTGTGTGTGTTTGTTTGTTTGTGTGTGTGTGTTTGTTTGTGTGTGTGTGTGCATGTGTGTCCA
>NC_055976.1:14768524-14771024 GCF_018492685.1 Alosa sapidissima
GGAGATTGAGGAATGTGATTGCTAATGTCTGAGCATTTTTAATCACCAACAACGTAAATTAATCTACAGGTTGGCTTACAAATGTAGAGGTGTTAAATCACTGTGTTGTCAAGCTATGCAAGCTAAGGGCACGACGTTCTCTAAAGGACAAGTTAGCCTTAAAAAACAGCCTTTATAATCCTCAGGGAGAGTGAATAATGTGTGTGTGTGTGTGTGTGTGTGTGTGTGTGTGTGTGTGTGTGTGTGTGTTTGTGTGTGTGGCTGTCTATGTGTGTATGGATATGTAACTCTGTGAATGTGTGTGTGTATGTGTGTGTGTGTGTGTGTGTCTGTATGTGTGTGTGGGTGTGTTACTGTTACTTTTCATGTGTGTTGGTGTGCGGCTTTAAGTGTTGCATGTCAGAGCCTCCCCACCCACCATGGGACTCTTTTGAAGACTTTGTCACAAAGGTCAGAGACGTGTTTGATGTGAGCAAAGTGACAGCCGGCGTATTTTGGCGAGCCAGCCAGCCTACATGAGTGGACTCACTGCCTAATTCCCCCTCGATGACATGCTTCCTGCACCGCTGTTGCCTTTTTGTTGCATCCATCTGAGCACTGAGTCAATGGTCTACGATTGTCATGTTTGCAGTGGATGACGATCTACAAATAGCTTTCCTGCTTCTCTCCAAGCTCTTAAACTGGGGTTGTGCTTCATTATGTAAGACAAGCACTAAAGATGGAGCATGTCGACTCCTGGTCTGACTAATGTGTTTTCATGCTGCATCAGAGCATGAGGGTTCAGAGACATAGCTGTCTGACATCCAGGGTGGTGTGATGCACCCAGGGGTGTGTGCGTGTGTGTCTGTGGGGGTGGGTGGTGGTGGTGGTGGTGGGGGGGGGGGGGGGGGTGTATTCGGGAATGGCAGTCAAGTAGATACAGAACAAGGCCTGTCCAGGAAGCTTGCATATCTCCTGTATTTGTTTTTCTCCTGCCACTATGGTAAAAAAAATACTGTAGAAAAAAAACAAATTCTTTCTGGACTGAATCACTCATGTGAGTTGACATTCACCCCTTTCTATATTTGTACGCTTAAACAGTATAGATATAAGATGTTACATAATGATGACAATATTCTATGTCATAGTATAGATGGGTGAACGTGTCCATTTGTGTGCCATTAGCATTACGTAGAGACACAGAACTGTCAGTTAAAAGCAACTCAACAGTCTCAGACCTCCATCCCCACCTCCAGGGTTCATGAGTGAGGGCTTCTGTCCTCTGTTGGTAACCTTGCACATTTCTTCTACATCCTGTGTGCTAAAACATCGAGTAAAGCTCACCTGTTGTGGCATTAACCACAGTTAACCTGTCAACCTCTCGTAGGGAAAACACACCCTCCTCTTTTCCAATTCGGACTTCCATTTGTAACCTCCATGGCAGCTCAGTGAGACCTCAGCAGGTAGGGAAATTAGCTAATGTCACAGTCGCCCTGACCAAGAGGAGGAGGGCGACCGAGTGTGTCATCCCAGACTGAGGAGACCGCCAGCCAGCGGCTCCTTTTGAGTGTCTGGCCAGCGGGGTGGCACGGCCCCAACCCTACCGCTTGCGACCAGCTGGCTGAGGGACGATAAATCGGACGCTGTGGACTGTGGACAGCGCTGGTTGCTCCAGCTCTGTCTGTGGAAACATTCCGGACATTTTTTATCTACCCCCCCCCACACACACACACACACACACACACACACAAAAAAGCCTATGAATATCAACGCAACAGATTTTGGCTCTGAAGACGCCAGGAGATGGAAGGCATGAATGACAATATTGAGCCATGGGAAATGAGGGGAACTGTACTCTTAAGCAAGCAATGGAATGGATGGAACAGTACCGTTAAGCAAGCAAGAAGCATGTCGATCTATGGACTGAAATATACTGCAGAGCAAGCAAGAAGGATGCCAGTCTGTTGACCTGTAGTGTATAGCAAGCAAATAGGATGTTGATCTATGAAGTGAGCTGTTGCACATGTAGCAAAGGATGCAAGATATAGGAAGGGTATTGCTCTATGGAGTAAACTGTAGTTTAATAAAAGAAAACAAGCTAGATCTATGGAGTAAATAGTACTTTTTTGTGAGGTCAGTTCAGCTGCCAACAAGAAAACAATAGACTCTGTAGTAATTAATTTCACTAGCCACACATGGTCTATTTACTAATGCATTGTATTGTGATGTATTCACCACACTGTAAAGTATTCATAATACATGTTTGAAACATATTGGGCAAACAGTAGTGCATTTCCACTGCAGGCCACTTCCTGTACTGAGTTCAGCATGCATGGAGCTCAGTGCAAGTCACTCATCTCTCTCTACCTGTTGTGTTGCCATGAATAATGTCCACACATTGGCAGTTTACAAACACACAGTTCCATTTCCCACATGCGGCACTGGAACCACAGTCCACTGAGCACACCCTAATCATACACACGCTCACACACACGCACACGCTCACACATACGCACACACA
>NC_055976.1:14773524-14816024 GCF_018492685.1 Alosa sapidissima
CACCAAACAGGACGAGGACCACAATTGCGTCACGTTCAAAAGTTTATTTAAGGGTTGGGGGTTTCAGGGGTTCCGGGGGGGGGTACAGGAGTTCCAAGAGTCTGCGTGTGTGTGTTCCCCCAGTAGCCGAACAGCGAAGGCAGGAGCTGGATGATCCGGGAAGTCCTGGGGGAAACACACACACAACAGCAATTGAAACGAAGCAGCAGTACAGTCAAGGACTAGGCGGTATACGTAGAAGAGGGACGGAAGGCAGGTCAAGATTACCGGGGCTGGAGAACACAGAAGTAGTCGAGCGGGTCCGGGATCACAGGCAAAGAGTCAGAGGCGTTTTCAATAAACAGGCAGGTAACTGGTGCTGGTTGCAGACGATCTGACAAGTGTGGACTGAAAAGCAAGGCTTTATATAGAGGGCATGATGAGTGGTGAATGCAGTGCAGCTGGTAGGTAACGAGGGTGAGGCAGAGCAGAGCAGGAACAGGTGGAGGTCATCAGGCTTCAATCAGCACGTGTTACCAGGCAGAGAGAGAGCTCATGACAGAACCCCCCCCCTAAGGGACGGCCCCAGAAGTCCCCAAGAGTGACACCACGTCGGGAGGGCGGAGGGGAGCCGGTGGAGGGCTAGAATTCCTCCGAGCGGTCCGAGTGAACATCCTCATCCTCGGAGGGAGCTGGAGGGTCGTGGACAGAAGACGGGACAGGTACCGAGACAGGGTCAGGGTCAGGCACATGACAGGCCGGGCGGGCAGGACGGTTAGGGACCCCTCTGGGGCGGCCCCTACGGATTGCAGGTTGATCAGGATGCAGACGGTGGAAGTCGGCGATGAGTGTCCGGTCCACAATCCGACTGGCTGGCACCCAGGTTCTCTCCTCAGGTCCATAGCCCTCCCAGTCGACGAGATACTGGAGGCCCCTACCTCGCCGTCTGGACCGAAGCAGGCGTCGAACGGTGTACACCAGCCCACCGTCAACGAGGCGAGGAGGAGGAGGAGGAAGCGGCACGGGGACCAGCGGGCTTTCATGCGTCGGCTTGACTTTCGAAACATGGAAAGTAGGGTGCACCCTCATGGAGGTTGGCAACTGGAGCCGGACTGCGGTTGGGCTGATGACCCTCTGGATAGGGAACGGGCCGAGGAATCGAGGTGCCAGTTTACGCGATTCCACCCGCAGTGGGAGATCCTTGGCTGACAGCCACACCTTCTGGCCAACACGGTAGGCGGGTGCCGGCGATCTTCGGCGGTTAGCCCCAGTGGCATAGCTGACAGCTGACTTGAGTAGCGTGGCACGAGCTTGTGACCAGGTACGACGGCAACGGCGGGCATAGGCGAGGGCAGACGGGCAGGACACATCTCCTTCCTGGCTGGGGAACAGGGGGGGCTGGTAGCCATACACACACTGGAAAGGTGACATACCAGTGGCAGAGCAGGTGAGGGAGTTGTGAGCATACTCTATCCACATCAGTTGTTGTGCCCAAGCCTGGGGTTTGCGAGAAACCATGCACCGCAGCGCCTTCTCCAGCTCCTGGTTTGCCCGCTCGGATTGACCATTGGACTGGGGGTGGAACCCAGAGGTGAGACTCACTGTGGCCCCTAGAAGACGGCAGAACTCCTTCCAGAATGTAGAGGTAAATTGCGGGCCTCGGTCAGAGACAACATCCCTGGGCAGCCCGTGTAGACGGAAGACATGATCAAGAACAGCCTGGGCAGTCTCTCTGGCAGATGGCAGTTTAGGGAGGGGAATGAAGTGTGCCATCTTGCTAAACCGGTCAACCACAGTGAGAATGACAGTCATCCCACCTGATGGTGGGAGGCCAGTTACAAAGTCCAAGGAGACGTGGGACCAGGGTCGTGTGGGCACAGGCAAGGGCTGGAGTAAACCAGCGGGGGGCCGAGTGGAGGACTTGTTCTGATTGCAGGTGGGGCAGGCACGGACGAATTCTCGGACATCCCTTCTCAAAGACGACCACCAAAAGCGCTGGGCAAGGAGATGGCAGGTGCGGGCGGAGCCCGGGTGGCAGGCAAGGCGGGAGTTGTGTCCCCACTGTATGACCCGGGACCTCAAATTATCTGGGACGAAGAGACGACCGTCTGGGCATGCACTGGGACTGGGATGGTCACGGAGGGCCTCTTGAATTTCCTCCTCGATATCCCAGGTCAGGGCAGCTACGACGCAGGGATCGGGCAGAATTGATGCAGGTTCCTGGGAAGGGGCGTCATCCTTATGAAACTGACGGGAGAGAGCGTCCGGCTTGGTGTTCCGAGAACCTGGGCGGTATGACAGGGTGAAGTTGAATCTGGTGAAAAACAAGGCCCAGCGGGACTGTCTGGGGTTAAGACGTTTGGCATTGCGGATGTATTCGAGGTTTTTGTGATCGGTCCAGACCAGGAACGGAACTGTGGACCCCTCCAGCCAGTGACGCCACTCCTCCAGGGCAAGCTTGACAGCCAACAGCTCACGGTTTCCAACATCATAATTGCGCTCTGCAGGTGAAAGCCGGCGAGAGAAAAATGCACAGGGGTGCAACTTGTTGTCCTCCTCTGCCCGTTGAGAGAGTATGGCCCCGACTCCCACGTCTGAGGCATCCACCTCGACAACGAACTGCCGGTCTGAATCCGGCATCTGGAGGATGGGGGCAGTGGTGAACCGGGCCTTGAGGGTATGAAAGGCTGTGTTGGCCTCTGGGGTCCAGGAAAAGGGGTGTTTGATGCTGGTCAGAGCTGTGAGGGGAGCGGCGACGGAGCTGTAGTTCCGGATGAATTTCCGGTAGAAATTGGCAAAACCGAGGAATTGCTGCAGCTTCTTCCTATTCCCCGGAACTGGCCAGGAGGTAACTGCCGAGACCTTTGCGGGGTCCATCTGGATATTGCCTTCAGCGACGATGTATCCCAGGAATGACACAGTCTGAGCATGGAACTCGCATTTCTCCGCCTTGACATAGAGAGAGTTCTCCAGGAGCCGTCGAAGAACCAGCTGGACATGACGGGTGTGTTCGGACAGAGTTCTGGAGAAAATTAAGATGTCGTCCAGGTACACGAAGACGAATTTATTCAGCATGTCCCGCAGCACATCATTCACCAGCGCCTGGAATACCGCTGGGGCGTTGGTGAGGCCAAATGGCATTACCAGGTACTCATAATGGCCGGTGTGGGTGTTGAATGCTGTCTTCCACTCGTCACCCTCCCTTACTCGCACTAGGTGGTAAGCATTTCTAAGGTCCAGTTTGGTGAAAATAGTGGATCCCTGGAGCAATTCAAAAGCAGAGGTGAGTAAAGGCAGAGGGTACCGGTTCTTCACTGTGACATCATTCAGACCTCGATAATCAATGCAGGGGCGAAGAGAACCATCTTTCTTTCCCACAAAGAAGAACCCGGCACCAGCAGGAGAGGAAGACGGGCGGATGAGTCCAGCTGCCAGGGAGTCCCTGATGTAATCCTCCATAGTTTTTCTTTCAGGAGGGGATAGTGAGTAGAGGTGACCTTTGGGTGGAGCAGTCCCAGGGAGGAGATCAATGGCACAGTCGTACGGACGGTGTGGGGGCAGAGATGTGGCTTTGGTCTTGTTGAACACCTCTCGGAGGCCATGGTAACATTCAGGGACATTAGAAATGTCGTGGGCAATGCTGGGGGGTACTGAGCCGGGGGGCAGCGAGGCAGCACGCAAACAGGTCAGGTGGCAGGCATTTCCCCACTCTTTCACAGTTCCGGAGGCCCAATCGAGGTGAGGATTGTGGAGACGGAGCCAAGGGTAGCCCAGGATTAGGGGTTGGCCTGGAGAGCTGAGCAGGTGGAAGCGGATGGTCTCTCGGTGGTTTCCTGACACCATCATTGAGATGGGGGCTGTGATGCTGGTAACTGTGCCAATTGCGTGACCGTCCAGGGCCCGGGCTGGAACAGGAGTGGACAAGCGATGGCTTTCCAAGCCCAGCTGACGAGCAAGTCCTGTGTCAATAATGTTTGCTTCTGCGCCAGAGTCCACCAGGGCTGCCAGGGTGTGGGTGGAATCAGACAGGTGAAGACAGACTTGGATGAGGGGTTTACGGCTGATGGAGGGCTGAATGTTCATTGAGCTCATCCGGATTCCTCCTACATCTGGTGAGCTCCGGCTTTTGCTGGACAGGTGGCGACTCGATGACCATCACCACCACAGTACAGGCACAAGTTGGAGGTGATGCGTCGCTGGCGCTCTGCAGGGGTTAGGGAGGTGCGGCCGATCTCCATTGGTTCAGACTGGTCCGGCTGGCTAGATGGTGTGGCAGGTGCGGACAGAAGGGCAGTTGGGACACTCCGTGTGCTGGTGGATGGACTCTGGCGTCCTCTCTCATGACGGCGGGCCTGGATCCTGCGGTCGATGCGGACAGCCAGAGCAATGGCTTCATCAAGAGTGGGGGGTTGATCATGGGAAACCAGCTCGTCCTTTATGTAGTCCGCCAGGCTGTGGAGGAAAGCATCCACCAATGCTTCCATGTTCCAGGAGCTCCGACTTGCCACGGTTCGAAAGTCGATGGAGTAATCCGCAACAGTCCTTCTGCCTTGGCGAATACTCATCAGGATCCGAGATGCCTCGGCTATTGTGGATTCCAAATCGAATACCTTTAGCATCTCCTCTGCGAATAGGTTGAAGGTTGCACATGCTGGGGTCTGGCGCTCGAACTCCGCCGTTCCCCAGAGTCGAGCTCGGCCCGTCAGGTGAGTGATCACGTAACCGACCCTCGCCCCTTCAGTGGCAAAAGTCCTGGGTTGCAGGGTAAACTGGACACGGCAGCTCGTCAGGAACGCCCGTACCTGGGTTGGGTCGCCGCTGAACCGCTCTGGATTGCCGATCCTGGGTTCTGGGGCTCCGGCAGCCACGGTAGCAGTGGACTGGGCAGGAGACTCGGGTGCTGGGCCGGTGAGCAGGCTGGCTGGGGCTGGGCCGGTGGGAGCAGGCAGAGGAGAAAGGTTGGTGAGAAGTTGAATGATCATTGCAAGTTGTTGCTGTTGCTGCTGGAACTGCTGACGCTGGCTCAAGCCGGCTTGAAGTAGGGAGGCAATGTCAGCAGTGTTGCGGTTTACCTCTCTCTCTGTCTCTTCCAGGCGTTGCATGGCGGTGGGTGGTTCTGGTTCGTCGGTTTCCATGCTGGTTCGACCGTGCGCTGGGTCCATGTTTGGTCAGATCGTACTGTCAGACACCAAACAGGACGAGGACCACAATTGCGTCACGTTCAAAAGTTTATTTAAGGGTTGGGGGTTTCAGGGGTTCCGGGGGGGGTACAGGAGTTCCAAGAGTCTGCGTGTGTGTGTTCCCCCAGTAGCCGAACAGCGAAGGCAGGAGCTGGATGATCCGGGAAGTCCTGGGGGAAACACACACACAACAGCAATTGAAACGAAGCAGCAGTACAGTCAAGGACTAGGCGGTATACGTAGAAGAGGGACGGAAGGCAGGTCAAGATTACCGGGGCTGGAGAACACAGAAGTAGTCGAGCGGGTCCGGGATCACAGGCAAAGAGTCAGAGGCGTTTTCAATAAACAGGCAGGTAACTGGTGCTGGTTGCAGACGATCTGACAAGTGTGGACTGAAAAGCAAGGCTTTATATAGAGGGCATGATGAGTGGTGAATGCAGTGCAGCTGGTAGGTAACGAGGGTGAGGCAGAGCAGAGCAGGAACAGGTGGAGGTCATCAGGCTTCAATCAGCACGTGTTACCAGGCAGAGAGAGAGCTCATGACAAGGAGTCCCATACTCCCAGCCTACCTTGTAGGTCTGCATTCCCCTGTCAGTCATGCCGGTGTTCAAATCAAATGAATCCATTAATTGTGAATAGAGCCAGACTAAGAAAGGTGGGAGGTACTCAATGCATGGTTTCCCTGGGGCACACACACAGTAATGAAAGACTAATTGAGATCTCATGTAAATATCTTTTAGTATTGCTAATGACATTCCTGTATGCACAGATGCAATGGATGTTATGATTTAATATGAAGAAAATAGAACGTGCTCTGAGACATTGATCCCAACATGGTGAATACATAATCATGACAAATTGAGTATTGTACCAGAGCCTTTGGATTGAAATAGAATTATAATTGAGATTCATGGATCATATTCAATGAATGGCAGAAGATCTTTATATTCCCTGACTGGACATTAAAGCACTGCACATGGACTGAACCATGTTATTACCAGCTAGTGAAGGAAATAGTATTAGTGTAATACATCCTCCACCATGGACGTGAAGCTTCTCCATCCTGTTGTGAAGGTGTAGAGTGCCATGACCATACATGGCAATGTTTTGTTTTGGATCTTCAAGGCAACATCTGAAACAGACATCTAAGAAAACATCTAAGAAAACAATAACAATGGTGCAGGTGCTAGCCTTCTCTCAAATTATAAACAAGTTGGTAGAAACAAGTGTGAGAGCGGGGGAGAAACACACTCACACACACTTGCTGTGCTTTGCAGTTATTTCAGAGGCTTTGAAAACTAGCTGTGTGTACTCTCCTCCAGTTTGAGAGGCTCTGCTGATCACTGAAACAAGCAAAAAATAAACAACAAAAATGCCGAGCTGAACCTCAGAACCTTTGAGGCAACACTTCTAAGGTACACATGGAAACCTACTCCAGTACTGCAGTTGCGTTGCTGCTGTTTTTTTTTTCTTCTGTTTCTCTTGTTTTGCAATCCACTCGAAGAGGAGCTGTCATCTTTGCTCTGGATGTTTTCTTAGGAGCGAGCATGGATCAAATGGCCTGTCAGCACACAGCGCCTTCGGCAGAGCTGAAATCAATGGAAGCGCGGCAGTCGAACTTGCTCAGTGTTCACAGCGGCGAAGAGACAATGAGAAGGGTGTCGGTGAAACTCAGTCCACCCATGATACCTGAATCCTGGGTTTGATGTCATACACAAAGCTGTGAATCATTCACTTATGTTTTTCTGATTGATATTTATTGATTTGTCTGGACCAAAGCACTCTTTGCAATACCAGCAACCATCCAAAGCAGACTTTGCAGACTTAAGCAAGCAAAAAGAGTTTTTTTTTTTTGCTGTAATTGCCCATTTTTCCTAACATACCTTATATCTGGAGTGTGTGTGTCTGTGTGTGTGTGTGTGTGTGTGTGTGGTGTGTGTGTGTTTGCGTGTGTGTATGTGGGGGGTGGAAAAGTATTCTCAGCACCAGAGAGCTCAAATAGCTGCCAGTTTAAGGCTCAATCTCTCTGCTTGCTCATTGGTCAGGTGGTTGCTCAGGTACAGTGTCAACGTTGGAGTGTAACTGCAGGTGGCTAGAAATGGCATTAACCGGTAACCGCCTGAGCTGTTTGTTAAACGCGACCTCTGCACCTGCTGTAATCTACGCTCGATAATTACGTCGTAGCTCACACACACCGCGGGGGGGGGGGGTGACGCGGGGGTACGGTGGGGATGGAGGTGGAGTGTGGTGGTGGTGGGGGGGGGGGGGGGTTGGGTGGGGTAGAGTCATATAATAAATAAGGACAGAGAGTGAGGAGAAGGAATGACTCCAGATGGTGCAGAGTGATTTATAACCTGCACTGAATGCACAACCTCGGCAGGATCACAGACAAGGGCACCGGGGACTTCCAGAGAGACAGAGAGGGGGGGGAGAGAGAGGAATGGGAGGGAGGAAGGGAGTGAAAGAGAGAGAGAGAGAGGGAGAGAGAGAGAGAGAGAGAGAGAGAGAGAGAGAGAGAGAGAGGAAGAGAAGGAGAAAGAGAGGGAGGGAGGGAGGTAGAGAGCTCCAGTGAGAAAGAAGGGGAGAGAGAAAAAGGAGGAGAGGGAGAGAGGTGATAAGGAAGAGCAGTAGGAAGATTGACAGAGTGAGAGAGAGAGAAAGAGAGAGGGAGAGAGAGAGAGGAAATACAACTCAAGGCTGATATGTGTGAGAGGCAGGAAAGGGAAGAACAACAGAGCTGTGGAGGCAGATAAGGGCCGAAAGCCTGCAGAAGAACCCAGCACTCCAACCAACACACAGTCCAGCTACAGACAGATAGATAGATAGATAGATAGATAGATAGATAGATAGATACTTTATTGATCCCCAAGGGGAAATTCAAGGGTCTCAGTAGCATACAGACATCACACACAACATGCACTTACAGCAGAAATGGTAAACATAAGTATAAGTATAAACATATAACTAAACTCCACTGTACAATAAAGACAGTAGAAGATAAGAAAGATAAGAAAACTAACAAAACTAAATACTAAATACACTATATAAATTAAATTAAGAAAGTCCAATGTGCTTGAGGGTGATCAAGCATAAGACGCTTGTAGTGACAGGGCCGGGACTAGTAAGGTGCTAAAGGGAGTGAGTGTCATGGTGAAGGTGCAAACAGTAACTCAACCATAGTCCTTAGTTATGTGTGCATGGCAAGGTGCTCAAGAGAGTGAGTGCTCAAGAGAGTGAGTGTACAGACAGCCAATATCTCCTCTGTTTCACATAGTCCTGAATATCACAGCACAATAGCAAAAACCATCCCCTCTCTACCACCCTGGGTAGCCTGTGTGCCTTTGGGTCCTCCAAACACGATGAATCATGTATGATTGATATCTAATAAAAGACACAGGATGCCCTGCAAAAGCTGTGTGAAAAAAAGAAAAGCGTTTACAGTTTCACATCACCTGGGAGGCTGGCATCATGGATCATGGATCTCCTGCTCCATCAGTGCTTCGAGAGTACGACTCTGTGACTGCGAATGCAGGAGCCTGAAGAATCGATATGTACTTAAAAAAAAAAGAGCCAACTCAGAGGAGATGTGCGAGTCGACGACTCGATTGGCCGGGCGTCGCCACGCCACCACACGGCCCCGTTCACATCTAATCAACTTCACTGCGCACTCCGGCATCCAGAGAGATTGGTGAGCCATTCACTGAAAGCAACTGATTGATATTTTTACCCAGCCCAGGGAAATAGCCATGTGTGTGTGTGTGTGTGTGTGTGTGTGTGTGTGTGTGTGTGTGTGTGTGTGTGAACGTGTATGTGTGTGTGTGTGTGTGCGTGTGTGTGTGCACTCGTGAAAATAACACCCCACATCCACAGCCAGGAGAATGAGATTCGGTTAAGACTTGAGACTCCTGGAATAAATAAATCTGCCATCGTGGGGTGCTGGCCAACGGTGAAGGGCCATCAAGGCTCCTGTGTCCATCCTCACTGTGATGTGGACCAGTCCAGCAGACGGGAGGAGAGGAAATATGTTTGGTCCCTCTGGCCTGAAGTGCAGCACTAAGCTTTTTTCCAAGGGCAGCATCAGCCTGACCTATCAACATTCAGTCCAGTGGCGGCCATAAATTAGGGGGCTGTGCGGCGGAGAGGACTTCCATTGATTACTAGAAGCCGGGAGGACACGGAAGCTCAACTCTATTTACACTCTTATTAACCAGCAACACCGCGCTACGCCACAAGCACACACACACACACACACATACACACACACACACACACACTCAGAGACACACATCTCTTTCTCTCACACTCACAGACTAGCGCATACAAACCTGCACACAAATACACACACACACACACACACACATACACACATACACGCACATGCCCACACACAGCGAAGAAACCAAATCTGTTGATGAAACCCAAATAACTCTGGGAATTGGGGACTTATAAGAAGCCGAGATGAGAAAGAGAAAGCTTCAGAAATTCAATCGCTTGACAAGAAAACATCAATGCAGCGCCCGTGTGTGATGGAGTGACCTGAAGACAAGTGCGGTTTAGCTCCTTTCATGAATAATTGCATGAGGGATTCTCCAGTTTGGCCAGTCAGTTGTTCTCCATCTGCTGGACCTACCTGTGATTCCTCCTGTCTCACTAGAGGGCACTCCAGCTCTGTTGCTGGGTGACAGCCTCTCTGATAGCCACCATGGCAATAGTGTGTGTCTACAAATATAAACACACGTTCAGGCAAATCCAATCTGTAAACAATGTGTTTGTGTGCGTGTGTGTGTGCATGAGTGTGCGTATGCTTATGCGTGTGTGTGTGTGTGTGTGTGTGTGTTTAAACAGTGGATACATATATGTACACACTATGATTCATTTTTGCATGAATGACCATATTATCACATGATTCACTAGGATTCACAATGCAAATATTGCCTATTTATCAAATCAGCAAAGTACAGCACAGAGGCACACTTTGTTTTCCGTCAGTGTGTCGCTGTGCCAAACAACCAAGCCAAACCAATAGGTTTTATTGACAGCTGCAGTGCATGGCATGATGGACGTGTTGCCATCATCACCAGATGAGTGGACTTATTAAAGACACACACACACACACACACACACACACACACACACACACAGACACCAATAAACAGAAGAAATCCACAGAGCACAGCATTGTGGTGGCATTGGCAGCCTTATTTAAGCCTTATTCCAGCCAATTCCTTTTTGTTACCTCCTCCTGGAGGTTATGTATGTTTGTTTGTTTGTTTGTTTGTTTGTTGATTTGTCAGCAGAATTACACAAAACTACTGACCTTGTATTCATGAAACTTGGTGGGTAGGTGTAGCATGGGCCAAGACAGAACCCAGTAAATGCGCATGCCGTGGTCTACTGGTTAGGGCTTCAGGCTTGTAACCGAAGGGTTGCCGATTCGATCCCCGATCCAGTAGGAAACATGTGGGCGGGGCAAGTGGTTGAGCACTGCTCTCCTATATGCCCACATCCACGGCTGAAGTGCCCTTGAGCAAGGCACCTGACCCCTCACTGCTCCCCGAGAGCCGCTGTAGCAGGCAGCTCACTGCTCCAGGTTAGTGTGTGCTTCACCTCACTGTGTGTTCACTGTGTGCTGTGTATGTTTCACTAATTCACGGATTGGGATAAATGCAGAGACCAAATTTCCCTCACGGGATCAAAAGAGTATATATATTTATACTTATGTTTGAGCAGATCTGACTGACAGTGTAGTTTCCGCTTGTGTTGTATTTGGCCTGGTAAAGGTATGCACTCTACTAAGTCAGATATCCCAAGTCTCCCGGAAGTTCCGGGAGTCTCCCGCATATTGATAGCGGCTCCCTGATGCCAAAAGCGCGCACGCAAGACCGAGACTAAAATCACGTATGCATCTGAATTTAGCACGCACACGACGGAGAGAGAGAGAGAGAGAGGGAGGGGTGGTGCGCGTGTGCCTGAAGCAAGACGCATCCTGATTGGCATGTT
Organism: Alosa sapidissima; assembly: GCF_018492685.1. NCBI lineage: Eukaryota > Metazoa > Chordata > Actinopteri > Clupeiformes > Clupeidae > Alosa > Alosa sapidissima. The sequence continues at coordinate 14,784,684 of NC_055976.1, forward strand.
TCGCTAAATCAACCAATCAGTTTTCAATGTTGTCGGGCTTTTATGTCTTTTATCCCGAACTAAATTAATCAGTTCAGTGTATCTAGGAACAGGAGCATCTGGCAGAGTCAGAGTGCCTCAAAAAAATTAATCAGACTACACGAAAGTGTACAGTAGGCCTACCCTTGTCTCATAAGAGTAAAAAATAATTATATTGTTGTTGCATGCTGCACTGTTTGTAACAGTGACTTATTGCCCATGGCAGGTTAAATGATTGCAAAAGACATATTGAGGTGAGTTGAACAAGTATAATTTCATGTGCATATATTATACCAAAATCTACATATTTTATCATCACAATTTCTATCTATAGGCCTTCCTTATTTGGTGTACTGACTAGACATTATTGAACAAACATTCATCTGTATTTCAGTATCTAAGTATACCTATAGGCGAAAAATAATTTTTATTTTATGTATTTATTTATTTATTTATTTATTTTTGGGGGGGGTGGGGGGGTCTTCGTGATACCTCCCTGAAATTACTTTTTGCAGGTTGGGATGTCTGGTAAGTATCATTTTAGTTATCTTTGCATATAGAATCCTCTTTACTGTACATGTCAATGACACACATGTCTCATCTCATCATTAGGAAATAAGTTGGTCCTGATCTTTACTGAGCAAAGTGCTAATATTACATTAAATCTTCCTTCTTGTTTAGCATGGAACACAATGTTGTCTCTATTGGTCATTGCTAGTTGTACTGTAGCTAGCAGCATCCTCCAGTCGGCTTGTTTGGTGGACAATCAGTTGAAGTCTCTCAGGCTGCATCCACACTATTCTATTTTTGTTTGAATCCAAAAACGTTTTTGGTATGTTATGTCCTACCTCCACTACTCCTAACTCCTAAAATGAAACAGTTGAAAACACTGTTGGCCCTGTATCCTTATGAAATCTCCAGCTTTGCATTTTAATGTGGACAGCGACTCCACAAACATTTGAAAACGATGACTTACAAAACCTACCATTCCCTTCCTGATTGGACCTGGTCAGTCGGATGTTTCCTCCAGCCTGCTAGTGGTGAATGCAACATGCATGTAACAAACCGAAATACAACCTTTGTGGTAATGATCACGTGACCCACGCTTCAGGTGTACCCCTTACTGGAAATGACAAATGTGCGGGTGGATGTAGAATGTATTTAAAATGAAACGAATAAAAAAAGTAATAAAATTAAATGGTGTGGGTGTAGCCTTAGATGAGGACATTATTGCTGTTACAGTGGCTGTAATTTGACACCTCACGTGGTCTATTTTGGGTGGTTTTCCTTGCTCGTCGCTTTGCTCTGTCCACGCATGGTTGCATGGCCGGGCAGGTGGATTCTTCAGTACACAGAAACAAGCTGAAGAAAACCACCAAGCCCCTACAGCCCTCGTGTCATCAATATCATGCACATTTCACCCAAGTGGTCCTGACACCAAACTACCAACAGTTCAGGCTGCTCATGTCAGCCAGACTTGGCACGCAGCTGACGCCACAGCAGGTTGAGAATGCCTGCCTGTGCAGTTCAAACATGTCAAGGTGGTCTTTTTTTACCTTTCAGTATTCACATGCTCTTTTTGGTCTTTTCAATCCAACTCAACTGATTCTTAATATTGCTACCTTGGAGAAGGACTTTCATAAAGTAAATGCATTTGGACTACACTCTAAATCTTATCCCAAAGCTGAATTTGCAGAGCTTTAGCTGGAGTTGAACATTTACCAGAAATGGTTGGCTGACATTTTAAATACATTTTTAAAATATAATCTATATATATATATATATATATATATATATATATATATATATATATATGTATATTATATTTAAATAATGATAAAACCCAGCATGACCTTTTCCTCAGTTTCTTACCATTTAAGATTTCCTTTAAAAAAATCCAGTTCAGGCTCATTTTAATTGGGTGACTAATCAATTGTCTTTTTTCTTCCCCATTGTGCCTGTGTCACGCTTCTCCATGACTCAAAACGCAAAGACATTTGGTGACAGGAAGGACATAATCAAGTAAATGCGAGACACTGAGGACAACACAAGGGCATTTTAACATTTTTCGGAGCTGAGTATATGAAAACAATACACCACTACAAGACTGCCACTGTAAGGACAGTGATAAGAACCAGCAACCAGGTTGTCTATTTTCAATATATTGGCCTGCATTTATAAATAATTACAGATACATCATAAGCAACCTCCTCCTAGTTAACCTTGCCACTTTCATATTGGCTTCCACTTAATTATTCCGTGGCCTTATCTCAGATAAAAATCATTTTCAGCTCCGTGTTAACCATTCTGTCAAATGTGCCCTGGTCGAATGCTAAGTGGACTACCAGTGAGCCAACACAACTCCAACGTGTTCCAAAAGCACAGCTGAGTGACAAGGGGGAACGCCGGCCGTGTTTTTTCCTGTTTCTGACCTCACGGGGCCAAACAGACTCGACAAACAAACACTCGCCTCGGGCACTCCTAGCTCCAGGCATTTATGCGTTATCCCACCATTGCTATGGACCACACGGCCGTATACTCTAAACCCACAATCACATATCAAGGCATCCTTGTTATTCATAATTCATAATTTTTCTTTTTCCAGACGTTTCTCCCAGAAATTGTGTACTGTGAGAAGATAATTGGGAGTAAGCAGAAGCAAACGAGCCAGGGTGGGCTTGTAGACTTTCTTCTGACAGCCCTGTGCATTTGAGGAGGAGTGTACCCTACCCCCAGTGTGTGTTTTGCAAAATCACAAAATACAGCGTGCTGCTGGACTTCTTCATTTGCAAAGCCAGGATGAGGCTCTATTCTATTAGGTGTGGAATTGCCTTCAGCCCTCAATGATGCAAGACCTGTCTCCAGCTATCCAGAACACCATCTTTTCTCTGTCCACTGGCAGTGGTCTTGGGCCTGGACTGAGGAGGCCATTGTCTTCACTGGGCTTTGTCTGATATGAATTATACATATTTCTTCATTTCATCATCACATGCATGGCAATGAAACTTTAATGGTTTGCTAAAACTTTTATGGAAGAATATTACAGTGGCAGACTAAAAAAACACTCTATAATACAAGGAGGCATTATTATTGAAATCTGTTATTTTGTAAGTGTTACACCTACAGTAAAGCAGGTAAAATGCCAGAACATCTACAACTTTAATGATCAGATGATCATGTCGCCACAATGGACTATATGCCATGGAAGGCTCTTAGTCAGCTCGTATATTTCCGGCAGGGCATCGGCTGTGTTGTAACGGTTATTGTTTTAGTCTATCAGTTTATATGCACCCAGTTTGGTGTTGCACCAAGAGAATGAGCATGTAACATATCGTAACACCTCCATTTATCACCCATTTCATCCGAAAATTCTAAAACAACGATCTTTTTTAATACTTCAAAATAACATTTCATAAATTAACCTTACATTTTTCAGTAGCCATAGGTGTGTAGATTTGAACAAAATCTGGTTTGGTTCTTACCGGGGCTTTTACTGCCTGAAATATCTGATTTTGTTTACCGCGCTCTGAGGTTAGTGCTGGCCTGGTGGGTCGTCTACTTCCACCCTTTTAACGGCACATGAACAGTTAGACTGAGAATTCTCATCGCTACCTCAAAATTCCACTGGAGCTCCAAGCAGATTTGCACACGCAGCCTTACAAGACTGTTTATAGCTCTTCGAGTCACGGTAAAATGTAATTTTTGGTACATAGCTAATTTAGATACACTTATGGTGTGGGTGCTTGCATTTCTTTAGGAATCCGCCTTCTTGGTGACGCACACACGTAAGAGGACGGAAACATGGGTCCGGTGGTAATAGGGGGGCGATCCGATACTGAAGTATTTATGCGTGTGTCAAAGTTGAACAAAGAGTTGCACTGTTGGACATAAACGAGATATTCAGTGTCCGAGTGAACACAAAAGGAGCAGAATAGAACATAAGATGCTGTTACAACCCAGCTGGCACTCCACTGGAAATATATAGACCCTTTCAAGAGAGTTCCATCCATTATCAGCATCATAGTTGGCCCCACAAGACTTCCGTTTTAACATTCCATATGTTATCTTAATGTGGAAGAAGTAGATTGGGGCCCAAATAGAACGTTCAAGCATTGTTTTTGTTTTTATTGTTGAAAGGGTCTATAAGCTGGCTGAAGAGCCTTCTGTGACATATAGTCCAAAGTAAACCTTTAACTCAATTTTAAAGAAAGCCAACAGAAGGCATACAAATGCCTCAAAGCATGTTGTACAGTGTCCAGACAGCCAATGGAAGGAAAATGTCAAGGAGGGAGAAAAAAGGTTCATGATTGTGATTATTCATTCATTCCTGTGAGCTATCTGCCTGTCACAGGCCCGATGGGCAGGAACAGAGGGATACTCAACCAGGTCGGAGAGAGGCACCGGCCCCCAACCCAACCAACCGCATGTGACAACTCAGATAGGCCAAATCATAAAAAATAGCTTCTTTCACACAGACGCCTGCGAGCCGCCCTTAACCAGAGGGGGCGGGATGGCGGGGTGAAATTAAGATTAACGCATAAAAGATGCATTAAGATTAAGATCACGGCTGCCCCTGAGTTGTGCAGGAGAATGACTAATGCTTCTGGGGAGAACCTATTATCTCTCCTAACCTCATATGCAAGTCCTCGGGTCTGCCTGCGAGCAAGGCGATAGACGGCCTTTACTGGATGGCCTGAAGCCAGGGTCCGGCGCATCTGTCATCTAGCCCTCCTGATCACCAAAGGACTGACCGAGTGGCCATTAGGACAGAGATGGATGAACATTCTCGTTTGTTTAATTAGACCAACGATGCTACTGTATACTGCCTCACTTTATTGGCTGCACAGAACACAGAAGCATGACATTACATTGTAATAAAGCACACCTGTTGTAAAATAAAAAGAAACAGAACCCCCTCGATGTTCTTTCATACCTGTTAGTAAACATGCTTGAGGATCCATTTAAATCGAAAAACTCTGTAAATTAGATTGCATTTACTTGAGTGGTTAGTCTAGTCAGGGAACACTGCAAGATAACCAAAGAGCTCCTTGCTTTAATTATGTGTTAAACACTGATCAGTCATCTAAATCACTTCCTCATTACCCACTTCCTTATAAGATCTAATTACATAAGAAACTACACAATCATACAATGTATACACATATACACATACACAGTAATTACCCAGGAAGATAGGCTCTGCTACATTGGAACTGAGAGGCTAAAGAATGTTCCAGAATGCTGTTAATTCTCATTCTCATTGTTCTTTGTGCACTTTTCAGTGTTACTGTTCTAACTACATGTCTAATTAGACCCAGATGTTGTGCGGCAATAGCCACCGACTCATCAAGCTGTGTGGCAATGACACTCGTTGGCGGTGACAAAGACACATCTGGGTGCCATAAAGCATACTTCGGCTATAACCCATCGACAGCATGATGTTTCGAAATGATGAAAGTGGTTTCAAGCTGAAGCCAATTAAAACAACATCAGACGAAACATGTCAGTCAGTAGTTCTGGGCAAAGAAAAAAAGAGCAAAAGTGCAAGGTCTCTCTGATAGTTGTAATGCCAGTCTGCTGCTGATTGGAGGGGAAATGAAGAACCTGACCTCATGGACACATGGCCATGAACAACATGGTGGTGGACATTTGCATTTCTTTAGCATCTGTCAGCTGGATTAAAATAGATGGCCCTCACCAGCCATTCCCTCCATTCTCTCTCACTCTCTCTCTTTACCTCTCACTCTTTCTCTTTTTCTCTCTTTCACTCACTCTCTCCTCTCATCTCAGTTCCCCCTCTCTTTGTTGTTCTCTTGCCCGTGAAAACAGCCTGCCTTGCATCTGAAGCAGCGCGTGGAGAGAGAGAGAGAGAGAGAGAGAGAGAGAGAGGGGGGGGGGGGGGGGGGGCTGGCTTGCTGGCTGGGAGGACGTGTTGCTAGGAGCATTGTGCCTGCATTGCAGAGGCTGTCCGGCCACCGATTGATTTGTGGCTATTGAGACAACACCGATACGTCGCCGTGACTACACACGTCAGCCATTGCCTCACTTGTGTTTTTTCCCTTCTCTCTCCCTCTCTCTCTCTCTCTCTCCCTCTCTCTCTCTCTCTCTCCCTCTCTCTCTCTCTCTCCAAAGCAGGAGGTTCGAAGGAAGACGTGAAATGGATTATGTATCGGCCAGTCTGCTGGACGCTCTCATCCAGGTAATGTTCTCCCTGCCCTCATACAAACGTGTGAGAATCACAAGCAAGGTAAACACGTGTTGTGGCCTTAGGAATTTAAAGAGTTTAGGGGTTTAGTCAGTTATGTTTGGATAATTAGTCTCGTTTGGGTTATTAAATGCTGTTTTCTTCACTTATTAGTTTACCAAATGCTAAAGTAAATGCAATGCTGGACATTAATGTAGCTTGTGACCAGTGGTTTGTATAAAATGTTTGTAAATGTTACGATATTAACCATGCATGGGCCAGTGATACAAACATGACAGGAGACACCTAATCTGTTGACATTTTGGGTTTAAATTGTATGTATCATCTTCATATTACACACTCATAGAAATACTGACACACGTAGCAAACTAACATCCACAGAATTATGTTGTTATTGACATGAATGCATTACGATGAAATAAAGTTTGAGAATCTTCCACTGCAACGCCATCACTGAACACAGGAACCAATCATTTTTGATATACTGCGCCATGGGAAGAACTCTGATTGGCTGCTCTCAGTGAGCCTTGAAAAATTGATGCTGTCACTTCCTGGATGTGGCAACATTATGTGACTCAGTGGGGCAAACTGGGCTATAATGTGAGCCTTCACTCAGGAACTTCTCTGATAACTGTACCACGTGTGGGTTGGGTTTACAGTGCAGACACATTGAAAACATATCAATATGATGTATTTTGCGAGGTAAACAAAATAATTCTAAAATAAAAAATAAAATAATCATAGTGAGACAGGCAAATAAAAGACAAGTTTACATTTACTCTGCCAAATACTGTGTTCTGGAGTAGAAGCTCTTGAAAACATCAACAAATTATCATGAATCAGTGCATACATAACTCATACTTGCACATCACACAGGTCATCTAACATTGTTTTGTAAATATTTACAAATGTTTAATCTTGACAAAGAAATATAAAACCCAACTGAATTGATATTAACATTTACACAGCTGCATTTTTTTACTGAAATACTTTTACAGTCTGATGCAAAAATAAAGCAAAATCGTAGAATATTTTGCCCTGAATGTCCATCATTGACCTGGCTCAAGGTTTTAACTCTAAAAGCGTGACTGACTTAAAAGTTCAGCTTGTTTACCGAGTGTGCCCACGCATATATATTATTGCCACTTTAAACCACACGCTGCCAACTGCAATTATAAGGGGCAGTGCACAACATTCTTGGGGAAAGCTCCAAATGGCATCTCCAATGGCAGTTTTGACAATTACTTTCCTCCAGAAAAGCACATTGCTTTAGTCAGGCCTCTGGCGTCTCTCCACTGTCAGTGCAGGAAGAAAAAAAAAAAAAAAACGAAAAATAAAAAAGAAAGCGTTGGAATCCACCAATTACCCACCTCTGACTCATGCCTGTGCCATTAATCAAACACAGAGTGAGCGAGCGCGACTCGGTGAGCAGAGAGGCAAGGCGAGGAGAGAGACTTGTGCCGTCTCCCCACTGCCTGCCCTGCCTGTCTGTCCCTGGAGCACTGGCAGCCAAGCCGTGGGAGGGAGGAAGCGGAACTGAGCTGAGCTCCACTGTTTCTCTCTGAGTTACATTCAGACCTTTGTGTGCAGGGCACTGGGGCTGGTGCTTTGAGTCTCAGGTGTGGCGCATCCAACATGGCCGTCACGGGGGAGGGTGAGGGTGGTGGTGGGGGGGGGGGGGGGGGGCAGTGGGCAGCAGTGTGGCGTTTTATGACCACGTCACCCCCTCGCAGGAGGAATGGCACGAAATGGAACCTCTTCACACCACGCTAATCGATGATGGGCTTATAAAATAAATAACTTCTCTCACAGTGGAGAGCATCACACCGACACGGGATGATCATACCCTGTCTCTGGGTGGTAAAGCGGCAAATATTTCAGTGAAAATGGTGGAATTTTGCTTGAATATGGATATAGTTATTGGCTCGGAGTGAGATGGTCTTCCGGATACATGTCTTTATCCTTGCCATTTCACACTCTCTTTGCTTTAGTGGTCATAACCTGTCCATTAAGTCTGTCTGAGCATTGGTTGCAATGAAAGGAATTGCAAACGGAGAAATCCATAAAGGGTTACGAAACGACCCTTCTGTTTCAAACATCAGCAATTCTATTGTTTAGCATTTCATTTCCATTCATTGTTGACAACATTGCAAACAAAGTCATTCATATTAAGAATGGGAACAACACTGACCTTTTTGTTGATGCAACTTGCCCTTTACAAAATATCTAATAACACCACATTAGAGATACTTAAAAAATTAAGCGTGATATTTCTCTGCACTTCGAGTTAGATGAGTCATAGATTTAAGAGCTTGGTTTAAAGTTGCAATACATCATTCTTGCAAACTGTCAACTGGTGACATCCCACTTCAATGAAAAATGTTTCGATTTTGGAGAATACTTATTGCAAATCCTCCATCAGATAGAGGCCATTTAAATATTCTCATGGGTTTCTTTGAATCAGAACTGATAGACGATACATCCGGCTATCTTGTGAAGTCCTTGAAAGGCCCTTCTAGTTGCTATTTTGTGGATGTCACCTCGTTTATAAATCTGATCCCACAGTAATGACAGAGACAGGTTCATACAAAAAAGGCTGCCTCCAAAGACAGGGTCTACGCCGTGACTGATGCTGTGTTTGTGTAAGCTTCAGCATTGAAACACTTCCTCTGAGCTCCCCTCTCACTACTAGACCACGGCTGTTTGCCATGTTAGGCTATGTTCATGACTAGGCATATTTTTCGTAGCTGCCGGCGTCCATCTTACATTATAATCCTATGGAGTAGACCGTGCTTTCAAAAAAAAGTCCTCGGCTTCCTTTAAAACATATTCACGTGTGTCTTCTGCAGCTCAGAGCTGTTTTTAAAGTTGAGAAATGTTTAACTTCTAGCTGTAAAACGCCCTTTGTCACGTTGTTTTTTGATAGCTGACCAATTACAAGTGGATAACCGACACCTAATGGTCCAGCTGCTTTTTGTAACAAAAACGTTGGCAGTTTTTTTAAAAACTGAAAAAGCGGTCTGCACAACTTCTCTTGTCAGAAAAAGAAGCCTGAACGTACCCTTAGTTTGCTGATGTTATTTGTTCATGTTAATAAATAAACTATCCCTGCTTATGCTGGTAGCTGGTTTTAGCTGGTTTTTGCTGAATTTCTTCCAACTCTTGCGGGTCTTTACTGGTGTAGCTTTGTTAGGCCACCAAGTGGACATGCTGGTGTGACCAGCCTATTGTGTGGGATACGGCTGTTTTAAGATGGTCATGCTGGTGACCAGCCTGCCAAGCTTGACATTGTTGGTATAAGTATAAGTATACTCTTTTGATCCCGTGAGGGAAATTTGGTCTCTGCATTTATCCCAATCCGTGAATTAGTGAAACACACTCAGCACACAGTGAGGTGAAGCACACACTAATCCCAGCGCAGTGAGCTGCCTGCTACAACAGCAGCGCTCGGGGAGCAGTGAGGGGTTAGGTGCCTTGCTCAAGGACATTTTAGCCGTTCCCACTGGTCGGGGCTCGAACCGGCAACCCTCCGGTTGCAGGTCCAGTGCATGGCTGCCCCCTGGTGTAAAATGGTCATGCTGGTTTGCTAGAATGATCAACATAAGCTGGCATGGTCAATACAACCAATAATGTAGACCAGCAAGCTCGGTAAACCAGCTGAGGGTTTGTTTTTGCAAGAGTTTTGCTGGTCTAGCTGGTCAACCATCATACATGTAGGGTGGTCAAACAAGCTGGTTAACAAGCTGGTCAACCAGCAAACCACCTTAAGCTGGTCAGGGTGTTTTTTTTTCAGCAGGGTTGTGTGGCCATGGGAAAAGAATATCTAGTTGAATTTTCAATTTTTTGTTTTCTTGTTTTACTCTCAACAACTGAAAAAACAACAAAAAAGGAAAACAAAAATAGCAAGTGCCCTTAAGGTGAAGAAAACACCTTGGTGAAGAAAAAAAGCCCTCCATTCCTTGTGGTGTGCTAATATTTTGATGCCACTGAGGCACCGAGTCTCCCCGGCTTCTTTTGTTTCGCTCTCAGAGATCACACCTCTGATTGGCAGTCTTATTCATGTTTGGAAAACGCTGGCTGTCAGTGCCGACCTTTCTTCCTTTTGTTACCCTGACAGCTTACATTACATGATCAGAAGTCTGCTGCCTCTCACACTTTGTCTCAAAGAGGGTTCTTTTCCTTTGTGACATCACAATGAAAGGGATCTGTTTCAACCCTGCTGCTGACAGAAATCCACACGCTTAACCCCTCTTGCAACTGGGGTATAGATTCTCTGATTGCACAAAATGTACTCAAAGCCCTAAGACTTCCATTGCAGTAAAACTTGTGTATAACTGTGATATCAGTACAGGCCCTGGGTTATGTGCATTAATGAATAGACTGGATGTTTCATTGCCGCTAAAAGGAAGTCATCCTGGAGTATCAGCTAACAATGCCCTGGGGGCGAATGGCTTCATCATGTTTACATCCACTGACGCATAAAAAAATGTTGTTTGCAAACAATCAAATTACTATTCTGGTAATTTACATTGCCACGTGCAGATTTTTTTCCAGACATTTCTTGAATCTCTATAAGAACTAGGTACCTTATTTACAGAAGCTATAGAGTGTAATTTCCATTAATATACATTTCTTTAGCGTGTTGTTGGATGTTATTAAACCGTGATAACACATGATCAGTTGGTATGCACATAGTGTTGGGAGAAAAAACGCATATTGTGTCCAATGCCTCGTGAGCCTCTTCAGGGTAGATATGCCTCCCAAAGTCATGCTCAATAAAAATGTCCACTAAATGCTAAGATTTACCACCTATACTTGTAAATCAAAATTTGAAATCCAATTGCATTGTTTGGTCATATCAGTAGAAGTAGCAGGCGAATGCGGCTGTCTTCCTCGTTATTCTCAGGCTTCTTGAAAGCAGTGCTCTGTGCAGACCTTGAGTTTCCTGGGATGCTGCTTGGACTCGCGAATTCAATTTTGTGCAGGACTGCGCTCCTGGGCTATTTATCACTGTGCCTGTCTCATGCAACTGAGAAATAAACTGGCAAGAGCCTGCTCTCACTGTGAGACAGAGAGAGAGGGGGGGGGGGAGAAAGAGAGAGAGAACCCCTTGAAACTCCTCTACCTTTTCCTGAAAGCCAGGAAAAGCTGTCTGCAAATACTCTGAGCTTTGTTTCATAACAGAATAATGGCAGGCTCTAAATTTATCACCGCTCAATAAGAAGAATATTGAAAAATTCAGTAAAATGCCGCGTTTCAGCAAGCACTGTGATTGTCTCTCACATCCATTGACAACCGTATCGATTTTTTTCACCAAGCAAAAGGGTACTTTCATGCACTCAACTGCTAGCTATATATGCTGGACTTAATATGCTGCCCTGCAATACCGAATCCATACACATTGAGTGGCCCTCTATACAACTCTTTCCGGTGACCTCAAGCCTCCCCATAAATCTCTATAAATTACCCAAGTGTGAAGATTAGGGTCGTCATTATCGCCAGGTGTGGCGCCGAGTAACTTGCCCTCGTTCTGAAAGTCAAGTGGCATCCAATACGACGCCTCGTCCCATGCCTGTTTAGGATTCCGTGGCCGTCGCTGAAAACAGGGGACTGTTAATTACATCATTGTGAACAGTCAAGGACAATTAGGCATAGGTAAGGTGAGCTGCTCCGTGTGCAAATTATGCATGGGATTTGAGGATGGAATCTCCAAGTTGAGCTGTGCATTATTCCCAGAGGTGAAGCCAGATGACAGACGTCTTGTTCTTTTTTTTTTTTTTTTGATGAGGAGCACAAAGCAAGCAGGGGTCCCGGCTAAAATGTTCTTTTCCCAATCACGGTGTCGAAAGGTTACAAATGATGCAGGCGCGCCTGCTGGGAAACAATGAAGCCAACAACACGCTGTTATTAAAATGAGTAATGCGGTTAATTAAGATATTCATCACACTCGCCGGGCGAATGTATATTTATAAACAAACAGGGCCGCAATGTGATGAAAGTGTTCAGCTAGGGTGTCCTTTCTCTCTCGCTCTCTTTCTCTGTCCCCCTCTCCACACTGAGGGTGAATAACAGGGCCAAAAAATGAAAATGTTCTGTTCTCAGTAAAGATTAACTGCCAGGAAAAAAGCAACACTTTCCAATTAGTCTTAACTCTGTACTATTACAGTTCTCTTCAGTAAAGCCATTTACATATCTCAAGAGACATTCAAATCCCATCCTATGAGGTTTTATGTGAATTAGTAATTTCCCATGTAGCTGCTAAAAACAAGTGTTATATTAAATTCTCTAAAATGCTGAATTAGGATAATACAAGGTAGTGGGCCACATTGTGTGCCTTCCACCCCCTGTGGCAAACTCTTAAATTATACTCTTTGGGGTATCACTCCTTGTAAGAAATGTAGCATTTAGTCACTAGTTAATTAAATTAGATAAGGACTGTTAGGGGGAGAACCCTCCCATTAAATACTCAAACACTCAAACATACACAGAGAAATAGAGAGAGAGAGAGAGAGAGAGAGGGAGAGAGAGAGAGAGACGGATATACATAAAAAACAGGAGGACCTGCTTGTGTATTCCTAAAAGTATCAGGACAAGGGCAGCCAGGTCAACCTACAGTCATCTATGTTGTTTACATTGCAGTAACAGTCATCCATGTTGGTTACATTGCTGTAACAGCACAGTGGCACAGTGAACTCCACCAGTAGTGTCCGAGAGCTCACATGTGAGGCTGTGTCTTTGGAGACATAATGCCTTAAAACTGCCCCCGGTGTGACGACTGGATTTACAGTAAGAATCTGCACCAGTGCCTGTCATTGATGAGTCCCAGAAGACGCATATTTCCAGAAGTTCCCATCTGGTCAGAAGAGAGTTAGACAGGAGAGATTGAGAGAAAAAAATAGAGAGAGACTCCCAACAGAGACCTTATTACAGTTCATAAATTAAATCCCACACATTTAGCAGAGGCACTAAGCACTGTAGACCTGGGTGAGTGTCTTTATATGGAGAGATTAAAGTCTCAGTTGGTCTATAATACCATATTCTCAGCATTTAATTTCATGTTCCACCAAAAACAAATTTCTCTTGTGGCCTCGGGCAACTCACAATATGTGAAATACACACAGGAGCCGTCCCTCCAAGCATTCCCCTTTTCTCCTCCTGGTGCAAGGAAGTATTTACAAGCCACATAACCTATTATCAATATTAGCCCCATAAGTAATTCATGCTCATTGCACAAACCTGAATATGCATATATAACTAAGATTAAAATTTAATGGAGGGAAAACACAACTAGTCACCTCCTGTGGCGGGAAAGCAAACATTGGCTTTCATGGACGTGCGAGGATTGATTTCACTTGGCTGTATGGTGGAGCGCCTACTCACACAGGCCCATATTGATAGTGGGGGTTACAGAGCCTCCTCTCCATTAAGGGACCAGCATAAAATCCGCTGCTTGTATCGTGTGTGTGTGTGTGTGTGTGTGTGTGTGTGTGTGTTTGCTTAAGGCTCGCTTAAATACACAAACACTGACTAATAGGATTAGCGTGGATTTTAGTGAAACACTAAATGACAGGATAATAGTCATCACTAGCTTTCTGAGCAATCAGATCACTTTCCAGCCAACAGGGGTGGAGTGGGGCACTAAAATCCACCGGGAAAATTCTGACGGCACCCCAAAAAAACATGCACATACATCAATAGCACAAACAAAATATATAGTGCTAATGCAATACAACAAGCCAATCAACCACAAACCAGGCACTTTCAATAAATGTGTAAGGAACTAGATATGCAACAGTGCAGTATAAAAACAGCTTTGTGGGTGGATGGAAATTTCAAGCATCATGCAAGGACATATCTGGGTATCATAGCACTCCAATAGTTGCCTGTATAAATGTATAGAGCCTACAGCCTACAGACAATGTCAACCTAATAACACGGGTAATTAAATAATTGAAAAACCAGGCACTTTGAATAGGTTTGTACGAGAACGATTAAAGTAGGCCTATATAGGCTTACATATAGACAGTTCCAACGAGTTCCACAAGCCATTTATCAGCCTGAGTGGCCCACTAATTAGTCATTAGGCTAGGCCTAGGCTACATATCAACATAAGACTAGCTTGTGCTAGTTTCAATAACGTCAATGCTTTAGCTCCGCTAACCTTTCTCTCTGCCTTCCATCCATGTGTAAAACAGCAAGCAACCACGCAAATCCGTCGACTGTCAAAACTCCTCGAGTTTTCCTCGAACTTGATAGTTTGTAGGGTCATGCCATTAGACGAGGGGCCGCTCATTTATCCCCCAACATTTCTGTAAATAGACTTGACCTGCAATCGGTTCATTGGATAAACCAGAAACACATTCCCCATTCCCAGGAGGCTTTGCTCCATTCTAGCTTACGTAGGCTTACGTTTACGTAATTCAAGTACAAGTACGTTTACGTAATTCAAGTACAAACAAACAAATTAAATTGTCATTTTTTTTATTTGTGAAAGTTCTGCAATGCCTGAATAAGACAAAATGAATTAAGATAAAAAAAAATTAAGGCTAGCCTACACAAAAATCAGCATGGGAGAGATGAGTTGGACTTCCCAAATGCAAAAGTGTAGATCTCGGAGATTTTCGTGGAAAATTCTTAAAGCATCTATCAGGTCGATGGCCGCGTATGACTCATGGCCGTGATAAAAGCTCTATGTGCCGGCCCGCACCGCGCAGACTCATCGGCCGGCCCACCGGGAAAACTCCCGATCGTCCCAATTGCCACTCCGCCCCTGCCAGCCAACACGGTTTCCTACAATAGAAAAAGGAAGTAAAGGGGAGTATGTGGCTGACTGACTCTTTTTTAGCAGTTAGCTGCTAACAGTGCTAATACAAGATTAGTCAGTCGAAGCCAGTTAGGGCCTTTTCAACAAATAACAGAACAGTCTGTGCATATTTTTCTGGATGATTCATGCCCAGAGGTCATTTACAAAGTGCTCACATGTTTGGAATCTAATGGCAACAAAATTAATGACTTTATTGATTAATAAACCTATCTCAATAAATCAGTACTGGCGTACCATGGATAAACATAGGAGGTGGGGGAACATTCAAGTGGAAATCATCACTGTCACGAGTGACATATTGGTTCACTGACATACAAATAAACATATTTCAAAAATATGGCCAAATCTGCAGTCACTTGTGTGAAGGAAGTGACTTTTACAATGATACATTTTTTCATGAGATGAAAGGAACACTTATGTGTATCTTGGGAGCGCTCTTCAATTTTCACTTTTAATGAAATGTTTATATCAAAGAGCTCTGCAGGATTTTGGGTTTAATAAGTAATTTGATTAATTTTCTGGAGAACCTTAGTCATTTTCATTTGATTAATCATTAGAAATATAGAGTAATCTTTCATTGTTTAAGTCCATGATTAATTCATAAATGTTCTGCAGACTTATGAAGCTAAATCATTCTGTAGGCTAATTCATCTGCAAAACACGAAAGACAGACTTAATTAGGTATCAGCATTTATTGGCTATAATTTTAATAATGTCCCCAGTAAATAGCCACCCAGTAGCTGTTTTGCTGATTTGAATGGAAGATTGGAAGAAAATGAGCACTGGAAATCAGAGTGCTCAGACTGCCAGAGAACAAAGGGGTTTTACTGTGTGTATGTGATGAAAGTGTTCTTATACAATAAATAACAGTTTTTTTTGTTTAGTAACTTGTTTGTTTATATTTGTAGATTTGTTTTAGATCTCTTATAATTTAACCAAGTTTCAATGGTGTAGATTTCTAACCATGAATTATTTGCTGACTTTTCCCTTAGATCTTGGTGTAAAGGTATTGCAAAATTGGTATCTTCTGCCTAACTCTCTTGAGCCTCATAACCAAATCTCTTTATAGAGAAACTCTAGACAAAACTACAATGAGAATGCCTGTCTCCATTAGTGTAGGCTAGCACTGCCAAAAGCATCATCTGCAGAGGGCGAAAAGAGAGTGTAGGAGAGAAGTGCAGCTTAATTGCTCATGAGCAATACTCCTGTCTGCATGAATTCTCTAATCTGCGAAATCTGGACCTCCCATGGCAGTCTTGGGGACCTCCTCTCATCATTTGGCTCCTGTAATAAGCTGCATTATTACAGGGGCGACGCCAGTGCTCATCAGTCTTCTTGGCACCTTTAATGCCTTAGTGTTTTCTCTGCCACTCTTGCTGGGTAAACACGCCGGTAAGTTCTGTCAGCGGCCGACCGAGCGGCGCGCGCCACGTCACCTCCTGTAGCGCAGAGCTGCTGAGAAAAGAAGATGACAACGGTGGACAAGCTGAACAACATCAACGTGAGGTCATTAAAGGGAAAAAAATAAGAGTAGACAGGCGACCCTCGCCAGAGTCACGCAATATTAATCAAGTTAAAACAAAGCAAAAGCAACACGCCATCTGCATTCTGCACTGGATCCAGATGATTATATTGGATGACCTGGATATGGTGATATGGTACCTTGTATAAACATTTGCAGTATATACATCAGACCAGGGCTTTTGAAGCTACGTGAGTGGACACACACAGAGATGGATGGACAGACAGCTGGCCCCAATTACAAAACCCTCTTCCCCTACCAGGGGGTAAGGGAAGAAATTAACAACACCCTCCATGTTAGAAATGACAGAAAGCCTGTCCTGTGCTTCCCAGGCCTGCTCTTGTTCTGTGATAAAGATAATCACATGTACAAAGGGAAGACTCAGCACCACACTAGGCCCCTACAGCAAAAGGCGGGAGGAGAGGAGAGGAATGATTATGCTGGTGTGTCTCTGGCGAGACCCCTGGCATGTTTGAGGTGGAAAACTTTCTTCAGCTGAGCACCGCAGTGCTTAATGTTCCATGTGACTCCATCATTTCCTCACGCAGAGCCAAATGCAGAGATGGTGCTGCACTGAAAATATCCAGTTACAATAATGTGAGGATAGAGCCATTAACATTGGCCATAAAGTGGAATAGGGAAAAAAGCTGAACCCTCAAGCTCTTCAGTAGAGTCAGGGTTGAATCGAAAGAGAAGGTACTGTAGGCAGAGCATTTTATTTTCAGGAGGAAAAAAATAGCATACAGAGTGTGGAGATGTGGAAAAGCTTGACGGTGAGTTGAGTGAGGAAAGTGGTGAGTTGGCATGCAAATATCCTACATTATATGAAAAAAGGCTACTGAATGATGGGGTCAGTCCAATACTTCAAATAATGAGGTATTAAACAGATGGTGCTGAAGGCTCTTAGTGCCATCTAAGCGCTTGAGCTCACTTCACTTTTCTAGGCAGGTGGCTGAATTCGAAATTCAAAATCTACTCTGTCCAAATCACATAGACGTTTTGTCTTGTAAAATTTTCAGATTAAGTTTGATGGTATTTTGTAATGAACTCATACTCATATAAACGTATTTATACAATGTACGTACTTAAGCAATTCCGTGGTCTATGGGTTGTAGGCCTAAACCCTGCATAACATGTTTGAAAGCTTTCAGTTAGCATGCTTTTATCTTTATTATTATTATTATTATTATTATTATTATTATTATTATTAACAGAGTTTACAAGGTATTTGTGTTTAGGTGGTGGTCTCTGGTTTTAGATCAAATATCTGTACAGCTGCTTTCACAGGGGAGTTCTTTTCTTGTATTCAGTCATCTTGAGCTGCCGAGCTGCAGAAAGGCCACTGGGCGAATGTCACCAGGTTCTGTGTGGTCATATAAATTTCCGTTGCTCTGAGCTGCACATCAAACAACTTAGAGAGCCCCATGAGACACCAGAGGAAGGCAGAGTTTGTAGACAGACTATTGATTGTGTAGACCTTACAGTGCGTCTCGGGTAAATATTTTCTCAGCTGTGTGGAAAATTCATTTCTGTTGATGTCCGTTCTGGCTCTCTACACTGGTTAAATATCACATATCTTTTTTTAAAACTTCCTAAAAATCCTAATGTAGTGTTTGATTACTCAATTGATTATATATTTTCATTTATCAAATAAATATAATTCATCACACATATCCAAATTCATCAATGAATAAACTGACCATTTGTTATGCTACCCAGCCAATAATTTAACAAGTATTTAATTATCATCAATGGCAGCTCAGTAGTGATTATTTTTTTATTCTACATATTTGCTCAGACTAAAGGACCCATATCATTTCAGACCACAGGTTTCCCACTGTCCTCTCCATGGCTAAATTACATTCTCACACACACACACACAAAACACACCACACACACACACACACACAGACGAACACACACACACAGCCAAATGGCGCAAAACATTCATAGAGTAACTGAAGCAGTCTATCAACACTGATTAGCACCAGTAGTGCATGTAATGGAATAGCGTCCTGATGCAGTCTGAACATAGCATACATTTTATTCCCATTTCATTATATTTCTAATCAATAGATCATTTAATCTTGGCATGGTGAGGCAGGGAAATGGCTTCAGAGATACCATCAAATGGCCCTCTGTCCAGGAAATTTTCTAACTGATTGATCCTAATCCTTGTCCTCCCTTGTGTAGATATGGGTGAGAGAGAGAGAGGGGGAAAAAAGATTTTCTGCGGGGGAGAGGAATTAATCATTCTGATTTCAGATGGGAGAGACAAAGAGTCACGCAAACCAGTCCAGCCTGTCACCTCCGAGGAGCCGGCAGAGACGCCACATTTCCTCAGGAGGTTTGATGAGTCTTCTTTGGAGGGCAGGCCAGGGTCTCCCACACTCGCCGGAGCTCCCGACTGCTCACTTCCTGTCAGGCATGTCACTCACCAGCACCCCCCCACCCCCACCTCCCCCTTTCCCTCCACGCTATCTCATGAACGCTCCTTTCTTCTCTTCTCTCTTTTATTCTTTCTGTCCATCAAGGAGTAAAAAGGAAATCTGGAACATCCCATTAGACAGAACGTCACACAAAGACGCTAAGCTTTCATGGATTAGTCGCGCCAATCCATTATACAGTTGTCCTGGGAAATAACATGGCGCAGAGATTACCAACGAACGAGATCTTTGACTAACGATTCAATACTTGCTGATGAGAAAAACTTTTGTTGTTTTTTTGGAGAGGCCTTGAAGTTTAACTTGCCCCAGCATAAGGACTGCCCAGGCAACCATGTAGGAGTGATTAAGATGCTGCCTGCCAGAAGTTATTTTGGAATGACTCTGCTACAATCGAATAACAGAATATGCAAATCAAAAGTTCATTTTCAAGTGTAATTTATGTTTAACATAAAATGTGAGATGCATGTTCTCAGTTTGTTGGAAACTTGGAAACAGTGTTAATTATAGAAAAGCAACGGCAATGGGAAAATGTATTCTAGCCTGCTGGCATTCTAATGTCATTGTAATTCTGCCATTTAAAATTGCTTCATTAAGTTCCCTCCATTGAAAATGAGGTACTCTATAAAAATCTGAAATGAGGCTTGTTCACTATAATTTTTAGGCGAGTGGAGAAAAAAAAAGATGAACAGAGAGAGAGAGAGAGAGAGAGAAAGAACATGCTCAATGATAACATCATACAGCTGTAACACCATTAGCCACAGGCTTGGAGAGTTGTCCTCGGAGCCTAACTTTTGTGACTCTAAGGCCAGCGAGGAGAGAGTGAATAATGGAGGCATACATCACTGTCGTCATCCCAAGGCTCCAGGATTGATGGCGGTGGACTCGAGAGATCCTAACTTACAGCTCGCTAATGCCGCGATCACGACCCGATAACAGGGAACTGTGTTACACTGGAGATTATTCACAAACTAATAAGATGCCTCCTGACCTCTAAAGTGTCTTAAAGTTATCTCGGTGGCATTGCTGATGGTGAACAGCGGCCGTGCAGAGCTACTGATTAGTAAGCCATTGGCAAGCATTTAGCATTCTGAGACACTATGAATAATTATGTAAGCTTATGAATATACAGTACCATGTTCTGGGAGTTGGGTTCATTAGATAGATAGATAGATAGATAGATAGATAGATAGATACTTTATTGATCCTCAAGGGGAAATTCAAGATTCATTAGGATTTATGTTGACTATTTTGAGATTGTTAGATGACAGGATGTTGTTACAGGGATCCTCTTAAACTGGCCTCTTAAAAAAATATAATTTAATTTAACTGTGTTAACTAAATATTTACAGTATAACTGTATTGGAATCCTAATAATCACATAAATATGTAGTTGTTGATAATTGCTAAATTACATTAATGTAGGTTACTTATTACTATTTAGATTTTATTATACCCTTGTGTTATTACACTGAAATACACAATAATAGGAAACTATTTGTAAAATGCCCTTGCACCGTAAAAATAACAGTGGGTCACTTGGTGGTAAAAGCAGTTATTGCACAGGTCAAGCAAGGTCTTGTGTTGTTTACGCCAAGCGATTGGTGACGTTTTCCATACTCCCACTCCCACACCATTGCACCATAAAGTTGTGCTTTATTGAACACAGCTGATGCGAGGCGAGGAGAGAAGCTGATAACAAAGAGGCATTTTTTACAGCCCTTGGAGCCTTTAGAGAAAGTCACACTGTTGCCTCAGAAAGCGATTTGCCCCTTAATGACGATGATTCCTTATTATTACGAGTTGGCAGACTGATGCTTAATTTACGGGAGAAGTCTCGGCTGTGATTAATGACTACATGCATAGATTACGGTGAGGGAGTGAATTGACATGGTGAGGAGAGGAGAGAGTGAGATAGAGAGTGAAAGAGATGACCGAGATAGAGAGTGAAAGAGGATACGTTTGGCAGGCAGCACACTGTACCGAAAGAAACAGCCTCCATTTTGAAAACACAAACATCTGGCTTTCATTTCTGCCATGACCGAGAGTCGTGTTTAGCATGCGGAGTGCGTTCCATCTCCTGCCTGCTTTTGTGTTATTGTATGGGCCACTATTAGCATTCTGTTGGATTGTCCTGAGCCCTCGAAGATATTTATGAAACACATTACAACTCGGATGCTGGAATTCATTTCATCACGAATCTGAAGCAGTGTGTGAAATTAAATACATCGAGGTGCAATCTTCTGTGCTCTTATGGGGAGAGAATGGGAAAAAAGAGAGAGTGGGCCAACCCAAAGCCTCCTGTCCACAGATAGGAGCGGAGAACATTACTCAAGTATCCGCTCACAAACTCTCCGGGTTGCTGGACTTTGGGCATCAGTGTTGAGATTATCTTGATTAAAAGGGTAGTTTATATGTTGTGTTTTTTCAGGCTATTGCAATATTGTATAACCAGGCAATGTGAATATATATATATATATATATTTTTTATTTTTTTTTTTTTTTTTTTTTACACCTTGCACCTTGTGCCAAGTTATATAGGAGAACATATAGAACAACAAGAGTTATATATATACATATATATATATATATATATATATATATATATATATATATATATATATATATTTTTTTTTTTTTTTTTTTTTTTTTTTTTTTTTTTTTAAACACCCTGTGCCAAGTTATATAGGAGAACATATAAAACAACAAGAGTTGGGAGTGAAGTTGACATGTCAAACTGACTGCCAACAGCAAAAAAAAAGAGAGAGAGAGAAAGAGAGAGAGAGAGAGAGAGAAAGAGAGAGAGAGGGTGTGTTTATTTACATCAACACTCAGCATTCGTTTCACACCCTCCATCCCATTAGATGATATAAACACTCATTAAATCCACTGAACTGTAACTACAATCCCTCACTTTGAAATTAATTCTTTTCTCCCCCCTCCATAAACACGGTTGCCCTTGACTCATCTAAAGCACTTGCAGTGAATGGGAATAGGCAGGTTGACTAATATGGCTGTTTGAATGTATGAATGAATGCATGCGTGTGTGAGAGTTAATGTGCATGAATGCATGTGTGTTTATCGTGTGTGTGTTGTGTGTGTGTGTGTGTGTGTGTGTGTGTGTGTGTGTGTGTGTGTGTGTGTGCCTGTGTGCGTTTGTGTCGTGTGTGTGTGTGATGAATGAAAGATGGATAGAGTGTGTATGTGAATGAGAGAGAGAAAAAGAGAGGAGAGAGAGAGAGCATGTGATGTGTGCTCCAATATGGAGGAAATCTAGAAATCTAGAAAATGTATTCCCTACTTAAAACCACTGGACTGTGTGGCTGTCCTCGTATTTAAAGCACTTTGGAAGTCGAGCCTGCATTGGTTGTCCTCATGACATACTTCATTTGATATTAACCCTTGTGTGGCTGCAGTGCCCTGCTAAAGGAATGTGGCACTACTTTACAGACCCCACGCCAAAAATTTGATCATGAAAATGTGATATATAGTGTTGCACAGCCTTTTCTAACGGGCTGTTTTGGAGAATGAAAGGGTGAAAGACAGAATCAGCATACATATCTGATCAATATCTGATGACATCCCCATCAACTTCCTGGACGCCCTCTTAAACTATCCTTTGTGTCTCGCCATGATTGACAACACAGACAGCCCTCGACAGCCACCCGTCTGTGAGAAAAGAAAAAAGAGTCGCGTTAGATCAGTGAGCCCGGTGGCTGTACGTGCCGCGCTGTTAACAAACCAGCCTTTCAGACCCTATTAGTGACACTGTAATCTCTCCATCGCCTCAGCGGGCACGTGAGCTGACGCGCTCATTTCCTCCCACATCACACCCGCACCGCACCACACCGCCCGAACCGCTCCGCTCTTTGAAATTCATGATGGTGGAAATTTGTTTCGTGGAGGTGGTGGCGGGCCTCGTCATGTCTTGTCTCCATTAAGCTCTCCTCCCCCCCTCTGTCCTCTCCTCCTCTTTTGGATGACGGCAAGGCGGCATTGCCCCGGAACTCATTGAGGATTCGCGACCGTGTGCGGTGTGGCGCTGCACTCTCGGCGGAAAGCTAATTGCGGATGGCACCGAGCCACGGGCCCACAGATGGCTCCTTCTTGACTCCCTCCTGGCACCTTATGGTTTTCATGTATGGGACTAGAGGTGCAGGTACGGCCACACTTGCCAGAGGAAGGCAACGCAAATGCAACGCTCTTCATAGGCCAGGTGTTACCTTCCGAGGAGATGCGTCAAAGGATAATGTTTCATAAATGTTTTTTTTTGCATATCTTCCTTTTGATGTGATGTTGCTCTTCCTTCACTTGTGTTTGTGTCTGTGCCTCTTCCTGATATGGCAGTGTCAATTGAGACATGATCAGAATGCTAACTAACTTCGCCAGCATATGATAGGCTTTGATGCTGGCTGGAAGGCAACATTCAGTGATGGCTACAGGAACATTTACCTGCTGCATTCAGTGATGAGTGGCTCTTAAGTGGCAATAGAGGCTACATTTTATGCTTATTTTTCAAGTCGTCAGCAAACATGCCGTAAAGGCGGTTTAAAGTATTATTGCTGTGCTCATTAAAAAACAGTCATTATTCCCAGACCTACCTAGCATGATATTGGACACTCATAACAACCACACTACTCTGAGTGGAACATCAGAAGAAGCTCCCAAGGCTAAATGATGACAACATTCAACATGCAACTAAAGTAGTACTGTAGTTACATTTCCTTGTTGTATTAGCATGTACAGTTACATCATGATGCTGTGGTGTAGATCTAACACATAAGGCATATAAGGTGGTGCAGCAGTCAAGCACAACTGACTGTCTGAGCCAATCTGTCATCTCTAGATCATCTCACCTGCTTGTGTACAGACACAAACCCTTGACCTGAAGTGAAACATCTGGCTGCTGCAGACAGGAGGTTAGCGTGTGTGCTTCGCATGACGTGAAGGAGGCGTTCTTTAAGCACACGAGTGGAAACGACCATTAGGCCTCGAGAGATCATGTGAGCCCTTATCTCCACCCCACCATGCAGAGCCTCCATCTGCAATACATGTTTACAGTTCCACTGAAGGGATGGGGATTGGGGTGTGTGTGTGTGTGTGTGTGTGTGGGGGGGGGGTAAACAAATAACTAAACAAGCAAAATAAATAAATAAGTGTGTGTGTAAGTAATCTCACCTTGATGTTAGAGTCGGGTCGGTGTGTGTATGTGAGTGTGTTGGTGTGTGTTTGTGTGTGTGTGTTTGCGGGGGTGAATGAATTACGGTGTGTGCCGGCAGCATACGTCTTATTAGACAGCATCTTATTATATATTTTTCCACATCCAAATGGACTGCATTTATAAACGCCTGAGTTGTGTCATTTATCATGTGGACGTCTGTGTTGTGGAGAGAGAGAGAGAGAGAGAGGGAGAGAGAGTAAGAGAGAGAGTCACGGTGAGCGTTATGTAAAAACACGGGCGGATCAAATTCAATTAAACATCATTACATATTCCTCTTCTGCTGAGAGAAATCCATTTGATGACTTTAGCTCTCTTCTCCGTTCCTTCTCTCTCTTTCACCCTCTCCATCTCCCTCCCTCTCTCTCTCCCTTCCTCATTCTCTCTGCCTGTAATGAAACACCATATGAGTAAATGAAAGCTATTTTTAACAATGAGAAGGAAAAAAGATAATGAATTCATAAATATATCCAAGATGGAAAGTAATGGCTCCTTAACAACACTTAAATCAGCGCGGGCGTTCCCGTCGTGCGTTAGCTGTTATGTGTTATGCTAAGCAGTGTGGCACGATGGGATTTCAGGTCAGGGTAATTGGTAGTTCCCTCTCTCCATCTCTCCGCCTTCTGCTTCTGCACCGCTGCGTCCTGGACACATGCCGCCGCGTGCACCAAAGGTGTTGTGCATTTCGGCGTGAAGAGGAGGGATGTTCACACTTGAGTAACAGGATCAACGTGACCGTTCGCCAGCGATTGCTCTGAGACAGTGCTGTGTCCAAACTCTGTATTTCTCTCTCTCTCTCTCTCTCTCTCTCTCTCTCACACACACACACACTCTTTCTCTCACACACACACACAGACACACACATGCACACACACACTCCATCTTTCTCTTTCAAAGTAGCCACACCGCAGGACAGGGAAACTAACATGGGAGGTTTATTACTGGACACAGTCAGAAGCTAACAAAAATGGCCTGTGCTCCTAATCCATGTTGAACTGTTTTCACTGGAATTTCCACCTCTCCTTTTTGAACTCTGCATTGTTTACTTCTGTTATTGCTTACAGAGATTTGCACCTGTGATTCGGTTCCAGAAAGTAAATAGCATTACAGCTGAAAATATATACGTTGGCTGAATACTATGAGCCCTCAATGTGTAATGTTTTTGCTGTGGTTAAGATACCCCCCACTGAAATGAATAATTAATATTAGTATAATGAGCTGAAACATATTAGCAGCACGTCAATCAAAATAATAATGAATGTGACTGGATCAGGCTTTTTGCACTGAAGACCAACAGCGGAATTTCACCCAAATCAATGCCTTTTTTTTAAATAAATGCCTATATCATATCTCATTATGCGATAATCAAAATCATTCAATCATTAATCATTATTGAAATTTGATTTATGTATGTGTATGATTTAAGTATTTGTACCATCATATATGCATTTCTGTTGGATACCAATGTGTTGTACCAAACTATCTTTTTTCTCACTATCTAAACTGTTGTCGGTTATTTCTATTCTTCTGAACATCAGGGTAGCTCTGTGGTTTGCAGTGGGGAGTTAAAAGCTGCAAAGCAAACAGTAGCTTCTATTTGTTGGATAACTGCCTGCGATCCTGTTGGTCAGGGTAGATTTACTGTTATGAATGGAGAAGAGGCTCTGGCAACGCCACCTGGACACAATGAGTGTGTGGAGATGGCCTGGGGGGCAGGAGCAACCTATTAGAGAGAAGTGTCAGCAGTCACACTTTCCAAGATAGCCAGATAGCCAAGACATAGTCTATGGGCTTGATTAGGCAGATAGTGAACAAAAACACCAACAAAAAAAAGGCAGTCACACACAAAATCGGATGAATTTATCATTTAAAAAAATAATAAAAAAGGGGTCTACATAAGAGTGACATGACACTGTCATAACCTTAACCCATGACACAAAACCGAATGACACTAACCCTAACTTGTCATGACAAAAACCGAATGACACTTGGCACAAGCGAGTGACAGAAGCGTTATGTCATAAATGTTTATGACTTGTTTATGTTTATGACACGTTCATGACAGTGTCATGTCACTCTTATGTAGATACCTTCAAGCAAAGTGTAAACAAAAAAAGGTTGGGAATGGGAATGACATTCACCTTCACTTAGTAAAGGTCCTCAGAAAAGAGACCAAGTGCAAATGCCGTGTTGAATTGCTGTTTGTCTAGTCGAATATGGCCGAGAAGCAGCTGTCTATGAGGACAGCCCATTTCAGCTTTGTATGAGACCTCAGGACGTGCTCCCTCTCACTATGTGGAGCATCCCTCACCACGCAGGTGTGTGATATTTACACAGCAGTTACTGAGAACTCCTCTAGTGCCACTTCTCTCACCTAGATAAATAGAATATGACTTCCACTCCTTCACCTGTACGCTGCCAATGGCTTCACATCAAGACTCTGAATGTGATGATGCTTAAGCACAGTCCTTAGTTTGCTAAAATTGTCTTGTTTGTAGAACTACTTCTTTCCACTGCATATCCACTTATTTCTGAACTTACATGACAAACTGCTGTTACTTGCTCTAAATGGATGGTTGCTATGGCCAAAGGCCAGTCGTTAGTTCCATCTCTCTCTTGTCAAGCGGCATTTCCCAGGATTCTGTTGAACCTTAGCTTTGTAAAATTGCTGTTTTACTTAGCCTACTGCCATGTATCGGAGCTTCAAGCCATCTCAGCTCTGAGCGTCTGTCAGATTGCTATTTTATAGCTCTGATGCAACATGACAGTTATTTTAACTTCACAGCAAATACAGCAAATTAATATACAAGCGTGATATGGCCAAAAAACTGGAGCTACTTCATAGGTGTGCAATTATCAGAAAACAAATGACATTCTAAACACAGCATCACTCAATCAAGAAATTCAACCAAACAGTGGTATACATAGATGTATTGTTTGGCAGTTATAATAATGAACATTGGGTGATCACTCAAATGAGTAATTAGCTATAAACCTGTAACAAAATAGACACTTTCTGACAGCTCTTTCCTGGCCTGAAATTGCCCAGCACACTTTCCTTAAAAGTCATAGGCAGACACTCTCTCTGGATAACTCAGCTCATGGCTTTACGCTCATGGGAGTCGAGAAGATGAAGGGAAGTACTTGGCAGAGCAGTGCAGTCAGTCAGTTTGATCAAATGCACATTTCTAGACTTTGTACTGTGTCTGAGTTGACTCATAACTAAACTCTTGACCTTGGCTATGAAGTACTTAAGAGACTCACAGACATCATCCAATCACCTGGTGCTCAGTGAATGGTCAGTGTCATAAGGGTATACGTAATGTAAGGCACTTGAAAGCTTTTCATTCTGGGAAGATGTGGCAAGATGTGTGAATCCAATTCTCTTACAGGCACTGTAGATGCAGACTAACAATGATTGGCACAAACTCGCTCCTACTTTCCTAGTAGATCCCTATATTTCTAAACAAAAGTCTTGTAGGATTTTGACTGATAGTTGAATAGGAATACCTGCAGAATATTTCATGAGGAGACTTCAACAAACAGCATATGACTTTATTATCCACTGAAAAAAGCTAAGCAGTGACCACAGACACACATCCAAAAGTTTTACAAAACCTTTTCTATCTGCTGTGTATCACACACACACACACACACACACACACACACACACACACACACACACACACACACACAGCTCAACACCTCCAATCCCAAGTCAAAATCCCAGTTTCACGACATGTCCCTGCGTGACATACTGTGCCTGTGTGCATAACCTTATATGTACCTGTGCTTTAGTATTTACTTTGACAGCACTCTCTCTCTCTCTCTCTCTCTCTCTCTCTGTCACTCTTTCTCTCCCTCCCTCTCTCTTTCCTTCTTTACCCTCTCCTCCTCTTTTCTCTCTCTCACCCTCTCTTTTTCTCTCCCCTACTGCTCCCTCTCCTCTCTCTCTCTGTCTCTCTCTCTTTCTCTCTATTCATTCTCTTCTGACCGGAGGCGATGTCCTCCCGTGCTTCTGGGCCGGCTCTCTCGGAAGCATCACCTCTCCTCCCCACTTCCCCCGCGGGCCTGACCACGGCCATATGAGCTGGCAGCCCACACCTGGATCAACCTCCTCCTCCTCCCTTTCCTCCTCCTCCTCCTCCTCTCCTCCTCTCCTCTCCTCCTCCTCTCCTCTCCTCTCCTCCTCCTCCTCCTCCTCCTCCTCCTCTCATCCTCCCTTTCCTCCTCCTCCTCCTCCTCCTCCTCCTCTCATCCTCCCTTTCCTCCTCCTCCTCCTCTCATCCTCCCTTTCCTCCTCCTCCTCCTCCTCCTCTCATCCCTTTCCTCCTCCTCCTCCTCCTCTCCTCTCCTCTCCTCCTCCTCCTCCTCCTCTCCTCTCCTCCTCCTCCTCTCCTCTCCTCCTCTCCTCCTCCTCCTCCTCCTGCTGCTCTCCATCTCCTCTGTGGATGTGTCCTGGCAGGCCCTGGGCCGAGAGGTGCACTTTTTCACGGCGCTAAGTGAAGCGAAATGAAGCCATTTGTCCTCTTTCTGTGGAGCACGGCCTGCCTGCCCGCCTGCATGTGTTCATGTGTGTATGTATGTGTGTGTGTGTGTGTGTGTGTGTGTGTTCGTGTGTGTGTGTTCGTGTGTGTGTGTGTGTGTGTGTGTGTGTGTGTGTGTGTGTGTGTGTGTTTTCGGGTGTGTGTGTGTATGTGTGTGTTTGGGGGATTTGAGTCCGCCACTGGGAAAGCGAGCCCTTAGGCTCAGAAGACCCACAAGAGCCACTTTGCACACAAGGACAGTGAAGGTCATGGTGGAATATAATTTGCTGAGCGAGATAGCAGGGAGTGTGTGTGTGTGGGGGGGGGTTGATGTTTGTGGGGAGCCTGTTTTTCAACGGGGTCGGGGGGTGGGGGTTAGGGGGGGTTAGGGAGGGGCAAGGGCTGCTCTACCGTATCTCTCCCGTTACCCTCTCAATCAGCTCTCTACTTCTCCTCTCTCCTCCTTTTCCTCACAGGAGGGGTGGGATTCTACCCCCCCCCCCTCCACACACACACACACACCCTTCTACCACACACACACACAACATCCCCAAGCTTGTCAAATGCATCGTTGTCACCGAACAACTTTATATGCGCACATACGCATCTGCCAACACTGACCAATAAAGTTTATATGGGTGATGATCACTTTTTTCATGAACAAGCTGGCACCCTCACCTACGCACAAACGTCATACTGCTGATAATTAATTAGACTAGTTTATAGGATTTATAATGGTGTACCTGTTCCATGAATACGTTGTGTGATGTATGAGTCCACCTTGCTCGGTTCCTTCCTACTCTGAGATGTAATAAGACTAAGGGCGCTATCTTAACAATCTGAAACGCAAGTACCAAATGCAAAGCGCAAGTAGCTTTGTGGGTGGATCTTGGGCGCTGTTGCTATTTTACCGGCAGGATAAATGACTGTTGCGCCCGACGCAAATCTAAAATGGGGTGGTCTGAAGTAGCTACATTACTTATGGGTGTGGTTTGGGTGTAACGTGCAATAAACCAATCAGAGTGTCATCTCACATTCCCTTTAACAACAGGCGCCATTATGATGGCGGATTTGCCAGGCGCAGCCAGGAGCGGTTTACAACGCTATAAGGACTGTTCAGTTGGGAACAGTTTGCTATTGATTTTTCTTCTTGACAAAATATAAAACAGAAATGTCACAAAGATATACTGTACTTTCCGATGTTTAGGGATCACTCTCACTGAATCACGAGGTTATGAATGCATGGTGATATTTTTGCAATGTAATCTAACATTACCTCACTATAGACAATGCAGATCTTCTGTCAGATAAGCTCTCCTCTCCCGTGCTGCTGCTGGGGCATTTGGGTTAAATGGCATCGGCATGCAGTTCAACATCACGTCTCCTTGAGTCCTCTAATATTTCCTAATTTATGTCATCAACACATCCATGATTCGTGGAAATGTGTACGCTATATTTATGCCTATTTTTTCACATCTTAATGCCCACCACAATGATTTCCCTCGTGTGGTAATATTTTTCCTTGTTAATACCGGTAGGTATGTATGGTTTGCAGAAATGGGAACTACTGCGTCCATATAGATCAGAGGAGTAAAGTGTATGTGCGTTGTGCAGCACACACTACATTATGGCCGAGCACCTGGCCATACCTTACCATCAGGCAACTCAACAACGAGAAACAAATTCCTCTGTGTGTGTATTCACACCAAGTTGACCTAACTTTCCAACTCTGCACAGTATTCCATTAACTGCATGACAGTAGGCCAGGGGTCTTCAACGTTTTTCACGCCAGAGACCCCCAAACTGATGGAGAGCTGGAGCAGGGACCCCCACACTATGTATATATGGCATACAAAATAAAAAAAAATTGTCTAATCAACCAAAGATTTCGCAACCCCCCTGCAGTACCTCCGCGGACCCCCTGGGAGTCACGGACCCCCTGTTGAAGACCTCTGCAGTAGGCTATTTACAATATTTTCTGTAAAGTACAGTTTGTAAACACGTTATCATTAACTTAATGCACGCACAACTTTTGTTTGAGCAGGAGCGAGAATAACAATGCATGGACGCAGCAACTACAGAAATTGTAGCCAAGGCTACTTGCTGTTTTCTTATACTATCTATGGTTGCTGGTTATCAGCACATAATAAGCTGATTTAAGCTAATTCATAAACTAAAGACTTCAAGGCCATCATGGATATAAAACGTTTTTTGAAAACAACTAAAGGATGGAGGGAACAAAGCAATGCTTGGAGTTATTTCAGATGGGCAACAACAAGGTAGGCAAAATTGTGGTGCTTGTCAAAACCTTAGCGCAGATGGAATAATGCTTAGGCTGATATTAAAGCGCACACAATTTTTAAAGCCATACACAACGGTGTGGCCATGCATGTGCCCTTAAAATAGCATCTGAATTTGCGCCACTGACTTTAGACCAGGATTTTCCTGGTCTGTGGCAGAATTGTTTTCTGAAACGGCAAAATATCAACAGGGAACGTTTTCGCTGGAACACTCCTCCTCTTTTCGCTGAACCGCCCCCCGTGGGCGCAATTGCATCCCCTAATTTACCAACGTGTGCCTGTGG
>NC_055976.1:14821024-14848524 GCF_018492685.1 Alosa sapidissima
TGAACTCTGAAATGAAAAAGAGCGCCAATATTCCACTTGTACTTACGTATGCAGCTGCGTCTTTTATTGCCAGACGTCACTGCAGACGACTTGTCATGTATCACAGCATTCCTCTTCTCAATTCAATTCAATATGCTTTATTGGCAAAGGAATTTAATGGAATAGTGCTGCCAGAGCATAGAATGCAGAAGCAAAGTAACACACACACACACACACACACACACACACACACACACACACACACACACACACACACAAACACACGCACACACACAGACACACATACATCACAATTACACACACTCTCTTACTCTCTCTCCGTGTGGGGCATCAGTTCCGTCCAGTCTGCTGCTGTCCACTAGTGCATGGACCTCACCGCAGCGGAGGGAGAAGAGAGAGAGAGAGAGCCATGCATCCATTATGCTAATCACTGGGCACCATCACTGCGGCACTCAATCTCTCCGTCTTGGATGGAGGGATGCGTCTCTGTGGCAACTGGACAGACAAACAAATGCCCGAGCGCCGGGTCCAGACAGCTTTAGGGCCGGGCGGTAGGTGGCGGGCATGGCAGAGGGGTTGTCCTGCTTTATAGGCCTTTGCCAAGCCGGCGAGGCGAGACGGGGCGAATCAGACAATTGACGACAAGTCAGGTGGCAGGACGGTTGGCGGTTTCATTAGTCTGACAGGAGGCGCAGAGCGTGTGAGTGTTGTTGTTGTCGAGGAGAGGTGATTCTTTTGGAATTTTAACTAATGACACAGGCGCTTGAGGGATGTCTGTTCCATTCAGAGAGCTGAAGAGAGTTGCACAATTAATTCAACAGCTAATAATGCAATTTGATTATAGACTTTTAGACAAATGGAGAGAGGATTGAGAGAGAGAGGGGGGGGGGTGAGAGAAAGAGATGCATGAAAATGTGAAAACCAACCAAACTCGCAAACCTCTCCTTTCCCCTCAAAGCATCCAGAATTCATTTTTAATGATCAAATTGTTTCACCATTATTGCTTCCCTCTGCCTGAAACCTGGCAATTTCAGACATTGAATAATTCAGCAGCTGCTGTGAATGAAATATGTCTTCTTTCATCGTTGTGGGGAGGAGAAAAAAACAAACCACGTCTTCATTTTAAGCTGTTCACATCCTCCTTCATCCTTCTGTAGTGGCCAGTGAGTTTTATGAATTGAATACATAATAGAGAATGTGTGATTGGCATTGTCAAGCTAGCCTGATTACAGTATTACACCTGTGCCTATATTTTAATGGCACAGATTTCTTCTCATATTTCATGGAATACTAAATAAATTATTTTGTTTGTTTGGTATCTTGAAACAGGTGACTATTCATTATTCATTCCAACAGTAAACAAAGTGAGGGAAGCTAATTGGAAGATAAAAAGGATTTTCAGTGTCCAAATGTCTCCTATCAGTGAGATGTCTGTTTGTCTTTCATGTCTCCATGGATCATTTTCTGGCTTTTCTCCCGTGTCAGCGATTTGCCTGTCATTGCCCGTTAACAAGGTACATATAAAAAGTTTTACGCTGGGAAATAAAAACTAGTTTACTATTCAATCTTGCATGGGTTTGAACGTTTGTGCCAGACAACCAATAGAGAGCTGATACAGTCCCACCGAGAGAGAAAGAGAGGAAGAGGAAGAGAAAGAGAGACCTGATTCATTCTTAACATTGAAATGGACAGACGGATGATGCAGTACACAAATAAACAAGATCCAGAGCTTCAAACAAATAAGATGTCACTGTGTCAAAGTCGCACTTGCACACACACACACGCACACGCACGCGCAAACACACACACCACACACACACACGCGCGCGCGCACACGCACGCGCACACACACACACCACACACACACACACGCGCACACGCACACGCACACGCACAGACACACACACACACACACACACACACCACACACACACACACACACACACACACACACACACACACACACACACACACACACCACTAGACCACACTTGGGGCCTTTCAATTCCATCCGCTGTATAAATAAAGTTTCCATCCCATTGGATGAGCAACCACACATTAGAACCAACAGGAGCCATACGGTGGCTCTTCAACACACAGCACACACACACACTCACAACCTAAACAATGTGCATCCCCTGTACTGTGTGCCTGAAGAGAGACAGCAGAGAGAGAGAGAGAGAGAGAGAGAGAGAAAGAGAGAAGAAGAAAGATAGAGACAGTATAGAGAGAGAGAGAGAGAGAGAGAGAGAGAGAGGGACGTAGGGGAGTTAAGAAAGAAAACCCACAGAGAGAGAGAGAGAGAGAGAGAGAGAGAGAGAGAGAGAGAGAGAGAATGAGACGAGAGGAGAGGAGAGGAGAGAAAAGGGCTGCTTAAAGGGATTCAAAATGTAATGTCACAACTGATTCCGTCAGGGAGCTGGAGCAGAATCCGTGGCTGCAGGACACGCTCATGCAAACACACTGTGGCAGCTTCTGTGGAAACGTGGACCCGGACTATAAATAGGCTGGCACAGTCATCACCCGTGGTCGTGGTCGTGGCAACAGGGCTGGCTGTGGCCGAGCGTGCAGGGCAGTGGATGGCAGGGGTGGGTGAGTGTGTGTGTGTGTGTGTGTGTGTGTGTGAGGGTGTGGGGGTGATGGGGTTGGTGGTGAGAGGGGTGGGGGGGTTGTAAGATGTGTGTGCGCGCATGTGTGTGTGTGTGTGTGTGTGTGTGTGTGTGTGTGTGGGGAGGTGCACTGTAGGATTTCCCCAGTGTCTTGCTGCCAAAACCCACTCCCACTCCCGGTGTCACATGTTGTCATTGGTCTGCTGAGGATGAGCAGTTCCAACCATGGGCTTTGGAAAGGGCTGACGACACAGTGTGTGTGTGTGTAGGGGGGTCTGTGGCAGGGATTGGGGACGAGCAGCTATGTCCTCCCCATGCATGGCAGTCACACACGGCCAGGCACTGGGCTAATCGCTGCCCCGCACACTCGCCTTCCTCTGTGGTCAATTTAAACGTGTTACCCAGCAACAACCTGATCCCTTCAAAATGCCTCCCGAAACGGCACAAAGACACTCCGCTAAAAAGGGAGACCTTGATTTGGACTGTGTCAGTGCAGCAGGGTTGTCTCTCTGCCGCGACTGATGGATAACTAAGGGGGTCTGTCACTAAGTCATGGGGCATGAAGGGCCGTGCTGTTGCTCTGGGTTGCTATTCATAGCCGTACATGATCCCAGTCTGTCTCCGGTTCATTTCCCTCGTTCCTTATTATTGACCAACCTTATGAAATAACTGGCCTAAATGTGCACAATTACGCCACTTTGCTACGCGCCTGCTAATCCAATCAAACCGAACGAGTTGATGGCCAGCCACAGAACGGAAGTACGGCGCTGTGCACCAACCCAGAAGCTGCCAGACGCTGGATGGACCTGTTACTAAAAACACATTCGGTCTGTGGTCAGTATAGCTCGTAATCAGGAAGGCTATGTCAAAAAACTAATTACATGCTTTATGACAACTCAGTTTAAAGGTCGGAATGAATGTATGAAGATATGTATAATTCACATTATACCGCTGACATTTTCCCCAAATCACCCTTTTCAGACACTGTAAATGACATGGAAAATGCTCAGCAGTCTGGCACAATGGCTTTTCCCTTCACCTGTTTTACACCCTGGCCCCTGCCGACAGCATGAGCACACACACACACACACACACACACACGTGCGCGCGCGCACTCCCCGGCAGCGTCTCTCCAGCCGACCTCTCGGCTTGAGTCGTCGTCGCGGGTGACATCTCACCGCTCGTCGTCTGACACGGCGCAGACTGTCCCCGGCACCCTCTGTCCTCTCTCTCTCTGTCTCTCTCTCTCTCTCTCTTTCTCTCTCTCCCTCTCTCTCCCTTTCGCGCCCTGCCGCCACCAATGTCACGACACGACAGGTCAGCAGCAGCTGTCTCTGCTGGTTACACCCTTCGGATTTAATTACCACGACTCGCTCTATCCACCGCCGCCACCGCCACGGTCCTGACCGACCACCGGACATCGTTCCTCTTCACACAAAGGCTAGGTTTAGATTAGGGGAGTGTGAAAGAGTTGCAGAAGGACCAGCGTAGCAGGGGAAAGGGATTGGAATGCAGTCAGGGATGGGGGTGAGAGGAGGGGAGTTAAGAGTGTTGATGGTCTGGCTTTCTCCTTTCAGGGTGACTGTGGGTTGTGTGGGTGGGGGGGGGTATGTCCTGATCTACACAGTAGTGCTTCGTGGCCTCACTGATGACAGAGGAATGGTTGCCAGAGCTCACAGCATACATAAACACACACACACACACACACACACACACACATACATACACACACACACAAACACACACAGACACACACACATAGACACACACACACACAATCACACACACACACAAGGGCCTGGAGTAACCCGAGTTACTTTCAGCCAGACACGCTTCAGCGCACTGCAAGACTACAGTCGCTGTCCACAGCAATACGACATGTTTTGAAAAGTAAATTGGTAAAAAAGAGGGACACATTCTGCATGGTCAGCAGCGTTGTTCATTAGCGAAATCTTCAGGCGGTGCCAAACCATGTGACTTGGGACCCCCTTCTTTTCTTTCCAGCTCTATGGTCTCATGACTCCTAATTTGAATAATTAACGGTGGATCTGTTAATGTGATTCATAATGGTGCAATTATTAAGGCAGGGGAGAGAAGATTGCGTGGCCGGAAAAAAATGCAGAGTCTTCAGAAAGCGGAGAGAAAGAACATCTGATACAGCAAGGGAGAGTGAAAGTGAGGAAAACAAAGAGATACAAAGTGAGACAATGCAATGACAGGGTGTGAGACAGAGAGACACTGAGAGAGAGAGAGAGAGAGAGAGAGTGAGAGTGTGTTTGTGTGTGTGTATGTCTCTCTCTGTGTGTGTGTGTGTGTGTGTGTGTGTGTGTGTGTGTGTGTGTCAAGAATGGACAGACTCAACCAGTCACAAAACATCCCACAGAAAGAGGGCATAACAGAGTCAGAGAGAGTGGAGGAGAGTGAGACAGGCAGTCTGACGGACAGCAATGAGTAGCTTGCACGAGTAACAGAGGAGGTGAAACTAACAACATCTCTACACCGGTACCAACTCCTGAAACAATATACCTTTGTAATCATACTATCTGTAACAAAAGTTTTCTAATTGTCTTACACGTCAAAAATCTGATTCATTGAGCATTCACCATACTAGAATTATCCCATTAAACAATTTCACTGAACTGAAATGAAAATAGACTCAATCCCAATCAATTAGAAATTATATACCAAATTCCATTACATACTAATAACAAACCAATGATAATATATGTAAATCAGGTTTTTAGGCCAAGTATACTGTACTTGCATATACAAGGAATTTGGTCTCTGCATATATCCACACAGAGTACACAGTGAACAAACAGTGAGGTGAAGCACATACTAACCCGGAGCAGTGAGCTGCCTTGCTATAGCGTCGCTCAGGGAGCAGTGAGGAGCTAGGTGCCTTGCTCAAGGGCACTTCAGCCGTTTCTACTGGTCGGGGATCGAACCGGCAACCCTTCGGTTCCAAGCTCGAAGCACTAACTAGTAGGCCACGGCTGTATGCCCATGCATAAAATCAAAAAAGATTGACAACAAATCTAGGCAAAAAAGAGAAAAGCAAACCCGGTTGGCTAACACAGCCATGGGCTGAGACAGAGGCAGCAGCAAG
The DNA here is from genome assembly GCF_018492685.1 of Alosa sapidissima. Lineage (NCBI taxonomy): Eukaryota > Metazoa > Chordata > Actinopteri > Clupeiformes > Clupeidae > Alosa > Alosa sapidissima. The sequence continues at coordinate 14,826,743 of NC_055976.1, forward strand.
CGGTAGGAGAAAGATGAGATGTGGGATCAGAACACTTTTTATGTTTGAGAGAGAGGAAGACCTCCAGCAGCAAGCAGAGATAGGGCTCTCTGTATCCCTGCACCAGATATTCAATAGCCTTTCTTTCATGGTCTCAGGAGAGGGATTTTGGCCAAAGAATCGGCCAGTTTCCTGCACCTGATTGATTCCTCTCACAGCAACAGTGGGCCATCTGGACTCCCATTCACTGACAAGAGGCTAGATGTTTTTGTCTGGGTTTTCTAAAACAATATGGATTTTGTTATAAGAATTCACTCAACGTTTTAAAAAATAGTCCAATGCTAATTGAATATATTCATTGACCAGGCATTACAAACATAACATTTTCATCACCATAAATATGGGGAAATATACAAATGTATTTTGCAAAAATGTCAGCAAATACAAAAAAACAGCAGATTTACCTCACAGCTCAACTCATTTTAAATTCCGAACAGGCTCACTCCACCTGCAATGTAGAAGAGTTTATTGTTTTTATCTTCCTCCATGCTCACTTACTCGAGCACTAAATTGAACTTTTATTACGCAATGATGCCATGTTTTCTGGCATGCAAATGATCTCTATATACCACAGCATATTCATATATTAGCAGAGGCTTGTCTGTGGTTGGAGATTTACACAACAATCTTGGTGGGAAGAGAGCAAACAAATTTTATCTTACATCCTTGTGGGATTTTTTGTGCAGAGAAGCTATACCTTCTAGCCTCTGACTGCCTAGATCTAGTGAATATTCTTTACATTTGGCCATAGAATAAGGACATGGACAGAAGAAAAGGTCTGTGAAATGAGTTCTGTAACTCAGTATATCTTGTGACAGAATTGATGATTCAGAGTCTGTTTTGGTTGTTTATTCTAACACATGTGAAGGAATGGTCAAGGGGGAAACCTCTCTCTCTCTCTCTCACACACACACACACACACACACACACACACACACACACACACACATTTGCTTATTCTAAGCACAATCCCTTTGTATCACAACAATTTACACCTGTCTTAAGAGGATAAGCATGATCCCTTGATACAGGGGACAGTCGATAATCTCAGTGCTGAATCCCAGTCTGATCCAGTTCCGTTGAAGCGGGCCGCCGCCTCACGCTGGGATGCTAAAAAGGTGTTTTGCTTGGCATGCGGATCCATTACAGGGAGAAAAGGGCTCCTGAAGAGAGACATGGAACACAACAGCATGACTCACAACAACAAAATAAAATAAACAAAATCAAAGGAAAACAAAACAAAGCAAAAAATAAAAGAAAAAAGAGACAGCTCTACACAATATGGGGAAAATCAAAAACAAAACATCAGACTGATCATGCTTTAGTGTATTAGCAAGAGACAATCGATAGCCAAGGGTTTGTCCAATTTATTTTTTATTCTAACACAAGAACATTCATCTACACATTTCACACTAGCTTTTAGGACCCCATTGTTTGACAGGAGATGGGATTACTTATTTGTTCTCCTTCTTGTCTCTTGTTATTGGCTCGCTGTTCAGTTTCCCTCACTCCAAGAACCTGACATCTCTTCATAGTATAGAGTTAGGTACGGCAATATTCTCTGTAAACACCTGTGGGGCTTTACCCCTGCAAATATGAGAGAGCTTTCATGAAGTGCAGTACACACAGTCACATGACCAAAATACTCCAGGAGCTCCTACCTCAGTAGTGTTGGATAAAGCTGAAAGCATATTATACTACAACTATAACATGCAAACATGCTTGCACGCATTCACAGTTTTTAATCTGAAAAGGGAATATAGCTGTAGCTTAGTGTAAAGTGAAGGCTTATGACAAAACACCTATATGGACATAGTTTTTATGTCAAATCTCATTTTATATTTTCCTATGATATGTTCAGTTGCATTTTGGTGTACTGTGTATTGCGGTCAATATTTGCTGTGTCATAGTGCGCGTCAATAGTGTTACTGGTCAATACATCTGTCTATAAAATAAAAGAAAAATGGATAAAGTAAATCACCACGTAAAGTACCTGTCAAAAACATTCAGATACTCACTCCAGGTGTTTATCATTGGGGGCTTCGTCTATTATTGTCAGCAAAACGCGACACATTTAAAGGAGTACCGTCACACTGGTGTGACGGGAATGTTGGGAAATTAACATTCTAAAGAATATCTGGGTTCATTGAATTCAACATAGAATTTTAGAACCTTCAATTGTTGCGGAACTTAGAACGTTCAAAAACCTACACCTTTAAGTACAAGTCTAAACCACTCTCCAGAGGTCGCCCCCGCGTGAAGCTACACTGTGGACCCACAGCTAAAAGCATGCAAATGCAATGATGTCAGCACAAATGACCCATTTGCTGAAGCGCTCCCAGGGGGAACAGAGGCAAAGTTCAGAGAGGTGAGATGTTGAGTGCTCATCTCCACTAACCCTGCGGCAGAGGATTTCACCCAATGTCCAATAACCAGATTACCTGTTATGTTAATGGTGTCTGAGGGAGTCTTGCAAATTGGTGAAGCTGACCTTTTTGGGACCCATTCGACAGCCAGTCTGTCAGTCAGAACAACAAATATTCTCCCCCAAGAGTATGCATACTGCCTTACACTGTGTATGACCATGAAACACAAGGTGGCACCTTTCTAGGTCATTTACTATAACACTGCAGCACCTCCCAGTAACTTTGATTGCTGATTAACATTTTGTTTTTTATGTATTCATGCCCAACAAATCAAAATAACCAATGTTATCTCCACCAGGAATATGCATAACGCCTGGCCTGACACTGTGCAGAACAGAGACACTTTTCCTGGCCATTCACCATGTATCACCATGCAGTACTTACCAATAACTTTCATCATTGGCGGGTGTTAAAGGTCACATTCACTGAGAAACCGTTTAATACTTGTTACTTTCGAAATACTATAGCTCACTTCAAGTTGCATATGCATGCTGCACGTGAAAATGATCTTCAGTGTGGTTCAAGTGGTCTTTCAATGATAGTATCATGGAATTCAAACCATAACTATCTAGCTATTCCGATAGCATTAGCAGGCTAGGTCAGTGGCTGAACTGCATTTAGGGTGCTTACCTGCAGTGGTGGAATGTAACGAAGTACAAATACTTCGTTACTGTACTTAAGTAAATTTTCGACGTATTTGTACTTTACTTAAGTAAAATGTATAGTGCATACTTTTGACTTTTACTTCGTTACATTTTACAGCAATTATCTGTACTTTTACTCCGCTACATTTCTACAACACCATCGTTCCTTTTTACGATACATTTTATGATCAGTTTTTTTTTTCTCTCTGACAAACACCTTTGTTTTACCGGGGGGGTTGCTACCAAAGATTCTGGAGCGCTACGTGCATTCTTAGAAACATACGCTTCTAGTCTAGACCAGGCAAAGCGTGAGCTTGCAGCCATCTGCATTCGGTAGGCTATATTCACCAGACCCATGGCTACACTGTACATGCAACTGTTTTCTGTGCCTTTCTCTGTCTGTTATCTGCAGCGTTAGGGCCTCCTCTCCGATGAGATTGCTATCCGTGGATCAGCGAAGTTACAGGCTATGCCCATGCTTCTGTCACACGTCTGATCATTTGCGGCACAAATGAATGGTAGACTATTAATGAACCGGTGGCCGGAAAAAACGTAACATTTTCCAGATTAGGAAATATTCCTTAATTGTGTGTGATTAAATAAAGATGCATAGCCTACAATTGGGGGGTAGTAACGTGAGCGCTCATTCAATGTCTATGCGTCTGCGCAAGTGAAACTGAACTTAATCATAAAGACACCTTTCTCAGCAACTTTTCTGTTCAATCAGCATAATTGCCATTACGATCCACCCGACGTTTCCCTTGTCTACCCCGTTAAACTTCAGGCTCTCGTGTTTTGCTGAATGATATTACTCAGCAGATCACCCTAGTAGATAACCAGAATTACAGTATCTAGAATTGTAGGTCAGAATGTAAACTGGGCCACAGATGGTAAGCACAATTGCATTAACTTAAAACTATCTAGTCGAGTATAACCTAAAACTAGCTTAATTAAAATGCCACAGCCCATACTGATTTTTCCTTTTAGAATATAGATATTAAGAGAATAAATCATTATGCAAATACTTTTACTTTTAATACTTAAAGTACATTTAAAAGCAGGTACTTTTTACTTTTACTTAAGTAGGGTTGTCATTGTGGTACTTTTACTTTTACTAAAGTAAACATTTCTCTGTGTATTTGTACTTTTACTTAAGTACTGAGGTTCAGTACTTCCTCCACCACTGCTTACCTGTGTTGTGTAGTAAAATATCTACTAGGAAGATTGCAAAGACTTTTGACTGTGTAAAGAAATAGGTCTTTATTTTAAAACGTTTCCAACAGTTTATTACTTGAAAGCAAGATGACGATTGTCACAAACGTTTACCTCTTTTAGGAGAAATTTTAAGCTGACAGGCAATTGTTACCATTCTATTAAACCAACGTTCACCGACAAACGATCAGGAAGCGGTTCTTCTTCCTACTCGAATACTAGGATCAAACACATGAAGTTGTATCTCCGAAGACATTTTGTGCAACAGTTTTGACTCGAGTTTTAGCCAGGTTTTAGCACTGTAAAGTTGAATATGGAGCATAGCACAGGCAGAATCGGATGAGGACGCACGGGAGGAAGCGTCACAGTACTGTTAGCCAATCAGAGGTGAATTCATTAGCATGTCATTAATATTCATGACTAGAGGCGAAATCCAGTCGTTCCTCCCCGCCCACCTTCCCCACCAAACTAGAACAGCATGAAACAGACGCAGGACAGCATTTTTTTCACCAAAACCGGCTCACAGGGCATTCATCAATACTACAGACCACTGCAAAATTAATGAAAAAACGATGAGATGAGACCTTTAATTAAAAAAAAAATATCAAAACAACGCAAAACAGTGATTCGTTTGGGGCGATTGCACTGCTAACTGTGCATTCAGCATGGCAGCTTCAACCAAACGTGTGCTGACATCAAGAAGTGTCATGCCAAGATTAATAGTCCATTTGAGACTGGTTGTGTTACTCAGCATTTTACTGAAGGCCAAATAAAATCAATAGGTCCTTAGACACATGCACTGGGGGGATAAAATCCAATAGGGTATTCAAATTGAGGAATGCTCTGGAGTAGCCATCTTTATCAATGACTGTGAGAGAGAAGGTGCTCCCTCTCATGGTCTGTGTTTTTAAACCTAATGCCACTTTGTCTTGGACCTCATTTAACCACAATAATCCCAAAGTGACAAAGGTGATCAAAATGTCATTAGTTTGGCAAGATGGACTGATGAACAAAGTACTGAATAGGAGTACAGAGCATATATAAGTGTTAAAGTGATAGTTGCTGCCTGATCCATCATGACACCCATAGTTCTTTTGAGATCATCCAATAGGGTATTCCTCTTGAAGGAAAGTCTGTATAAGTCGATAGACATCATGATCCGTGTGAGATCTCACGAGACATTTCGGTGCTGCAGAGAGGGCTGCTATCTTGAATTTATTCAAAGTTTATACAAACTATTCCAAAGTTTTTACCGCTGTCGTGGTAGAAGGTCATCAAATCGGCCAGTAGATAAGTAGAAAATTGAGCTCACGACTTCAAGACAAAATCACCAATAACACTTATGCTAAAGCAAAAAGGAGCTTTCAAGCAGGCAGAATTCAATGCAAAAATGGTTTTATTGATGCTAGCAGCAATACCAACAGCAATAAACCGTGAGTGTATCTCGAGAAGGCACTCCCGAACAAAGGTAGAACTCTCTTACTTATACCCCTCCAAAATGCTGACACAACACTACCCCGGACCCACAGATGGCGTTATGAAAGGATCGTTGTTCGCTCTTATCTTCGCAAGTCAGCAATATTGCTGCCAAGGGTACAAGCTTTTCACCTTAAGTTTACAGAAAGTTCAGGGGTGTATAGAGTGATCACAGGTTTGTGCATGGGTTAAATATTGTTTGCCCCTCTGCACTCTCCTATGAGTAGAGCTCGCCCCTGTGTACGTGTTATCTTGCAGCTGCAAGGCCGACTGTTTTTTTCAAAAGGCCCATGCTAAGGCATCATGAGACAGTGCAACAAAAAGAGACATCGGGATACAGAGTGCACATTCTGGTAGGATAGCTTCATTATGATATTAGTAATAGTTAAAACTTGTTCTTTAAAAATATACCACACCGTCTGTTATTAACTTATATTTGGCCACACTGCCACAAACAACAAAGTATAAGTATACTCGTTTTGCATTGCATTCGATAAACGACTTATACAGAATTTCCTTCAAGAGGAGATGGTAGGTAGACAGTTGGTAAGTCTTCTTAACAGTCTTCTGTAATAAACTCCGGGTTCGCTAACTACGTTGTTTGTGCTTCGTTTTATGTGTTTTATGTATTATGCACTTCACTGGCGGTGGTTAATTTCTCTTATTTGGGTATTTACCTTGATTTAAATACTCATGCCCATATATTTTTAGAGCCGCCAGCATCAGCTTGTGATAAATGTCTTCTATCTCCACCCAGAGTATTACTGTTTTATGACTCCATTTGTTTAAGAAATTCCAGGCTGCAGGCACATTTCATTATTACAAACGTGTGGACTGTGGAGACTGTTATAAGCTATTAGCATTAACTATTAGCATTCTCCCCAGTGGGCGAGTGAGTGCCACAGATATCACAGTGAAACTGGGAAACGATAAGCGTAATCTACAGTAGAGCACAGATTAAGATGCGCCTCTTAGCCTCCACTTATCAAAGAAATGACATTGCAAGTTTTGTGTGTGTATGTGATGGTAAGGGTTTTTGTCAGCAGTAAATTAGCCTTTCTCCCCCTTATACACATGACTGTCATTCCTCAGCCTGATTGTCCTGGCCGAACTGAACGGACTCTGCATTATTCATCTAACCTTTGAGGCAGGCATTTTGTCATTCTTGGTAGAACTTAAAGTAGTGTGGTCCTCCATAGTAATGATCTGGATGTGTTGGAAAATGTTGTGGTACTCAAAGCAATCCCTTAGTCCCTTCTGCATAGATCCTCATTGTCTAATGTTTCATTGACATTTATTAGTGGACACTTTCATCTAAAACACTATCCTGGGTTTTCCCATGCTGCCTTACGCACGCGATTTTATTCGCGCTGCTAGACAGCCTGGATTCTATGGACTTTGTTTTCACCTCAACGAAGGAACCAATCACAGACCGGAGGGAGGGCAGCAAGACAATGACGACACACCGAAGCCGATATGAGCTACGTACAGATGCATATGATAGACATTCGTAGCGCCCAATAAACAGCTGCTCTGGGCATTCGTAAACCACGTTTCAAATACGAGAAAACAAATGTCTAGTTCCCAGACCCCATCTAAATTTAATTTAATTTAATTGATTGTGCTTATAGACCGTCAAAACATTACACATGTATCATGGCGCTTTACAGAATGTAGGCAATCAGAGAAAAAGGAAGAAAAGAAAAGGGGGTGCCAGTCACACGAGGACTCAGCAGGGTGGTCCATTCCAAAAATCATACCTAACTATGGGAGGCAGTAAAGAGGTATGTTTTAAGACTTAAAAATAGGGAGGGTGTCTACTGGTCGAATTGAGGAAGGAAGATTATTCCAGAGGAGGGGTGCGCGATAGCTGAAAGCTCTGCCTCCTACTGTAGTTTTTGAGATTCTTGGAATTACAAGAAGGCCAGTATTCTGTGATCGTAGCGGTCTAGGTGGGTTAAATGGGACTAGGAGATCTTTAATATATTCTGGTGCCTGGCCATTAATGGCTTTGTATGTTAGAAGTAATATTTTGAAGTCAATGTGACTTTTAACAGGCAGCCAGTGTAGAGATGCCAGGATAGGGGAAATATGTTCATATTTTTTAGTTCTAGTGAGTGTGCGAGCAGCTGCATTTTGTATAAGCTGTAAGCTCTTTAGACAGGTGTTATTGCAGCCAGCGTATAGAGCATTGCAATAATCAATCCTTGAGGTGACAAAAGCATGGATTAATTTCTCAGCGTCTGGTAAGGATAAAGACTTCCTTATCTTTGAAATGTTCCTTAAGTGATAAAATGAAGTTTTGGTAATCTGTTTTATGTGATTACTTAGTGATAGGTCTTGGTCAATTGTAACTCCTAGATTTAACACTTGTGGATGAGGATAGTCGAAGATCAGTAAATGTAGCCTGTGATGAGGATAGGATATCCCTCGTCTTTTTAGGACCTAAAACCATGACTTCTGTTTTATCGGAGTTCAAAAGCAGGCAATTATTTGTCATCCATGTCTTTATGTCTCTTATACATGTGTCAAGTTTGGTTAACAGAGTTAATTCGTCAGGTTTTATGGAAAGGTATAGTTGTGTATCGTCTGCATAAGAATGAAATTTAATGCCATGTTTCCTAATTTCTGAGCCTAGAGGAAGCATATAGAGAGAAAACAACAGGGGCCCTAGTACTGAGCCTTGAGGCACCCCATATTTTACCATAGTCTGGGTAGACGGTTTATTGTGAACCTGTACAAATTGTCTGCGGTTAGAAAGGTATGATCTAAACCAAGCGAGTGCTGAGTCTTTAATGCCTATCGAATGTTCAAGCCTGTGGAGTAGTATATTGTGGTCTATGGTGTCAAAGGCAGCACTGAGGTTCAGGAGGACCAATATTGATATATGTCCATCTAAATGAGATCAGGTCTGACATTAGCCAGGCTACTAAAACACACTCGTCAGTGTTAATGCTCCTTAGGTAGGCTACTGACCTTATGATCTTGATGTTATTAGCACCTTGGTTTTGATGAGCCACAGAAACACACTGGACCCTAATTAAGGCTAATTAGGCTAATGGGCCCTAATCCTGAAACATGTCACATACTATACTCGGCCAGCAATTAGATATTGTATGGTGAATGCTATAGCAGTCTATTAAGACTTCCTGTCAATCAAATTAGAGCCCATTGATACATAATGCTTCACAGATTAAAAGGGCAGAATGTCTCCCAGATTAAATATTATAATTCCCCTTCCATTGCCTTGGCGGGAAGAATCTTGTATTAAGATTTTCAGACACCCCTAATGTGGACCATACCATTTAACTTGCCTGAGTTGCCTCATCCCATTTGTATCACTAAAATAAAACACACATTCATTGATTTTCTAACTGCACGTATAACTACAGATAGATATATAAAAACACACTTTGGCATCTTTAGGGTCTATGCCTCTATGACTGCTTGGGAGCATGCCTATGTTCCCACAGCCCTATGTTCCCACAGCCTTAAGTTCCCTAACCCCCCCACCCACACCTCAGGCCTAACCCTAACCCCAACCCTAACCTTAGAAATGTGGGCTGTAGGAACATAGGGCTGTGGGAATAGGGCTGACCCCGACTGCTTGATGACTCATATTGTATGGAGTGAAGAGGAGAGAAAGAGATAAAAACGAAAAGAACTGTCAAAGGAATAAATAAAATATACGAAGCATTACACCAGATCAGGAAATGCATGGGAGAAGTCCACACAGTCCAAGCAATGCTAGGCTAATTGACTCCCAAACTAACCTTTTTTCGCAGTCCTCCAAGAAGAGTCTTGATCCTGCAGATTTCTTGATGGAAGGCTGCTGTCATTCCACACACACCCACGTCAAATGTCTCGGCCACACTTTCATGCCTTTCTTGGGACCCATCCTCCCCTATCTTTTCAGAGCAAGCAATTTTTCTAATGCATTTGTGCCTCTGCATACCATTAAGGCTCCATTACAGAAAATGTATGTCATTTCAGTAAAAAAGAAAGAAAATCGATTGGAGAACTGTAATAGGTCTGTCAAATATGGGGACGATCCGTGACCTTATGGGATGGACGGAAATCTCTTTCCGTTTCGACATTTTTGCTTCGTGTCCAGGTTCATACCGCTAGCCTCGTGAGCTATGCCTATAAATTGGCCCTTGGGACTGATGTGCTTCTCATGGCTAGAGCATCTTTTAATCTGACAGAGAACACCCCCCAACCCTATCACCCCCCCACTACCACCCCCCACCCTCTTGGGAGACCCTTTGTCATTGTTGTGCAATGGGGCCTGACTGAACCATAGGACAATTCCCATTCTGACCGAGGCTGTCTCACATGTCTCCAGGGCTCTCCTCTTCCTCCCCCTCCTCCTCCTCCTCGTATTACTCTGGAACAGTTTCCTCTGAGGATGACGAAAAATGTGCCCCGTTCAAGGCCTGTGAGCCAATAGTGTCAAGAGATCCTGTGTAATACTGCCACAAATATAGAATTCATGGCTTCTCTCTCACAACCTAACTGATGTGCAGCTTTGGTGCCTTAGGATGGGTGGCTGTACTGGGAAAGGTTTATAATTAGTAAGCAGGTCTTGCAAGAAGGAAAAAAGGGAAACAACTTATTCAAGATTAATAACATTCCATCTTCTTTTCCTTTGTCTTTATAGTCATTTTGCATCATGTGGCAGGAATGGAAGGGTTACAATTCTGCAATGTATTACCATGACATCCACATTCATGAAATACCAAGCATCAGGAGCACCAAGGCCATCATACATCTAAAACCTAAATATCAATTTCAGACTCAGATTTCAAACACAGTATCACACAGTATCAAGTCAAATGTCTTGCCCATGTAAACAAGACTCCTACATCTTCAGTGCAACACATCTATGTTACTTACCTGTTCAGTCAGATATCCATTATGTATTACAGTCATAAAATCGAAGAGTTCAGATGTAAAACCCTCTAAATCCCGCTGACCACTTTTCTTTTAAATGAGCATTTTTATCAGGTTCCTATAGGTTTTTAACTACAAATAGATATTTCAGACCAGGAATAGAATAGTATTTAGTGGGTTTTGAAACAAAATTATTTGATTAATGTGTGGAGATCATTCACTCACCATCGTTATCTAATTTTTGATGGAGGTGGCATTTAGATGGTTTTGTATCTGAACTCTTCAGACTTGTACGGTTCAATTGGCCTCAAAATGTCATAATCACATACGTAGATGGTAGCAGCATACAGTCATAATAACACTAATATCATCTGTAATATCATCACTTCTGCATTTGAATCATTTGAATCTATTGGAAAGTATAGAAGGCATTTTCTATCTAAAATAGGAGTTGAATGAGTCAACAAAAGCCCCAGTATCCCTGCTATCCTACTGGATACGGTAGAACATGTGAGATATTTCTGATGAGGAGAGTGTCCTTCTTCACTCCTAACCCATCCTACAGTATGCTATCACACGAGATATTGTAGCGTGTTCGAGAGATTTGTGACGTGAATGATTTCTGACGAGATGAGTGTATCTCAAAGGGCCAGGACCCTCAGCCAGGATGGCAGCTCTCCTGGAGAAATGGTCAAGTCCAGGCAATCTGGCCCAGACATCCCTCAGCACTCTCCAGACTGTGTCAGCCGCTAGAGATTAAGGAAGATTTCTCTGAAATTCAACCTTGCCTGAGTCTGGGCTGCTGCAAGGAAGAATACTTTTTTTTTTCCCCCAGGGGGAAATATTCAGGGAAAGGAACCTCAATCCGTTTTCTGCTCTGATACGGCATCAAGATGGCACTGTACAGGGAGGAATGCACCTGAGAGAGAGAGAGAGAGAGATATCGCATGCGAAAGAGAAGTGGTGAGAGAGGGGGTGTGGTCAGAGAGAGTAAGAGAGAGAGAAAGGTGAAGAAAGCGAGAGAGAGGATTTATTGCCCTTCTCAGCTTCGGCCAACGCGCTTCCCTTTAATTAGAAAATACTGAGGCATCAGGCTGCATCTGAAACCTTTAAAGGGCTGGGCCGTCATCGAAACTCTCACTGCCGCATCCTCCAACATATCATAGAATGAAAATGAAGACATTATATCTGTCTGGGGGATAAATACCCACGCAGCCTACGTATTGATCTGTCAGCGTGATCCACTCCCTCTCTCTCCCTCTCTCTCCCTCTCTCTCTCTCTCTTTCTCTCTCTGTCTTGCTCTTGCCCAAATGGCAGATGCATAGTTAGAGCCCTACTTATGATTGCCGTGCCGATACGGTGGGGCTCGGTTGTCGTCGTTGTGGCGGTCAATGAGGCGTGATGTTTGCCGGTTTCATCTGGTGTATTCTCCCCCCCCACCCCCACCCCTGTCAGGAGGATGCTGGCGTGCGTCGGCCGGAATACAGATCAGCTGCGGCAGAGCTCTGCCCCCATGCTGCGCCGGCCGATCTTGGGGAGGGATCTATACTAATCAGCTCGAGATGGGAGACGCTGTTGTAGTGGCAGTGAGTGGACCCACCTGATTAACTTTCCAATAATTTCACCGACTGAGTTGGTTAATTGTGCAGCACATGTTAAGCATAACATGGTCAATCACAAGGCCTAAGTTGTCAGGGTAATGGAGAGTTGTGCAGGCATTGAAGATGTGCAAGAAAATATAAGCATACTGAACATATTAAATGTATGTATAAATATGAGATCACACTGCGCAGTTGTGAGAACGGCCTTGGCAAAGCTTTCGAAATCATCTTCATGTAAATGTAAGCAATCATAATCTTTTAGCTATATCCTTAAGTGATTTATTTAACCACAGGTACATTATCTAACCACAGTAAATGATTATTGACTTCAGTAAATGATTATTTAGCTTCAGAAAATGATAATCTTGGAGCATTTCAAACATAAACTGAAAAGAATTAAGTCTTTATGTGTTTACATATTATCAACCGTGAACCACAAACCCATGAATTATGTAAAATTGACACTATACTGCAATTATGCAATACTCAGCTGAATAATTTAATGCTTGAGAAAAAGAGGCAGAAAACGAAAACGAAAACAGCCTAATGTTTCCCATCTTTTTTTTCCATCTCTCAAACATACGGTAGGACCACAGCCAGTTCAAAGAGCTGGTTTGAAACAAAAGAAAGATAAGAATTGAAACTACAGAGATCTGTTCCCGTGACCAGACAAACATGAGTACCCTTCTTTGGCACCCTCTTCTATCAAATTATATTATTATATAACCCCAAGTAAACATTTTCCAAGATGTGTTTTAGTTGAAGATACTGTAGTTTTTACGGCACATCCCATAATCTTGCTTTTTTTGCTGCATTATTCATGATAATGCACCCATGTATCTGGGCGTAAGAAAGGTTTACGCTGAGGGAGAAGGAAAAACAGAAAAGTCAAAAAGCAGGATAAAGACCAGGGCTGACGTCATATTGTGGGAAAGAAGGAAAATAAGCTCTTGCGTCACATTTGGTTTCTGTCAGACCCAATCAAATTAGCACCAATCTTTAGATTCGAAGACACACATACACATGCACACACAACTAAGCAGATGGATGAGCCACACCTGATATATGAGGATTCTCTCTTTTCTTTTCTCTTTTCTCTTCCTCTCTTCTATATCTCTCTTTTCTCTTCCTGTCTTCTTTATCTCTCTTTTCTCTTCCTCTCTTCTATATCTCTCTTTTCTCTTCCTCTCTTCTTTATCTCTCTTTTCTCTTCCTGTCTTCTTTATTTCTCTTTTCTCTTCCTGTCTTCTTTATCTCTTTTCTCTTCCTGTCTTCTTTATTTCTCTTTTCTCTTCCTCTCTTCTATATCTCTCTTTTCTCTTCCTCTCTTCTTTATCTCTCTTTTCTCTTCTTCTCTTCTTTATCTCTCTTTTCTCTTCCTGTCTTCTTTATCTCTTTTCTCTTCCTGTCTTCTTTATTTCTCTTTTCTCTTCCTCTCTTCTTTATTTCTCTTCTTCTCTTCTTTATCTCTCTTTTCTCTTCCTGTCTTCTTTATCTCTCTTTTCTCTTCCTGTCTTCTATATCTCTCTTTTCTCTTCCTGTCTTCTATATCTCTCTTTTCTCTTCCTCTCTTCTTTATTTCTCTTTTCTCTTCCTCTCTTCTTTATTTCTCTTCTTCTCTTCTTTATCTCTCTTTTCTCTTCCTCTCTTCTTTATCTATCTTTTCTCTTCCTCTCTTCTTTATCTATCTTTTTCTCTTCCTATCTTTATCTCTTTTCTCTTCCTCTCTTCTTTATTTCTCTTCTTCTCTTCTTTATCTCTCTTTTCTCTTCCTGTCTTCTTTATCTCTCTTTTCTCTTCCTCTCTTCTTTATTTCTCTTTTCTCTTCTATATCTCTCTTTTCTCTTCCTTTCTTCTTTATCTCTCTTTTCTCTTCCTCTCTTCTTTATCTATCTTTTCTCTTCCTCTCTTCTTTATCTATCTTTTTCTCTTCCTATCTTTATCTCTTTTCTCTTCCTCTTCTTTATTTCTCTTCTTCTCTTCTTTATCTCTCTTTTCTCTTCCTCTCTTCTTTATCTCTCTTTTCTCTTCCTCTCTTCTTTATCTATCTTTTTCTCTTCCTCTCTTCTTTATCTATCTTTTCTCTTCCTCTCTTTATCTCTCTTTTCTCTTCCTCTCTTCTTTATCTCTCTTTTCAATTTCAATTCAATTCAATTTATTGTGCTTATAGAGCGCCAAAACATTACACATGTATTATGGCGCTTTACAGAATGTAGGCAATCAGAGAAAAAGGAAAGAAAGGAAGAAAAGTAAAGAAAGAGAGAGGCCCATGGGTAACAGGGGCGAGGAAAAACTCCCTAGAATTGGAGATACATATAGGAAGAAACCTCGAGCAGATCCACGACTCAAGGGCCTGACCCATCTGCCTAGGGTCAATACAGGACAGTAAGGTCTGTATACATGACAAATGCATATGATAGTCAGGTGTAGAGAATAAGACATGGTGTTAAAAAGCACTTGAGCAGAAAGTTACAAGAGGTGGGGTGATTACGTATCTGGTTTGATAATTCATTAATCCTGATTTAGTGACAGAAAGTTCAAATAGTCCAGCATTGGATTTGTCCAGGGGAAGGGAGTTGTCAAGGGGCATGTGGTGGGTCGGCAGACAGGCCAGGAATCCGGGCAGAATTATCATAGGCAGGTGATGGGTCGCTAGGCTGTACGGGCCAGGAATCCAGATAGGGGGACAGTAATAGGGTAGTCGAGGATGGGACTTCAGGTGAGATGGGTGAGAGGAGGGCCAACACATGGATGGTTGATGACTGGTGATGATATACAGTAAGGGGGAAAAAAGAGAGATGTAGTGGGTTAGTATTGCTGAAAATCAAAATGGTTAATGTCAATAAGTAATTAGTGGTACTATATATTGTTACAGTATATCATAGTGAGAATAGGCAAGAGAGGGAGAGTTGAGAGAGAGAGAAGGGGAGAGAGGAGGGGGGGGGTTGTACGGCGTGACACATGAAAAGTCCATGACAGCACTATGCTATAGCAGCATAACTAAGGCATGGTGAGGGGTAGTCGGCACCAGCGCAGGTATGGTCAGTGACCACCATCGCACACGTGACTGTGGTGCCAGTCACACGAGGACTCAGCAGGGTGGTCCATTCCAAAAATCCCTGAAAAATTCCTTTTCTCTTCCTGCCTTCTTTATCTCTCTTTTCTCTTCCTGCCTTCTTTATCTCTCTTTTCTCTTCCTGCCTTCTTTATCTCTCTTCCTCTCTTCTTTATCTCTCTCTTCTCTTCCTCTCTTCTTTATTTCTGTCTTCATTTCCCCCTCTGTGTATGTGTTCATTTATATGGTTCCATTTATCTAATACTGTTTTACTAGGCCTATTTGGTGTTTCTTTGTGTGTGTGTGTGTTTGTGCTGATATATTTGTTTATGCCCCATGCCCCCCCCCCCCCCCCCCCCCCCCCATCTGTGGGACAAGCGGTGGGACTGAAGTGTTGATGGAACTTGATGACTCGTCTATGATTAAAGCACACTTGTTTTGTTTTGCCTCTAGAGTTCTACCCCAGTGGAGAGACCCCAACGGTTTACCTCAGAACAACACACAGTCACACACACACACACACACACACACACACATAGAGATAGAGAGAGAGAGAGTGTGAAAGAGAGAGAGAGAGAGGGTAAAAAATGAATCATATGCTGTCTTTTTTTGGTAATGAGCATTGCCTACTTGCTATGCAGAGGTAAATATCCAAATTAGGGCCCTGAAACATGTAAGCAATTGCTGAGCAGTGCATGTTGTACAGGCACGAGACTGCAACGCCGGCGGGCACAGGAAACTCCTGTTTGAACTTTTCTTTCCTTTTTTGAATAATTTATTTTTGAACTCATTTCCCCTATTTGTTTTTATCTGCCCACGCTATAATAGCATACTTGAAAAAACCCACATGCTTCAGGGCATTGTGCTACTGTATCCGCAATGGGACAGTCTCCTTTCTGCAAGTGACTCCAGGACACTTACACTAGGAGGCATTTCTTCCAGAGCAGGGGGAAATACTTCATTAATCAACAAATTGACCTTTGTGTTTGTGTGTGTGCATGTGTGTTTGTTTGTGTGTGCATGTGTGTGTACAAGCGTGCGAGAGCCCGCGCGTGTGTGTATGTGTATGTGTGTGTGTGTGTGTCTGTGCGTGTGTGTGTCTGTGTGTGCAACTTCAAAACTGGATAAATAACTAATTAATATCCCCAGACTTTCCCAAACCCAAACAGCCCAAATAAAGTCCTCTACCCTCCCCACCTCTCCCTAATTAGCTCTAACAGCCTTCTATTATTCATTAGTTAAATGGCAGAGAGAGAGAGAAAGAAAGAAGGCGAGAGAGAGAGAGAAAGAGAGAGAGATGAGCTGAGAGCTGAGTTCTGTGTGTGTAACCTCAGGGACTGGTTGCAGGGTGCCCCTTTAGTTCATCATTCATTCTTTAAAAGCCCAGCCAGTCTCGGAGAACACTCCCAAACGTAGAGCCTTCCCTGACTTGCACGAACGCCCATTAACTGTGGCCCGCCTGTGTTGAAGAGATCAGAGGCATTGCGTTTGGTTTATTAACTAGGAACACATGAACAAGAACACCATCCTTTTTTTCATGTTTCCATGTGCTTCTTGATGTGATCTGCTTTGTCTCTTGATCAGATCATGTTCTGATGTGTACTAGCTTTACATTTGCCATCTGTGTGAATAAATGTGAATGTAATATACAGAAATAATATGAACAGAAAAGCTTTCACTGGGAGAAAGTCAACATGGTAAATACAACAACATAAACAGCACCATCAGCACAAACTCTGTACAACGTACATTCATGGATTGATGTGCTGTTGTTGATGTTGTTGATGTTGTTGTTGTTGTTGTTGTCTAAATGACTTTGAGTCTGCAAAGTAATGAAATCTAACATGAATAAACAACAGATTTTACTCATTCATCATCCGACTGCTCTCCGATATAACTGGACACTGGGACTGAAACACACACACACACACACACACAGACACACACACACACACACACAGACACACACACACACACACACAGACACACAAGAGATTTCTCCAATGCATAACTGGAAACGTTATAATGAGTTCAACCACCAAATTAAATGTTAGTTAGTTAGTTAGTTAGTTTATTTGTCCTTACATAGGAAATTTGTTTTCACATACCATACAAGCCTCACAGACATGAAATACATAGATACACACAGTCACGGTTCTTCACCCACCACCCACCACCCTGCCACCACATACCCCACCCACATATATCACAACAGCACACAAACAGCACATATACATCACATTACACAGATACAAACAGGAAAACCACCACCAGTTGACATTACAGAGGAATGAGGGCGGCACAGTGATCCATCACCGCTGTGATCTGTTGTTAAGTGCTGCTATTGCAGGGGGCACAAAGCTTTTCCCGAAGCGTACTCGCTTCCACCCCATAGCCCTATATCTGCGTTTTGATGGAAGCAGAATGAAGAAGGGATTGAGGGGGTGAGTGGGGCCATGAGCGATGGTCCGTGCTCTGTTCTTGGTGAGTGTGCTGTTGAGGTCTGATAAATTAGGGGTGGGGAGGCCTATTGCTTTGGCTGCGGTATGGGTGATGCGTGTGAGTCTGTTTCTGTTGGCAGCAGTTAGCATGTTGAAAAAGCAGGGAAGGCAGTAGAGGAGTATGGGCTGGACTATGCTTTTGTACAGGAGGAGCAAGTGACAGGGGGCAACAGAAAGTGATCTGAGCTTACGGATGGCATAGAGTCTCTGTTGACTGCGTTTTTGTATGTCAGTGGTGTGTTGCTCAAAGCTGAGTTTATTGTCCAGGGTGAGTCCAAGGTATTTGAAACAGTCCACTATTTCTACGGTGTCGTTGTTGATGCAGGTGAGGTTGTGGATTGTGTCAGATGGTGTTCTGGTGTTGGTGATTACAAGTTCCTTGGTTTTACTGATGTTGAGCTGAAGGTAGTTGTCAGTGCACCATTGTGTGAGGTGAGAAATGGAGTCTTGGTATGCAGATATGGAGTTATTGTTATTGTCATTGAGAAGTGCAAGTACAGCAGTGTCATCAGAGTATTTGAAGTATGTGGTGATGGGTGTGGGACTGACGCAGTCATTGGTGTAGAGGGTGAGGGGCTTAGGACACATCCCTGCGGGGCGCCGGTGTTAATTGTGGTGATGTGACTGTACTAATCTTGACGGCTTGTGGTCTGTCACTGAGGAAGTTGTGGATCCAGTGGATGAGGGTCGGGGGGACATGCAGATGGTAGAGCTTGTTGATCATCAGGTGGCGTTGGATGGTGTTGAAGGCAGAACTGAAGTCAATGAAGAGTAATCTGGCGAAGTTTGTAGGTGTTTCAAGATGTTGGAGGAGGGAGTGGAGGAGACATGCCACAGCATCCTCCGTCCCTCTCTTGGCCTTGTAGGCAAACTGGTGGCTGTCCAGCTGTGGGCTGACAACTGGGAGGAGGGTTCTGAGGATCAGTTTTTCCAGGCATTTCATGATTATTGAGGTGAGTGCAACTGGCCGGTAGTGGTTGAGTTCGGAGGGGCGGGGTTTCTTGGGTATTGGTATGATACAGTAGTAGATGTTTTCCACAGCACTGGTACAGTAGTGGTTTTGTATGACTCGGCAAACAGTGAATAGATGGTGGGGGAGAGCTCAGCTGCGCAGTCCCTTAGCACCCGGGCAAGGATGCCGTCTGGACCCGGAGCTTTCCCAGGCTTGCATCTCCTCAGCTGCTGACGCACGTCCTCAGTTGTAAATGGGACCTGGGGGTCTGGTTCCAGGGTGGAAATGACCTCCAGTAGAGTCCTGCAGGTGTCTGAGTGGTCCACTGTGTCGAATCTGGAGCAAAAGTTATTTAATTACCATTATCACACAAAACAACTAATTCACGGCTTTTCCCCACGTACAGTAGCCACTTGTGCAGACACATACTGCACCGGCAACTTTTCCTTTTCTAGCGGATCTGTGACCTTCTCCTCTGTTTTTCTCTTCTTTCCTTTGTGCAGCAGACAGCTGGTTGGCTCTAATACGAGCGTAACAGATGCCGGAGAGGCAGCGGCAGGCACGCTTTTATGGAGATTGATATGGAACAGCGCACAACAAAGTGACCGCCCGCATCTGTGTCCACGCTCAGTCTCCACCAGCCCAGCTCGGCGCTAACGAGGCCACGGAACCTAAGCTATGGCTTGGGCTGGTTTATACTGTAA
Organism: Alosa sapidissima; assembly: GCF_018492685.1. Taxonomy (NCBI): domain Eukaryota; kingdom Metazoa; phylum Chordata; class Actinopteri; order Clupeiformes; family Clupeidae; genus Alosa; species Alosa sapidissima. The sequence continues at coordinate 14,846,247 of NC_055976.1, forward strand.
CGAAGCACCTCGGAGGTCCAGTGGGCAGCCATTTTGACAGCTGGGCCAGGGCCCTGCGTAATTATCCTGCAGGGGACACACACGCGGGGTCAGACGGACGGACGTTACATAATACTGTAAGTGGGCTTCCGTGGTCCCCGACTAACAATTAAAGGGCAAGTGATAAATGCCTGGTGCTCTCACTGTAGACTAAGAGTGTGGGTATGTGTGTGTGTGTGTGTGTGTGTGTGTGTGTGTGTGTCTCAGAGTCAGGGTGCACATGTCTGTGTGTGTGTCTCTATCTGTCTTTCTGAATGTATTATATGTATGGAATTTTTACTTTTCATTTATTCTGTACACATACAGTATATTCTGATATGGTGTATGCTACATCTACATCTGTGTTTATATGCAGACATAATCATATGCACATATACTGTATGTGTGTGTCAGGCTGTCTGTCTGTATGTCTGCCTCTGTGTGTGTGTGTGTGTGTGTGTGTGTGGGTGGTGTCTGAGTGTGTGTATCTGTGTGTATGGGTGGTGTATGTCTGTATGAATGGATGGTGTGTGTGTGTGTGTGTGTGTATGTGTGTGTGTGTGTGTGTGCGTGACACACAGAATTACTGGCCTCTGCTTTTGGAAAGTAAGAGTGAGAGCCTGCCTGTCACGGCGGAGCCAGTAGAGTGACTCTGGAGGCTAAACGATGACACGGCCCAAGCCAAGGCAATCAGGAGCTAATGATAATGGTCCTCCCACTCAATCCCCCCAGGGACACGATACAACTTAGAGGGGTGGGTTGGGGGGTGGATGAGGGGGCGGCAGTGAGTGGAAAAGGCCAGGCAAAAATTGAGAACTCAGAAAGTTGTATGTGACACCACGAGGCACTGAGGATCTGATGTGTTAAGGCATTAGGGCCTGTTTTAAATGCGTTATTTGTGTCTTAACACATGGAATTGTATGTTATGGTTATGGTTATGGTTATGGGATTTGGCAGACACACACAATAGTTAAATTAACAGTGAACAGTTTTAAAAAGTTGGCAAGGCTACATTAAGGAGAATAGCAATAATAAGCAATAATGCCAATGCAATCAATAGCCTAACCCTCATGTTCAAGCAACGTTTAACATCATAAAATATATGGTTCACTTTTTTTTTTTGCTTCATGTTTCATGACTTTTCCTCAATTGAAGGGTACAACAGAGTTAGCATGAAATTTGTACAATAATATGTTTTCAATGTCCTATACAAATATTTTGTACATTGATGTTCCTTGGGGTCAGTTGTATGAAACATAGGATACATGAATATTTGACACATTATGGATATTATTATTTGAATAGTATGAGAACATATTGTTATTATCCTTATTACATACGCAAGTACATATTACATATAAGTCATTTTGGCAGGACTGTATAAGTCAAAAGGGGAAGCAACAGCAAGCCTTTTGGCTGCTTCCAAGGTTCATAAAGGGGTGTGGGGAGGTGGGATTGTTTTGTAGGCCTTTTGATGGTGGTTATTACACTCTTGTTAAGTACCTGTCACAAAAAACTGGGTAACAATATTAATTATAATCATTTTCTGAGGGTTTATTTAGCTGGGGTCAAATTGACCCCAAAGATAAAGAGTGTCGTAAGATTTGAGGATAACACAAGGGCTAATGAAAATAAACAATGAAAATAAACAAATACTATATATACTATAATAAAATATATAAACCATAACTCATAAGAAACGCTAAATTAACTAAATGCATACTGAATAGATATGCCTTTAGACCCCTCTTGAAATACCCAAAACTATTGCAGGAAGAGCACCTGGGCAACTCCTTCCACCAACAAGGAACCACTGAGAAAAAGAGACTTGAATTTGACTTAGAATTTGAATTTGACTAGAGTGACTGTCGACACAACAGACACTCATCAGAAGACCGCAGTGGGTGGTTGGGGATGTATGAAGAGTTGTCATGCAAATTGGCCTTTTCTTACATATGCATATCTCATATTCTTTTTGCGATGAAAATCTTTCGCCTTTTAAAAGCAGGTGTAATCCAGGTTGCAGTTAAATGCTTCAATAGGGGGGTCTAGGGGAAACAGAAACAAGAACACCAGTTCTGCTACTTTGATCCTTGTTGAAAGAAACTTTTAATTTGGCACCTTTTAATGTGTTACTTATACCTTTTTCACATCATCCACTTCCTAATTCCTGTCAAAGCCTAGCTGCACAAATAGTTCTAGTATATTTTACTAGTACTTTTATAAGTGGAATAAAATCACTACTCTGCATTATCTTATT
>NC_055976.1:14856024-15038524 GCF_018492685.1 Alosa sapidissima
AAGTGAAAGAACAAGAGGAGAGAACATGATCTACATCAGTATCTGTCTCCAGTGGACAGGACGCCCCCACTCCACCCCAGGGGGACTCGCTTTGATTGCTCTCATAAAACAGAAAAACAGAAAGACGATATAAACAAACAGATTGACCGGAGAGTGACCTTGTACAAAATAAACATTCAACTCATGTGAGACTCGCAGTTCTGCTGTTTGGCTTCCCAATGTTCTCTGGATGATTGATTAGAGTGTGATTTAATTTTAGGGCATTTTGAGGTCCAAAGTGAGAGAGTTGTCAAAAGTGAGCTCTCTTGATCCCAGTGTAAAGGCAGATTAGCCTATTTGTAATAATAGCAGAACAATAGTCAGTATGTCAAGATCACTTTGAGTTGTTTTTTCATCTTTATGTAATGAATATTGATTTGTTCAAATGAATGTGTCATGCATTGATTCCTCTATCCATTTGCTTATTGACCCTACAGTAGGTTTGACAAGCAGTATATGACACATCATATTTATAATCAAACATATTTCCCACAACGGGACACTTTATTGGATTGGACTGGATTATGCATTTCCACTCATCAATTTGAGCCCAGTGTGTACATAAGTCAATGCAAAATGTAATAAGTAGGAAAAACAATTATTGTTCATTCATAATGAATAATTCTTAATCTGGACATTTGAGTGTCTGTAATTAGACTTAGAAATTGTCGCGAGTGACTCCATGCATGAATACAAATGTCATACAAAACAATAGTGGAGACTACAGTAGAATCCACAGGCATGGATACAAATGCCTATACAAAACAATAGTGGAGGCTTAAATCCACAGATATGAATGGAGGCTAAACTGTTCATAAGCTAATCATAATTATGTTTGCAACAACACAAAGTCAAAAAGGCAGAAAGGCATCTTTGGGATAACTTAAGTTAATGGACTGAAATCTATTCTTTCTCTGGTGTCCTGATGGCAGAGTATTTCGAGTATTTCAAATCACCAATGTACCGTTTAGATTTCTTCTTTCTTTGGTTTCTCCTCTGTGACTTTGGTACTGCAAAAAAGTAAACCAAATGCATCAACTCCAGGTTGACAGAGTACATACTGTATCCATCCACTGCTCTGCACTGTACACTGAATCCAACACTATTTCCTGTTATGGCCTCTTAAACACACACAAAAAGCATCCTAGAATTCCCTCCAAATCCTTGGCACTATAAACACCAAATCTCTGAACAAGCACACTGCCTTTTCCCCAAACACCAAAGAGGAGCATTTCAGTGAATCCTCACACCCAGCCACACGCACGCACACACACACACACACACACACACACACACACACACACACACACACACACACACACACACACACAGGCCCTTCCACATACACCGCCTGTCCGTGGGGATGAGCCGGCAACAGAAATGCCAATTTTCTCTGGATTAGAGCGGCTGGTGCCAAGCGCAGGCACCGAATGCCTTTGAGATCCCCCCCCCCCCCCCCCCAACCCCCAACCCCCCCCCCGCCGACTACACAGCCCCGATCACAGCAATGTCTGCAGAGCTCCATCTGCAAGGGTCGATACTGCCACCAGCAGAACACACAGAGGTGCAGGCAGACACTGCTGATAGAGGGACTCCAGGATCCAGCCAGAGCAGAGGTCTGGGGAAGTACTCGTGGGAGAGTACCACCACTCCACCCTCCATCTCTCTCCCTCCCTCCTTCCATCCCTCTCTCTCTCTCTCTCTCTCTCTTTCACTCACTTGTTTGGCATTCATACCGTGTCCAGGTTTGGAGAGTCTCGAAATGATTACGCCAGGTGAGCTCTTAATATGATGGATGGCAGTATCTCAGCGCTCAGGAGAGGGTGGCTATTCAAGGGGACGGAAAAGAATGCTATGCTGCTCCTGGCTGTGGCACCAAAATAGAGTGGAGCGAAAAAAGTGGAGCAAAAATGTGGTCTTCTGGGAGGCCCGATGTAAGGAGGGGAAGGCACTAAACAGTGCTTAACCTTCAATTAATTTAGCCCCCATCTGCATGAAATTGGTGACTTTCACCAGAGGAGAGCAGTTTACTTACCGCTGCTCCCTAGTAAGGTTGTCCAGCATGGCCAGCAACTGTGTGTGAGGGCTGTAACGTGTTGGCCCACACAGCTGTGTGCAGAGAGGCTCATTTCATTCCTCTGTGTTTGCTAATGGTTTGAGGAGATGTTGATTTATTCATGGAATTGGAGGACACTCTTCGATATATGCCTTTCTACTTTCCCTGGGACCTTTGCAGTACAAATGACTATGCATACTAATAACTGAGCACACAAATACATTTTATACTGTACCAGTAAATGTATTTAACGGATATGGGATGTCCTGTATCTAATAACATCTAATAATCTAATACAAACTGTGTGGGCTTTACATGCAACATGGAACATAGGAATTCCCACTATCTTTCTTATCCTGTGGTTTTAATCCAATCACACAGAAAAGTAGTCACGCACACAAAGGCAATTGCTAGGGATTTAAGAGGGATGCCACAAGACTTCTTGAATTTTTTTAAGCAAAACGAAAGAAAAACAATTGTGTATAAGGAATCATGGCGATCTGAATGAGTCTGCTCCTGAGATCCTACCACCAGCACTCCCAATCCAATGCATCATGAACACAATTCAGAATGTGACCCAGAGACTTAAGGCACGTTGGGCTGGGTGTCTCGTGCGGGGGCGCTGACAGACGCTGGATGAAGCTGTCAGAGCCAGCCGCAGTGGCACTGATACGGGTAGGGGGTAGGGGGTGGGGGCAAACCACATTAAAGCATTTCACTGGTCACAGTACAGTCCCTGGTGGCTGGGGGTACACATTATGGAGGCATTGCGCAATTCGGCAAATTAAAGTGTCTCCGACGGAGCGGACTAAAAGAGAGAGATTGAAGTGGGGGTTGGGGGTGGAGAAAGAGAGAGGGAGAAAGGGAGTGAGTGAGAGAAGGACATAAAGAGCAAAGAAGGGTAGAGCAAAGAAAATGAGGAAAGAGAGAGAGAGAGCGAGAGGTGAAAAAAGAGAGAGAGGATTGCAGGAGATTGTAAAAGCAGGACAACAAGGGAAGGATATAAAAGATGGTGCACCAGGAATGAAAAAGGAAAAGATCAAAAAAAGAGGCAAAGAGGGAGAGAGAGGAGGAGAGAGAGGCAGTAAGGAAGAGGAGGAGAAGGGAGAGAAGGGAGAAAGGCATGAAGCAGCAGGAGTCAAAGCAGATGTGAGTGAGCATGACAGAAAATACACAGAAAGAGTGAGAACGAGAGATAGAGAGTCTGAGGATAGAGGGAAGGAAAGGGAGAGAGAGAGAAAGAGAGAGAGAGAGCACAGTGACTGAATGAGTGGTTCAGCTTCAGGCTCATAGTCAGAGGCACACCATGAGGACGTGACCTCTACAGATCTGACAGACAGACCAGAGCAGGAGCTGCTGTGAGTGTGTGTGTGTGTGTGTGTGTGTGTGGGGGGGGGGGGTTGCCTCCCTCGCACAATGCTGTCCAAAGACTGAAAGACCGTCCAAAACACATGCACACACCTACACACACACACATACAGACATAGACACAGTCACTCAAACACACACACACACACACACACACACACACACACACACACACACACATACACACACACACACACACACACATACAGTACATACACACACACACACTCACACTCGTGGCAGGAAAAGGAAAAAGTATGTAAAGAATTGCTTCTGACAGACCAACACCAACTGTGTACATGGCTGAGCCTATCCTATGATGCTCAGGAAACCAGGAGCAGAATTCCTTCCCTGTTCCAGCCAATCCGGCCTTCAGGAAGTGCACCGCCAGGAATTACATCTCTGTCCGTGTGACAGCATGATTAATAACCTGCGATGGAGCTGCGGAGAAGCCTCCTCCGTGATAGGATGATTAATACGTGCCGGCGTTGTAACTAAAGCCAACGAAAAATGGATCGTTTTCCACAGGCTTCGGCCGGCATGACTGTTGTGTGTAGCTCTGTGTGAAGGGTAGAGTAATTGTTTGCAGCAGTCAGATTAGGAGAGCTTTCTTATGTGAAGCTAAATTAGACCACAGAGAATACTATGAGAGAGAGAGAGAGAGAGCAGGTGTATGGGTCTGCTTTACGTGATGAAGCTAGTGGTACAGTATATGGTGCAGAAATTAATGGAATACAATCAATGGGGTGGGAAAGAGGGGCCCACTGGAGGAGCATCAGTACTGCTAATGATCTTAGGACATTTCACACATGTGTGGGCTTAACCGCTGAGCCAAGCACACGTTATACTTATGTGTCAATACATTGTTCATCGTTAAGTTTATCTATTTACTTAGCGGATTCTTTTTATCCAAAGTGACTTAAAGTCGAGATACAGATGCAGTAGGTATATTGTTGTATTGTTATATATATGAGTTCTATGAGTTCCTCTACCAGTTGATCCATAGGAACAGCACCATATTATTGGCCAATGCACTGCTACCGTGTATCCTAAACATGCCTGATCACAGTCAGTGACTGCCTATATGTTTGCATGATGTGCACATCTTTATGTCCTGTCTTTCTGATGATGTCCACGGCAACTGCCCTATAGTCCAGTCTTCAGGCCACATGGTGACTCCTATGGAGTGATTGAGTCCATCTGCTCCACCACACTCAGCATCACCAGCCAGTACATCACATCAAGCCCTCTCCTCTCCTCGTGTTCAGTTGGTAAAAAAAACTCAACACAAAGGACGACGCTCGACTCGAGGCTCCCGTAGCTAACAGGCATGTTAGTGACTGTCAGCTGTCTTCCTACTTTTTATTTAGAATGTAATGATGGCTTTGGCTTCCTGAGAGAGATGATGGAGGCTCGAGGGCATCGGCTCATCCAGCCGCGACGCTAATGCCCTCCTCCGTGTGCTTTCACGTGTGGCTCCAGCCCTGCGAGACGTCAGTGTTTTAGTGTTCTTTCAAGAAACGGTTTTCAGGTCATCAAATGACTACCCCTACACCCTCAGGTCATGCTCATTTCTGACATTGTTAGTGCTCAGGGTCAGAATTATTCCCTGCTAGCCTTGCACCTGCTTGCATAGCATTGGTCTCTTTTAGCTTTAAGCCTTGTGACAGCAGCATGAGCAAGGCTATGTAGTGGTGTGCATCGTACCATGAAGCCATAGATGTGAACAATGGCTGTGTACTGTATGTGAGTACAAACATTGGAAAAGTCCACATCGTTCCACGCCACGCAGTCACAAGGTTACAATGCTCTACGGAGGTGATACAAATTGAATCTCTTCAGTCTGCTTGCTGTGTCCATCTAGGGGCTTCATCACAGCCCATAGAACACCATTTGGGTGCAATTCCTCACAAGACTAACACAAGGCTCTCTTATTAATTTAATATAAAGAAGTATGCAAATACAAGGAGAAATTGCATTTTGTGGTTGAATATGACTCCACAGAAATCCAGTCACGCCTGAGACCTAACTGATGGTTTTAATAATCCGTCTCTTATTCAAATATACAGTTATCCCCTACCTAATTTTGCTAAGCTAATAGTGGCCGTGATGGCAAGCATCTCTGTATCTGAGGTGAAGTGATGGGTTAATCGGAATTTTGGGTACCAGAAGCAGGACCTTAAGCCTGAGTTATTGCCAGTTAATTTGCATAGTAATTAAAGCACTTGAGTGGAAATTCTTGGAATGATTAGGGAGTCGTGAGGGAGTGATATTCAACGTCTCCTGGACACGGAGTCAGCGCTTCCAAATGGCCCCTCCTGCTCAACACTGGAGATGGGGGGTCGGTTTATTCACTGTTTATGGCTTGTGAAATCCAATGTGTCCACTTTCGATTACAACAAATGCCGCTGGACGAATTTGATTACGAAGCACCTTGCTGAGGCATAAACAGGTCCTGAGTGTTGAACTAATCAAATTAGTAGTCCCCCACGGAGCATGTGGGTCTGGTCAACAGCCAAGAGATCTATCTGAATGCCAGGCGTTAGAATCCCCCCTAGTATTGACACCAGTTATCTGTTCAAAGAGGTTTGAAAGAGGTTTCAAAATAATGTGGGGAAAAAAAACAAACATATTTTGACCTGATTCTCTTGGCAGATCTACTGATAAAATAAGACCAAACTGGTGTCATTTGTGTATCACAGTACCAGCTGCCATGTGTATCTGCTTGTTAGATCATTTGGGTTTTACAAACAGTGAATGCCACCAAATATTTAAAAAGTACATATTGATATTTCATTCAGTGCCATTAATAGTACCCTGCAGTAACAATGAACCTCCAGAGAGAACTCATAGTGTATGTACCCATTTGGAATGCTTCACATAACAGAAGAAAAACTCTGCACTATCAATATTATGCAATATTATTTATTGTTACCCTTAAGTCTCCTATTGCACGGTAGCTTGAATGTTATTCCTCATTGTAAGTCATTTTGGATAAAAGTGTCGACTAAATGTAAACATTGTGTAAAACTTGTACCACAGCATTATAATCAGGGCTGTATAGTGTCATTCTTTCACCTGGTGCTCATAGTACCACTATGTACAGTACAAAAAAAAAAAAATATCACCCCAGTTCTGGCTTCACTCCACTGGCTCCCCATCCGCTACCGCATCATTTTCAAACTCCTCTTGTCTGTGTACAAATCTCTCCATGGTCTGGCCCCCTCCTACCTGTCTGATCTTCTCCACCACCATTCCTCTTCCAGAGCACTTTGGTCAGCAGACCAACTGCGGCTGGAAGAACCCAGGGCCAGGCTGAAAACTAGGGGGGGGCAGAGCCTTTTCAGTGGCAGCCCCTAGACTCTGGAACTGCCTCCCCCTCCACATACATTCAGCTCAGTCTCTGAATGTTTTTAAGTCCCTTTTAAAGACCCACCTCTTTTCACTTGCCTTTGGCTAGTGTCTCCCTTTATGCCCCAGTGTTTAGTTTTAATGTTCCTTTTTCTGCATTTCTTAATTTCTTTTAACTGTAGCCCTTTTTGTTTTTGTTCCTTCCTGTATACTTTACTGTGAAGCACTTTGGTGCGGCTAAGCCGTCTGTAAATGCGCTATATAAATAAAATTGACATTGACATTGACAATACTCCCAATACAGACACCCACTTTTTCATTAATGCAATAAGCTTATGTCTATAAGAGATAATAGCACATGAAATACAAATCATTGTCAACAGTACAGTACATATACTGTTTGTAATGACTGCACATTTGACATGGAAAACAGAGATCCCCCAAGCTCGTATTTCACTGTAATATGGACTTAAGCACTGCTCAGAAGACATCTGTGAAAATGACCCCTGCATTGACCGAGAAAAAAAATGGCCTATTATTCATGCCAAGAGAGGCTCAAGGAAGACATGATAACAGGTGGGTTCACCATAAGCCTTGCAGACTTAAACTCAACCATTTAAAAGTATTGATTGCCTCCAATCTCTATGGGCGCACAGTGGAAAATAACTGAATTATTTAATACGGGGGTATTCTCGCCCATATTAAGCATCCGATTTACAGCCGTCCCCAAACCCCTGACTCGCTGAAGTCATTATTCTTGATTCGCTGGCATATCTAACAAGGGGATAGCTTCTTTATGGTATACAGTAGGCTCTTGCCTCCTTTTTGTTGAGGACATTTTGTTGAGGACAAAGAAAGCAAAAAGAAAGCAAAAGGGAACCATATTCGCAAGGCGTCCTTCGGTCATAACAGCTAAGAATTGTGAATAAAGTCAAATCCCCCGAAGCTCATGGTATGAAGGCGACAGGACACCCTCTCTCATGGAAACAGTACAATACGCACACTGGCTTCTTCCTTAGGGGTCGTTTATTTCTCACTTTTCTTTATGCCCTATGAAAAGCACAGCCAGTCGTACACTGAGTCAGGCTATGAAAACATTTGCCCTCGCAAGGCAGCAGCATCTTGCACCATAGTTCTGTTATTCACGTGTCTGCAAAGCACAGAGGCTGTAAAAGGGGGAAAGAGTGGCTTCATAATTGAGCTCCAAATGAATGTGTTACTGTGAATAGACTGGCTTACTGAAAGTCATAAGAAAATAAATGTTGCTATTAGATGTGGACAGTACATCACATAAATGCTTTAAGTCTGTTTAGAAAGCTTTTACCATGGGGGAAATATCTAGATTTTTCATCTTTAGCTTCAACGAGGCGAAGCATCCCCTTGCTTTATCTTTCTGGCAAATTTCCCACTTTTGTGCAGGCAATGGGTGCGTTTGTTCGCTTGCCTGACAGTGATCTTGTTAAAATGTTTAATTTACTCGCCGGGCAAGTTTTTTTATTGTTCTCTTACGAAAGAGCTCTCTCAGCAGAGGCAAAGGGTTTCTGGGAACCTGACTATAAACATATTTCCTCAGAAACCTCAGGGATGCTGTACAGAATATGAATATGTTTTACCTACAGTGCCAACAGTATACAGCATGTCTAAGCGTACTCCATACAAATCCCATGAGGAATATGTATCTCAACCATGCCCTACCTGTAATTTGACACTCCTGTGCAATCTGATGGATTAACTGGCTCGTTTTGTATGGGCCACACACTAGCTGAGATCTAGCAATGTTAGGCAGAAAGCCATATCACCTGCTGGCACTCCTCTCGACTGTCATTTTCAACATTTTTCACCTGAGAATGAGAATGTGTGCTGTATACTTTATGCCTTTGAGGTGACAAGCACTAGTTGCCCAGTCCAGCCTTGGCTGAAAATAAATAAATACATTTAAAATCATAAGATGAGTACAGACATGGCAGATGATCCAGGAATAATTCAGAGTTAGTCCTTGATATTGATAACAGGGTTTCCAGCAAAGCAGCCCAGCAAATTGCATTAATCTGGAGATGCTGTATATCACCACTTATCATGATCCCTGCCTGGATAGGCTCGGCTGACCGAGCTGTCTCGCATGGAATGAAGCCATAAAATACACGAAGCCTCCATTTTACATTCATTTTTTTCCACCCTACCCGACCACCCCATCCCTCTCTCATGTTTTCATTCTTCTAAAAAAGGCAACAAATAGGAAATGCTGGATGTTCTGAGCAGAAATAAAATGATGTCATTGAGCCATACACACACACACACACACACACACACACACACAAATAAGATTAAAAAACACAAGAAACACAAGGGGTGTTTTACAATGAGTAGCGCTTAGTATTTATCCAGAGCTTAAAATGTGTCTCTGCCGTCTCAGAGGCAATCCTCACACTAATAAGGCAATTATTTCATTAATTAATATGAAGTCATTCATAAGCTTCGGTGAAGGTCTCTCTTTCTCTTTCTGTCTCTTCAGACAAATGAATTTTTCAAACAACAACAACAACAAGCCCACTGAACACCTCCAAATGTTCCCCTCGCATCCTTCAAAGTGTCTTTCGCCGTTTTCCGCGAGCCTGACCTCTCTCATGTGCCATTCGCGTCGGGGCGAGAAAGTGTGGAATTTACAATCAGGAGGTGCCTTGCGCTGCTGGCACGGGGAATCCATCATGCTCAAACTGCTATTGATGCGAACGTCAGGAGTGGGAGCGCAGCTCTCGGGGCTCGGCGCGTCGGCGGAGGAATGCACAACAAAGCACTCACTGTAATTAGCCAAGAGCCGCCCCAGCCACCGCACCCACTGCACCGCAACGCAACGCAACCCCCCCCCCCCCCCCCCCCCTCCCCCCTCAGCCCCCAGCCGCCGACCAGTGAGATCATTCTGATGAAGCCAGATGGAGGGAGAGAGGAGAGGGAAGGGGGGGAAGAGAGAATGAAGGAGGTGACGGGAGGGGAGGAGGAAGGAGGAGTGACGATAGGAGACAGGAGAGAAGCTGATCAGAGGAGGAGAAGGGAGGGGAGGGGACGGCAAGAGGAATGGAGAGAGGAGGAAAGAAGGGGAGCAGAGAGAGGTGAGGAGAGGAGAGAGAGGAGGAGGAGGAGAAGGGGAAGGCAAGGAGAGAGGAAATAGAAGTGAGGAATGGAGAGGGGAAAGAGGTGTGTTTAGGAGGGAAGTGAAGGGAGAGGGAGGAGGAGGGGGAGGGGTGCCCAGCTGTAAACTCCCTCTTTTTTAATCAGACCGATATTGCAGCAGGTCGGAAGAAAAATGAAGGGGTGTGGATGAAGGATGAAACACCCGTAGAAGGAGAGGCCCACTTGGTTATTACGAGCCTGAGACGGGAGCAACCTGTGAGCATTACTCCATCATGCTCAGGTGTCTCGTCTGTGTTCACCCTTTGATTTTCAGAGATTTTCAACCTTAAGATCTGGCTTAGAACCACATAAAATTGACTTGGCTCTGAAGACCTGAAGCCTACACATCTATCCTATTATAATATTGCATCCTGCTTGAATCATATAGATATAATATTCAGTATCTTACACAGTGCAGTAAGGGAATAACTCCTTGGAGTAATTTAGAGTAACTGCTAGTGTCGGTGACATTATATCACCTTCCAATAGGTGATTTCAATATGGTCAATATATAAAAAGCATATGTCTGATATATAACGTAATCCAGGCAAAATAATGAGGAATCTGGCTGCAGCTTCCCTGTTCCATTGATATTTGATAATGTCAGGAGGCACAGCAGCAGCAGCACATTAAAACACTACATTAAACCCCACCAAGCTCACTCAGTGTGAGCAGCATGGGTCACGTGCTCCCCAAAAGCCCGAGCTGCCAGCGCAACACCACGAGCTGAGCTGAGCCATGCAGGGCTGGAGCTGGAGAGGGAGCCATCAGAGCCTCCAGTGTAGTTAATGATGACCTTTCACAAACAACAGGGTAAACAACCATTACGGAAGGGGGCCGGACCCGCGCACGATGACATTTTGGGCAGATTTGCCTGCCACACAATCATTTATTTGTGTGTGTGTGTGTGGCTGTCTGTGTGTGTATGTGTGTCTATGAGAGACAGAGAGATAGAGAGAGAGAGAGAGAGAGAGAGAGAGAGAGAGAGAGAGAGAGAGAGAGAGAGAGTGTGTGTGTGTGTGTGCATCTCATCTGGTCCATCATGCTTAACATACGTTCAGCTCCTTGGGATCATAATTAAGTTCCCTTCATTCATCTTTCAGTATGAGCTTTAGTCAGTGGTTAAAAAAACAAACAGATTAATAATGTGTGTGTGTGTGTGTGTTTATCTTTGAAGATTAATGGAGAATAATCACTAATCTAGTAATTTATAATGTGAACAGGCAGTGCTTAATGTATGTTGTTTACACTGTGAGGGGGATAATGGTGGTGTGGGTAGGGGGAAGTGTGTGTGTGTGTGTGGGGGGGGGGGTATCAGACAGAGGGCAGGAAGAAAAGGGGGGGCAGAGAGAACGAGAGAAGGAGAACAAGACGGAGAGAAATGAAAAAAAACACGTCTCAACGCACAGAGGCCCATAATCAGCCATTGGGAGGAAGCGCGCGTGGCCTGATGACTCATCAAGTGCAGCGCGAGTTTTTCCGAGCAAATTTCTGCAGCTTCTGCTCATTTGGACTTCCTGTGTGCTTGCATCTGCTTGCGATGCCCCTCGGGGATACAGCTGGGCACTGGCCTACATGGAACAATATATATGACAGGGGAAAAATGGGGGGAGGGAATAAGATAGGAGTAAAACACACACACACACACACACACACACACACACACACACACACACACACACACACACACACACAATACATTTAGCCACTTTTACTCACATGTTCTACGAGGGCAGTGTCCTTTGCTTTGTTATTAGTCCTCTTCTACACAAGGTGCACCACCAATACACATCACATCATATACATCATACACATCATATACATCAGTGTGATAGTATGCACACTGTACTGTGCTGACTTCAGCAGAATGCAATAATATATCAGCTGCAGGAAGTAAAAAGTATAGGACACTAGAGAGCAAAGTTACTCTGCCAGGATGTGTTTTACTGTCATGGTGGTACAGTTGTACTGGAGTGACCTATATAGTACACGATAGATAGAACACTGTTCTTCATTAGCAGCGTAATTAGGTAGAGTGTTGACAGTAGAACTAGAGGGGCTGCTGGATACTGTTATAGCTTAAGTCTTCACACTGTAGTTCACTGTGAACTATTAGCATGATGGGTATATCACTGAACATGCCTCTGATTCGAATTCTTAAACAGGGCAGACGTTTTCAAAAGGTCCTCACAAATTGCAAGACAGCCTAATTAGTTAATTCCACTCCTTGAGGGGAAGACGATTCTCTTCTCAGCCGTCTTCCCCTCCTCTCTTTCCCTCCCTCGGCTACCTCCCTATCCAACCCCCCCCCCCCCCCACCCCACGCCTCCGTCAGCCCACCCCACCCCAGTCAACCCCAACCCCCCTGAGGGGCCTCTCCGATCTGTTTGATAGCATTTAGCAGGACAAGCAGATGTCAACTGCTGCTGACCTTACCAATTATCACCCTGACTGTGAGCTAATGACAGAATTCCTATTCACTGGTGTCGGCAGCGTCTCCAGAGGTCCTGGCACTGCCCTTTTATCCTTGCCTGTAGGTCTTATCAATCTCCGTTATGTCATAGCAAATCAGAGCCGCAAGCACAATGAAATCTTCCCCATTTTTCCGGGTGGCAGCAGATGCATTGATTTATGTTATCGGTGTCGTCCTCCACGGCCTCGGAAATAAAAAAGACCTTGATTTGTTTCCAATTAGAGTGATATTTTCTCAAATCAAGGTCAATTTCTGCTGGACATGCTGAACCACAGTGCAGTGCAGAGAAGGAAAGGTACTCCAGGTCAAAGACACCGCAAACTGCACACAACAGCTTGTCTGATCCGCTGTTGGTCTTTCTTGGTCTGGTTTTTGGGGTTTGTGGTGGACCGGCTGAGGACTGCACAAATCCCATAGTAGCTGCTGCGTGCCGATCCGATCGAGAACGCGGAGTGTATCCCCGAAGGCCCCCGCGATCATTGTGGTCCGGACAAGGCTGACATGTGCTGACATGTACAGACGGACGACATGGCACTGAGTGCACACTCACAATGCTTATGGTCATCCGGAATTTTCTGTGGAATTGCTTGTCTTGACTTGCTGAAGTGGGCAGATCTTCCTGTTGCTAAAAAAAGTGGAGGGGGGTGCTGCAAAAGGGGGGTGAGTGGTGGTATAAATAGCCGTATTTCACAAGGTCAGCAGAGGGGTGCTGTGCTCTGATCAATGATGTTAATGCCGGGGTCATGCCACGCCTGATATCAGCAGTGAGGGTCAAATTCATTGCTAGGAGAGATGAGCTCATGAATCCTGGCAGGGAGCTGTGATTTAATGACCACATCTCTGGCTGTGGGCTCACTGGCCAGACTTTTGACATTCACCATAAAAATCTGATCCACGGAGCCTGTCCGTTTGGCCACGAGCTGCCTCTAAACGAAGGAGGCCAAATTGTTTGATGTGCACAATGGCCGGTCATACAGAGTGTTTAGGGGATAGCCAATCCTGGGATGTTACAACAAGGAAATAATTCTGTGCGGAGCATATTTATCTTCACAGCGCATAATGGCTTGGCAATCTCCTGAAAAGGCTGGACCGACAGCAGCCCGATGAAATTAGTTGCCATGCAAGTAAAAAGCAGATCTGATGGGGGCTAGCACAGGGTCAGTCATCTGTGAAATACCCTATTCCCCATGCCTTTCCATTGCAAAACATGCAAGGATATCTCACTCAGAGATAGACCATGCCAATCACCTGCATCAAAGCACATTCCTATATTTTCTCAAATATACTGAGAAGATTATCTTTCAGTCAAAGGCAAGTCCCAATTTCATGCATATGTGGTAATTCGCTTTTAAGGTACTATACAAGACTTAGCTTAAACATTTAACAATGACTAGAGCTGAAAAAATAATCAGAAACTGATGAAATAGCCAGACTTTTCAAAATAACCTTCAATCTAAGCAGTAAGCTAGTGTTTTCTCATAATGCCACTTTGTAAATCAAGAGGCGTTAGAGTCAATTTAGAAGAAACAACCAAGCAGAGTGCCATCAATGGCATAAGCCCTCGCTGTCAAGAATGCTAAAATACCTAATGAAGAAAAGGAAAACTCAATTGCAGAGCTTCCATCCATTTTCAGAGTGCTGGATTTAATTTAGGAATGGACACAATTAAGCTTAGCTATCCTGTAGTATCAACAAGAATCACAGTAAGCACATTGATTAAATTTTAATGGCTAGACTATCGCCTAGCTGTAACTCAAAATCTTGAGAGCTTAAATACAGGCCTACAGTGTCATTCGTATTTCAAATGATGTTGGTAGCGATATTAATGATATCCTACATATTTGTAATTTAATTTCATGTTATATAAATAATTTCATTTCAAGTTTTATTGTCATGCTCATGCTGTATGTCTCAAACTCTCACAACCTCACCACAGGTGTACCTCAGGGTTCAGTACTCGCACCACTTCTGTTTTCCATTTACACCACTTCCTTAGGTGAGATCATTCACTCCCAAGGATTTGTTTATCATTTCCAAGTGGATGATACTCATCTTTACCAGTCTTTCCCTGGATGAAAGATCAGTGCATTCAGGTCAATCTTGCCAAAATGGAGTTTCTGGTATTCCCAGTTAATTCTAAAACATATCAACTGACCCCAGCTATAATTGATGACTGACGAAATTTCAGATCAAATCAGACCTTATCTCACACAATATGCCACACAAGTTTTAAGCAGGCCATGGTTCTTTCCAAACTGGACTATTGCTATGCGTTGTTAGCTGGCCTACCTGTGGGTGTAGTGAGACCATTGCCGATAATTCAAAATGTAGCGGCAAGTCTGATCTTTAATCAGCCAAAGAAGACACTCCTCTGATAGTTACTCTTCTTTGGCTTTTTATAGCAGCCAGATCCTCACTCTAGCCTAGAGGACACCTCTGCACCATGTTATCTTAATTCTATGATCCAGCTTTATGCCCCCTCTCCCACTGTGGTCCTCTGATGAACACCTGCTGTGTTGGCCTTTCATCAACACTAAAAGGTCACAATCAAGACTTTTTTGTGATTCCTCGTTGGTGGAAATACCTAGTTATAGAAGTTCTAGCAATTTTCAAAAAGCGTTAATAGATTAATTTGTTTACGTTGTATGTATCTATTACATCTATTATTATTTGTATATTTATAGGCCTATATTATATTATATTATTGCAATGTGTGTGAATGCCAGATTGTGTAATGTCGGGTTTCTGTGAGTGTAATTGCGTTTACCTTGTCATGTTTGTGTTAGCTTGTGTAGTCTTTCTTTAGGTTGTACCTCATGTGTTTACCCCGTGTATTGTATGTGACTACCCTGTTTGTGTATCGTGCTTGTTTTATTGACTTTCCTTGTGTTTCTTGTGTAATGACGTCTTGGTGTGTACATGATTCCCGCTTCCACTATTAAACTTTTGATTGGACAACTGTGAGTCTCATCAATCATTACATTATATTATATTATATTATATCATATATTATATATGTATTTAAATACTTCTTATGTGTCTTCCACCATTTCATCATGTCAAATTCCTTGCTTTTTTGTGTGGAAAAGGGAAAAAAACTTATCTCTGATACTCTGATCTGATTCTGGTCTAATTAAATCTCTTTACACTGACGGTTATGTTTATGGTTATTGTTATTATGATGATTTGCTACTTGACATTTTGTTATTATTCTTTTAGTATTATTTAGTCTATTACTATTATTAGTATTCTTACATAGGCTGTATGATTACTTTAGACTGTTAATGTTTAATGATAATGTGGTGTATTGTTATTACTGTACGTCGCTTTGGACAAAAGTGTCTTCTAGGAACCATAAGCCTAAACCTTTGTAGCCTTCAGCTTCCGGCAAAATGTTTTGTTTACTTCTGCAAAACAAGAGGATATATAGGGTTTACAACTGTAGTAATACACTGTCCCCAATCTGCTCAGGGTTGGGAGTATGAAATAATTTAGCCCGCTAGCTGACAGCTAGTGAGGCTTACATATAGCCTATTTAAGGATAATAGGAGAGGAAACACAGGACTCCCACCAAGCTAATATAAACTAGCAGACACCCATGGCCTGGAAGTGCATAGACAGTAATGTGCATCACATTGTGGGCAAGCAATTGGAGTGGAACTGATAGATTCTTGCAGTGTTGCCCGTGTCGGCATGCAATATGCATCAGACGGACAATAACACTTTATGGGCATCCCGTCTGTAACTCTGTAGGCACGCCGTCTGAAGCTGGAATGAAGTCTCCTCATTTCCCCTTTCCCCAGAAGAGTCATAGAAAATAAACATATAATATTACAGAGAAATGTATTTATGTATGACAGCATGAGAATGTCCATAATCTCCATCACTCACTGCAGTACAGGTACAACAACATTCAATAGATATTCTGAAATGTAAAGTATACTCCAAGAAACTCAAGTCTAAGCTCAACCGCACAACACAAAACATGCAGATAAGACCATTCTGCCTCATAAAAAGAATACAAACTTTTCACTGAGGGAGAGTGAATATTCAGATTTTTTTTTCACCTGTTCTCTTCCTAAACACCTGGGGGAAATGTAATTGTATCTTTCTCAGACCAATAATACAAGCAGACTAGCCCTCATGAATAATTCAAGTGCTATCCTCAACGCTGTAGTTTAAATTAGAGGTCATCTCGCAGCTCAGGGCGAGGTGGTATTATCCCTACCCATGGGACCAGCGAAGCTACAGGAGTTTGAAGAGATGCATAAAACTTTCATTGTATTTACAAATGCCGCCATATGCCTTTGCCATCTGACACACACGTTTTATATCTCTATATGTCATTTCATGCATTGTTTGTCCTTCCAATAGCCTTGTTCTCTCACTCTTTTTTTCTCTCTTTTGTGTTTTCTGTCTTGCTCTCTGTATGTATGCCTTTCATTCTCTTTCTTTTTAATCTCTTTATTTCCTCTGTGTTCTCTCTCTCTCTCTTCTCTCTGTATGTGTTCTCTGCTTGTCATGACTGCAAGCACACGGGTTATCATTCTACGCACCTGACACTGCTCATTATGTGTGAGCTGCACATCTCTCACAGCAGTCTCCACAATTCCATAAGAGTGCTATCAGAAGCAGTGACAAGTTAATTTTTCTTACCCTGGAATATATAGACAGTCTCTGACATTCATTTGTTAGGGGCTGAACTAGGGTTGGATCTGACAGGACAGGATTCTGCCCCTGGCACAGCTAGGTGATGTTGTGGGTGGATCAGATAGCAAAGGTGATGTTTGTGCTCCCTAGTCTCTCTCTCTCTCTCTCTCTCTCTCTCTCTCTCTCTGCATGCTGTATCTGAAGCATATGAGAGAGAAGCCATTTACACAAGGCACCTACATTTTCTTCAGAGGGATTTTTTTAAACACCTTGTTCAAGTCTGAAAGCCTAAACGCCCTGGTCCTGATCGGTGTCGGCTCAGGTTTGACATGTTCGTATTATACACAGCACACATCCATGCTGACATAATCCAAGGTGAGCTTGTTCTGCTCTCTTATCACAAGCAGCGCTTCTCGGCTGGGTTGGGATGTGTGTGTGTATGTGTGTGTGTGTGTGTGTGTGTATGCTATGATAAAAGCTGTACATCACAAGGACAGAGGCTGTGGAGCGGACACCCGGACTGTCCGCTCTGGTGGCGGGGGAAGAACGAGGCTACAATTTATCAGTCTGGCTAAATTAAGGAGATTGCAAAATGTAGTCCCCCTCCCCGAATATGAAGAAATGTGGCTTTTAATGTGATTGGTGGAGGCAGCTCTGCCATCACTCAAGGTTAGGGTTGGTTGTAGTGAGCTACTCTCTCTCCTGTGTGTATGTGTGTGTGTGTGTGTGTGTGTGTGTGTGTGTGTGAGTGATAGTGTGAGAGTGTCTGTGTCTGTGTGCGATCTACAAGAGGGGATTTGTTTGAGGATGCCAAGCAAGCATCAAAAGAGAGCTGTGAAATCAGGTGAGGCGTAGCTGTTAAAACGTACGAGACATACGTTTGCCTCTCTCTCGCTCATGCAGTGGATAATCCCGACGATTTCTTGTTAAATATAATGAACAGAGAGGCACCATCGTCTGAGACATGGCAGTAGACTCTCCCTGTGGACTTAAGGGGGCTTTTCTTTACGCACTTTAGGCTACTTTTGAGGGATTGGCAGAGCTCCAGACTTGCACTCCGCTATTTTACCTCGACTCAACTCCGTCTGGTGTTTGCTCTTTTCGTTGGCTTCCCCTCAGAAGCCAAGAGCATCTTACATTTTTCCCCCTGCTCCCTCCGGCTCAAGATGTGTGCCAGGGTCTCTCATTTGGGATGAAATGCTTTGCACTAGCTGAGTTTTTTTTGTTCCCCAAGTGAAGTCTACACAACACCTCCAATTTGCATTTCTTTTTTTACATAATTGCGGTAAACAAAAACGGGTGCACCAAATATACACACAGTGCACATTCAGAGTGATGAAAACTAAATGAAGATCTTTGATATGTAGTATCATGATGCTCTTTGATATTTATTTATTTTGAATGGGGGACAATGATACTTGATGATAATAATACCTATAGTAATAAGCCCTGCTGCTAACTCTCCTTTCTGCAGCAGTGAAGTATTTCATATTTCGCCTGATGCTCACTACTTTAATTAGTGACTCTATTTGACACTGTGCTAATATTATCTTTTTTAAAAGCTATTGCAGCTATTACTGCCAATACCAAAGTGTGAGAATATTTGATTAGTTCAGCAGACACTGTTTTGGTGGATCCCTGAACAAATACACAGACTTACATCAAATGTATACTGTATGCTATGTGTTATGAATTGGGCAACAATGACATTCATACACACAGAATATTCAGCACTGTGCTGTTGCAACTGTTGTGAATGTAATAATGAATGCACAAAACAAAAGCCAAGATGGGAATGCTTCATAATTCTAATGATCTACTATTTGACAGAAATGGTAATGATCTACTTTTTTGGCAAAGATAGATCGGCCCTCTCAAAAGTAACAGTACATTTAATTAGCTCAGCAGACAACTTTAAGCAAAACGACTTGATTAAATAAATACATGGTAAACCTCTACATAAAATATGTTCTCTTTTCATTCTCTGTTACATGAGTGTTTCCTGGGATCTGATCCTGTGACCTTGATGCCGCTAACCTGAATTCAGATGAGCTACAGGAAGCCAATACCATTGGGCCCCAGCGTCAGTCAACCGAGAGGACCGGACCAACTGTGCTTTGCAAGTCACTATGAGAGAAGACGGGGTATGCTCATGGACTAGAATAGATAAGAGATCACAGGTGTTTGCAAGTCAAGAGGAGCCCTATAATGTTTGAAGACCAATGAGTTTGTATTCTGTGAGAAGTCAGTGTGCATCCTATAATGTTTGAAGAATATTGTATTTCTGTGTCCTGTAAAATCCAGTTCTTTTTCTGTTCTGTTTCTAAACTATTAACACTTAAATATCTGCCATAAACATCAACTTTATGATGTTAAGTACACAAATAAAGGTAAGCAATCATTTTCAGCCATAAAGTGTATCCAGGACAACTGGTTTGAATACTGTACACAATTAAAAAGCACAAATGTCAAAAGCCTCATCGGGTCTCTATTGACATTCTTACACAGATATGGAGACCTACATAAAGATAACATGTGAAAATGTATGGCATTCATTCACAATGTTCATCTGTTCCAATGGATGTACATTGAATATACTATGGAAAATGTGACAAGCCTTGTCATTTTCCAGTTCTTATTGTTTACTTTCTCCATATACACACACTCTCTGCTACAGTAAACCGATGCCACCACCAGTGAACAGGAAAAAAAGACTGAACGCTGTCAGCATGTTTGCTCGCAAAATACATTTCATTGCATCTCAGCCAGCCAGAGCTGAGCTGCTGCCACAGACAGCTGCATGCCAATCCTCCGTCTTTACAATGGCGCAGTGTTTCCATAGCTGATATGTTCATGGGAGCACATCACCTACACGCACACTGCCGCTAATTACTGCCGGCGGAGATGAGAGTGGAGGGTAATCCCGCGCTTCCAGACAAGTGGATTCATTGTCTCCTCAACAACCGCGGGGGCAAATTTACATTTCTCTCCTCAACACAAACCAAACAGAGGGAATCCAGAATCCAACCTTCTACTACTCAGCATACAGTATAGGCAGACACACACACACACACTCTCTCACACACACACAGTCATACACACACACACACAAACACACACACACACACACACACACACACACACTCTTCTCTGCTGACACTTTAGCTTGAGGGAAAACGCAAATCTAAGCTAAGATCCTGAAAATCCTGATCTGATGTTAGCTTATTTTTCCATCTTTTGTTTTGTTTATACTGTGTTTTTCTGGCCTTTTTTCTTTCTGCTTTTCTCTTCTCGCTTCAGCATACTGTCGGAGAGTCAAAAAGACACTGGCTGGCTGGCAGCCATTGGCAGCTGTTCCTCAGGCTCGGGCACGGGTGACCTGCTGCTAGCATGGAGGGGGTCTCCTGTGTGCCCTCTCCTCCTGGATGCAGAGGCCCAGACACAGGTGTGCCTATTCAGCGTAAATGATCAACTTTCGCTGCTCCGCTATCTTGCTCTGTTGAGAGAGCGTAGCGCATCACTCTCATTGCACAGGGAGCCATAGTGTGTGTGTGTGTGTGTGTGTGTGTGTGTGTGTGTGTGTGTGTGTGTGTGTGTGCGTGCGTGTGTGTGTGTGTGCATGCATGTGTGTGTTAAGGGGGCGGGAGGGTTGTTTGTGAGTATGTGTGTTGGGGGCTTGTGTTTGTGTGTGAGTGTGTAAGTACTCCAGGGTGCACCAGCTTAATAAGCACAAGATCAGGGGAGAGGAGGAGCAGAGGTCATTGAGAAGTCAACCGTTAGCCTTGCACTGGAACCGGATGCATCCAATAAAAGTCCTGACAGAAAATGGGCCTGTGGATGCTTTATGCATCTACGCAGAGTCATTTGAATCAGTGAACACGACACTCAAGTCCTCCTCTGAAAATAAATAAATAAATAGCCTGTACATAACTTAACTGCTACTTTACTTTAGTTTAATCTAGAGTACAGGATACTACAGTATTTATGACAGCAACGTTTTCCATGACATCTTGCCCCCCTAATCAGACGGCAGTGTCTGTGAATAATCATCATCACTAATTTAGCACAGTGGCCCGGGCAGCTCTCTCTGCTCTCATAAACAGGGTTTTGAAGGCTACCTAGTGATATAGGAGGAGGGAGACGCGGGCTTTAGCAGTGGGAGGCTCATTTAGCCTGACCAGATGACAGTGCGGCTAAAGCAGTTGTTGTACACTGTGCCTCCACATCTCTCCTGTTCTCTGTCTGTCTACCAAGCAACTTCAGCAGGGAGAAGAAGAGAGCATTCACGTGGAACGTCCAGTCTCACAGACCAGTTTCTTTTTTTTTTTTTTTAGCAGCCAAGGACACCTGCTTGTCCCCTAAGATACATTTGTCCAAGCAGTCCAAGGCTACAGTGTTCCTCCCTCTCTCTCTCTCTCTCTCTCTCTACTATAAATGTACAGGCACACACACACACACACACATACACTCAAACCTAGGCAAACATAAAAGTACTCATAAAGCCGTCTCTAGACAAAGCCAACATGGCTGACATTCAAAATTATTTGGCGCTGTGTCATCATGTCCTCAGTTTGTTGTGGTCCATGACATGCATTAAGCAATTGACTTCTATAAATAATTCTTTAACCACAGGTTCATAACTGGAGAGTTGACTACACAGTTTGATCCAATACAACATTTACAACCTGTTATTGTATTTATGCAACCTCATACTGTGCTCCTCCAGAAAAAGATTGCAAAATCAAAAGACAAAAGTTGCAAATTTGATGTGTAAAAAGTCAAAAGGCATATCTACTAAGAATTCAGCTAGAAAATTCAGCCTGAAAGCTAGCCCGAATTTACCCACTCGTAAAATTTGCGTTTCGGAAAATCTGATAGGAATATGAGTCTGGCTATGGAAAGCTAGGAAAATACATGTGAATAGTCCTATCACTACTCAGGCAAAACAACAAATAGACCTAAAAACTGAAAATTCCACTTATATGTATTAGGTAGGGTACATTCTGCTTATAACAATCTTCAAACTTCAACTTTCAACACAATATTAAATTGACAAGTATTAATAAACCAATGAATTAACTTCTTCGTTTGAAGGATACAGCTATCAGTGCCTTAGTGACAGCCAGGCATTGTGCCAACGTTAGCTTCCTATTAGATCTCTCAAACAGCCCAAATTCCCATTCAACATGTAGTCCGCTGACAGCCAACACACTCCCTCATATGAGCTCAAAAGGCCATTCCTATGCTAGGCTCTGTTGGCTCGGCTTCTCTTTAATCAGTACACTCGACCATGTGACTCACAGTTCTCCGTCTAAGCAGAGCTGCGGGCATTAGAAACGGCATCACGTTTCAATGGACATTTCGGACAAGACCGTGCTCTTGACGGCACAGTGCAGCAGCCAGCCTCGCGCTTGAGATGAGTTCTATACCACAGAGCAACACATTGCTTGGCGGAAATCTGAAGAAATGACGCGCCAAAGACCATTGCAAAGCATCCAAAACATAGTTTAAAAAAAAAAAACAGTTCAGCAGACACGACAAGACAGAAGTCACATACACACATCTCCTTTTCACTTTATAAAGAACATTTAGAAATTATTCATTCGTTACTCATACATTATGCATTATTCATTTTGGGGTCTCAACTTGAAGGAATGGCCATACAGGAGTTCCACAGGCTTGCTTACGCACGTCAAACTGCCTCAACGCTGAATACACACACTACAACGTCGATTGGCAGCCGAGCCTGTCGAATTTTCTCATTGTGCTTAGTGCAACACCCCGCACCGATGGCATTGCCAAGCCAGAGACCCAGGCAGCACTTGTCTGAGTTACAGTGTAGACCAATGAAGAGAAGCGTGCCTGCAGATATGAAGACTCACAGTGGCATTGGCTCATTCAGTCCCGTCAGCGCCAGACACCCTTTCTTCTTATATTGGCTGCAGAATTTAGCCTAACAACTCGATTGCCTATCTGTGAGATATATTATTAAATTGTTCTTAAAATGATTATTTTTAGAAAATAATGTGCGATGAGGGAAGCAAACTGTATAGGCAGTCTTTTTGGATATCTTTTCTCAAAATCTTATATAAATATAATGCAGTGCAGTTGTAGCCTACTCTTCACTGCTGGGTTTATTGATCCTAGTTAAACTAGCAGACGGTAAGCTAAGTTTGCAATTATAACGCATGGGATAACCACACATAGGTCGACATCCTGAGTGAACCACCACCACTACTGAAATCTTTTGTGCTGCAGTCTTGGACCAATGGCATTCGGATGTGGGCGTGTTCAGAAAGGTGAGCTGCTCTTTGGAGTTTAGTAAATGACTGCGCCAAGATGCACAGAGGGCTCGACTGTGGTTGCTGATCACTAAAGCAATGGGACAAATAACAACTCTTTTGCGATTATTGTGAGGATTTTGAGGGGGGCAATGAAGACCATCATGAAACCGAAAACGTGTCGCGTCTCGTAAAGCTAAACCAGACAATGGAACTAGCTTCATGCAGCATTAACAGCTTTTCACCCCGGGGAGGAAATAAAAAATTACCTGCAGAAGAACAGCACACAGCAACACCGGGATACAAACAACGTGTGGCTTGAACAAATTACCTATTCTGGTATGCACTTGAGGCAACGCGTAAAGAAGAAACCCTATTTCGTATGTGTTGGACAACTTCTGTGGAATTCCTGTACTGCAGGGAACCACGAATAGTTCAGACTGCTTGGAATTTGGACTCTACAGCGCGATCCATCCTCGTTCCTAGTCACATTTCTGAAGGAACATGTTGAAATCTCCCTTGTTAGAAACGGGGTTTGTGTATAGTTACGATGGATTCACTAGAATGAACCTGTGAAATGTATCTCAGCTAGTTACAGCACGGTCCCCCAAAGAACACTGTAACCTGGGTGAGATCTGCGTCTGTCTCTGGAACTGCCCGTGGTCCTGACCAGTGAGAACTCAGAGGCATTGCATATCGATACCTAAAATGATTCCTTTGCCTATATGCTCTTGAATGTTTTTGTCGGCTTCCTTGGGGAACTGGAATCCGAAAACAAGCAACAGAAGAACTGCTCACCTCGGAAGTCCCTCGTCGCACAAGGAATCGTATAGGCTACTATTGGTGTTCCAGGCTGTAGCTATAAACTAAACTGCAAGATGCTTCTCATACCCACAAAAATGTACAGAGTAAACGCCCTCGGAATCTATCTGTGGGAAACTCTTGTCTTTTTTAGGTAAGACACAATATTGCATGCGTCTTCTATTCACTGATTGTTGAATTTGTTATTTTGAGTGTTTCTATTACTATTCCGATGGTCCACTGCACCCTTGGTGAAGAGAAAAGATAAATGAAAACGTATCCTTTCATTCCCGAATGAAAAACAATGTTAGACTACCATAATATCCACTTGGTTTGTGTTGTTTGTGTGAACTTGGGTCGGTGCATTTCAGACAAATTGATATCATTCCTTCACATAGGCTACTGTCAGTTTGGTTAAGCCGTGAACTGCGTTGCATTCAGACGTGTTAACCAGCATTAAACAGCGAACACTAGCGGTCATGGAGAGGTAAATTCATATCGGCAGCGACTGTCGTTTTTCAACAGGCATGTAGAGAAAACTAATTTAACACCGAACAACCTTACCTGTAGTATGACCTATGCGGTGTGTTGTGATTTTCAGTAATATAAGGCCCTATTCAGTTGTAGTCAACGTCGGTTGCTAAGCTCTGATCCCATCTTGACACCAAAGAAGGTTATTCAGAGGCAATTACATTCCTTTTGTTCATGTTTATTTCAGGTGTTTTTTGCATGACAAGGCACACTTGTAAATGCATTTCTCTGTATTTCAGCATTATGTTTTTATTTCATTATGTGAGCTATACTAAGTGCATATCCGGTTGAAATGTGGCAGAATTCCCCCTGGTCCATGACAAAGACTGCTGCTGTGAGTTGGTAGTGCATTATTTTAATTAGAATCCATGCTTTGTTCAGTGTTTGCAGGGCTTGAAGATGCAGTGGTATTCCACTCGGTCAGCATCTGATGAAAGATATACTATACCAACTCAATATTTTAGAGGATTACTAAAGGATGGTGGCCTAGTCCACAATATATGTCCACAATTGTATAGTGATAGCAATTTCTAGAAAACGTTTCTCATTAGCTTTTGACAGTGATCTTCATTTTTAATTGATTAGTCGTAATCCTGTTGCTGCCAGACCATGGATACTAGAACCCCCCCCCACACACAAACACACACACATGCTCTCAAGAGGACCTATAGGCACCTCAATTTTAGAATAAACCCCCTAGATATATATATCATGGGGAAACCTTTGCAATTTTCATTAAATCTCAGGCTGTTGTAATTATTTTGCATTCCATGTGCCCCGTTTAGTTAATGAACTAGAATCAGGATATTGCAGTCTCAGCTCCTGGTGCTGGGCTCGGCAGTTGCCCTTAATTGATATCTCTTTCCCAGCCTCGGCCTAGGCCCCCAAAGCTCATTCGCCATGCAGACATATTACCAGACATTGATCACCCTGTCAATTGCAATACAGCTGATGAATACAAATTGTACACAAAACCTCCTCTCCGTGCATTGCACCAACACAATTGATTTATGTGCTGTGGATTTGATATTATCTATATAGGTGGGAGCTGTGTGTGTACAGACAGGGAAGCTCGTGTCCTCCTCTCCTCTTGCAGTTGGATGAAATATGAGGCACCATTGCTGCATGGTGGTATAGGGACGGATTCCAATGCTTTAGGTTTTGAGTAGATGCTTTGGCATTGGCACACGAGGTAATATCACTCCAATGTGTACCGCTGCAGACTTATCTGCCTATGTGTAGAGCAGGCGACATTCTGGCTTGCTGCGTGAAATAACTGGAACGGTGGGATCATTAGTGTTTTCATATTCGCCACATGTGCAAACACAAACGAGAATGCAAAACAACATGGTCATTTGCGCTTTTCGCTGACACCATCCCACCATCCCCCCCACCATCGCTGAAGAGGGGGAAAAAACCTGTAAGTGGAACGAGTAGGGATCCAAACGGCCCTCTTGGGGATGTATATTCACTGAATCGACTGAAAATAGTGACACCTATAAAATGAGTCCTTCGAAAAATGTGCCGCCCTGTTCACTAAACAGGACCTTGGTTATAGCCAACACTGATTCCTTCTTTACTGTGTTGTTTAAAGGCATTGTGTGCAAAATGGGTATGACACAACAGCTTTATTTACATGCCAGTGAATAGGGCCTTGTATAAATTACAATAATTCCTGTACTCTTTTTTGTACTTTCTATGAAGTCAGAAAGCCATTTATTTTTTAATTCAGTAATACCTATAATATAGGGCTGTGCTATTAATTGATTTTTTAAATTAAAATCACAATTTAAACTAAAGCAATCAGCTAATCGCAAAGGCAGCAATTAATCATGCAGCCTGCAACTCTGTCCCAATGATATATCTTGACACATCTATGATTAGTATATTCATGTCATCCTACTTGTGTAACAGACTGTGAAGCTCACCTAACAGGAGTTAGGTGGTATGCTCACCAATCAGAATTGGCCCAATTTGGAATATTGAAATGAAGCGTGACTTTCCAAAACTATATGACAAATCAAATCTGTCAAAAAACAAATCACCATTAGATATTTTCCCCAAATTGTGCAGCCCTAACCTATAACATACAAAATAATCAACAAAAGTGCTATATTATTATTATATTATTATGATTATGACTGAGGAAGAGGAGGAGGGATGGATGGGGAAACCTGCTGGATTCCTATGCGGTCTTCCTGTGTTATGTGGTCAAACACCTTAAATGATGTGGTTGACCACAGCGTGTCCTTCAGTTGGCCTTGCCTAGCAGCAGTTGCCCCCCGTTGCACGCCTGCTTGTGTTATTTTGAGTTATGCAAAAAATTATCCCACCATGCATGATTCGACATTTTACCAGTAAAAAAAACTGAAGGCCAGGGCCTGTGAGCCTCTAACTCTACTACGATATCGTGACTCGGGCCTTGTCCTGTTCAGCCCTCTTCTGTAATTACCGGCAACGTTACCTTAAGGGCAAGGTGGGGAAAGGGTGTTTGTTCTGTTGGGTGTGCTGTTGTGATGTGCCTTTTGTGTTATCAGCATGTTTGGCTGTATGTATTTTTTATTAGCATTAATAAAAGAAGCCCCACTGAGATCAGAGATGAGAGTGTGGGATTGTGGGAGCGCTTGTGTGACGCGTGACCAAAGGGCACAGGCGAAAGCTGGAGACAACAAAACACAACAAACCAACACACCAAACTGGCCCTGGCCAGGAGCTGCTGGAGGAGTTCTCTATCTTGCTTGTAGCCAGTACACTTGGGCAGGTTCATTTCCAAAAGGCTGATGTATGGTAATACATTATTGA
This sequence comes from Alosa sapidissima, assembly GCF_018492685.1. Taxonomy (NCBI): domain Eukaryota; kingdom Metazoa; phylum Chordata; class Actinopteri; order Clupeiformes; family Clupeidae; genus Alosa; species Alosa sapidissima. The sequence continues at coordinate 14,883,545 of NC_055976.1, forward strand.
TCTCGCGCAGGACGGGGACAGATTACGGCACCAATAAATCACCTTATCACCAATTACCAATCACTCTGCCCATTCATGGAGAAAACAGAATCAGTGATGTGAGGCGCTCCAATCAGTAAAGCAATATCACAGCTTGACACTGGAGGGAGAGAGAGAGAGAGAGAGAGAGAGAGAGAGAGAAACCTTCCCTTTCGGCATTGTTTGTAGAAAGCTTAAACAGCAATGAAGAATTCATGAAGGTGGTCTAGGGGAATGACCTATGATATGATCACAGCCCAGATTCTCTCTCTCTCTCTCGTTCACTCTCTGTTTGGTTATCTAGCCCTTTACACACCCGCGTGCACAAATACTATCTCTGACACACACACACACACACACACACACACACACACACACACTCACACACACACACACAAACACAAGCACACGCATACTCGCACACTCACACACTCACACACTCACACAAAACAACAACTGGTCTCCCAGCTAAAACCGTCTGGAGGAAATTCTCCCGATCTGTTGCCTGTTGAGGGGGCTTTGATTTCCTGAACGCGTTACAAAACGCTGAGGACGAGATCAATTAGGATTCTGTTCTTCGGTGGCTTAAAGAACATAATGAGGTACACTTAGAGCTAATGATTGGAGCTTCAGCATTAAAGAATGGAGGCCTGCGAGGGCCATTTGCATATTATTTTCTGGCAGAATGCTCTGTGCTCAGCTCCTTCTGTTCCTGCAGGCTCAGCAGTGCTGGCTGTCTGGGAGGCCTGCGATCACCTCGGCCGGCATTGATCTCTGACAATTACGGCAACATTGCGGCTTTGATCACTAAAATCTCCAATCATTAGACACACACGCCTGGGTAGTCAGAGGAACACTTTGAAAAAATCTTCTGTTTACTCTAATTGTTTTTACTTACAACTTGACTCAGGATTACTGAAGAGGTAGCAAGATAAAAAAAATAAAAAAAACAGGGGTGGGAGGTGGGGGTCACGAAAGGGGAAGAAAAGCACCCAAAGCGAATGCAGTGTGTGTAAAAAGAAAAAGGAGAATGCGTCCCAAATTTCACACTGTCACTTAAATTTATCCCCCAGCGTGTGGCCATAGTGTCGGCCCATGTAGCGATAGACAATCTGTGTAAATGAGTCAGTGTAATCTCTCACACCGCGACTAATCTAGTTACGACCTCACTGTTGTGGTGGCGCATCCCTGGCGCGTCTAATACTTTTAAGCCATATACACACACATTATGGAGCGGGTGCCATGCATGACACTCACAAACTGGGTGTTTTGCCAGGCACAGGGCACAAGGCAAGTGGCTGACTTAGTAAATCAATATGGGGACACTTGACTGCACTTTAATAAAAGTGTTCCAAGCTTGGCATCGATTACAGATAAAAATGCAAAGTATAAATTTGATGATGCCTTACGTTGCTGGGATTATCAACACGCAAAGAAAAACTCCTTGTATTAGCATACAAATACAACACAATCATATCATGTATGAAGTATATTTATACAATTATTGGTCCTTACAGTCACCAGCTAAATTTCAAGCATGATTTGTAAATCACATATTTTTTTTTTCATTTAAAACGTATGCATAAACTACAGGCACCTGTGAAAAGGAGCATTTGAGGATATATCTTCCCCCCTAACTTTAAGTAAAAATCACTAGTTTGTCAGGTTCTCCCAGGAGTAATTGCCTCATGGAAAAATGTAGCATAGACACCATTGCGGTTCATCAGGATCATCCTTAACCCTCCGTATACATACCCATGTACACACCCACACAGTGGTAATCAACAAGAGTAATGGTGGCGGTGATGCTGTTCCCATGCTCATTAGCTACTGGTCCTCAGTCATACTTGGAGACCACAGAACTGTGTAGCCAACGTTGGGTCTTTAATGATCTTTTGCTTTAAACATTTCAGTCTTTACCATGACACTGTTTGTTTGTGAGGTAAATAACAGCATGAATAGATCATTAAGACTGAGCATTTATAGGTTCAGTGGCTTAAACAAAATTATATATATCCAGAAAGCTTCTGAAAATGGACAGTTAATGGACTCTGTTATCTATGAACCAATACAGACAGTTTCACAGACAATAATAATGATGGCATGGCGACGCTCATTCGGAGTGGTTACAACTGCCGTTGTGGCCTCGGAAAGGATTGATCGAGATTTTCTGCACAGGACAGGGAGAAATGTGTTGATTATTTATGTGGTTTGGGGTGTGTGCTGGTTTATGTGTCTGGGTGGGGGGGGGGGGGGGGGGGGTCTAGACAGAATCTCATCTGCTTGGACTGTGAAAGTGAAGGCCATTCTTTGATCTTGTGACCAGTCACAGATAAATGGGCATTTTTATGTGTGACATAAAAACAGAAAGAATTGAAAGAAAGAAAGAAAGAAAGAAAGAAAGAAAGAGAAAGAATGAAATAAAAAACATAGTATTTCAATTACACCTACATCTAAAAAAATCTATTACAGTAACAGCCCTCTTGTAAAGCCTAAGCATTAGGCTGGCCTCAGTGAGAGTGTGTGAGAGTGAGGCAGGGGAAGACAGAGCGAGAGAGAGAGAGAGGGAGAGAGAGAGGGGGGTAGAGAGAGCGAGAGAGAGAGGAAACGAGAGGAAGTGAGAGAGAGATTGTTTGAGTCCTGAAGCCTTTGGGGAAGAGTGCCCATGTGACTGCAGCTTGGACAGTGACCTGACAGCTAGGGTGACCCATAGGCAGTCGGGAACAGTGAGAGGCCGCTGTTAGACAGCCTAATTTACTCCACGTCCCCTCCATCTGACATTCGCCGTTGTTTTTTATTCGGAGGAGGACATTTTGAAGATTGCAGGATGGTATTTAATGGAAAACCTTTAGCCTCCGTAACTAAATGCACTGGCCCAAAGCTCTGACTGGGTATCATCAGTCACAGTGTGGACTTTTGAGGTGAATTAGATTAAATGTAAAAGACTTTGGAGAGACTTTAGTTGCCGTATATACCATAGTTGCTGGGGAACTATGTTAGCACCGAATTCATTTTTGAATTCCTCCTTCTCCTGTTCAACCACATGGCATCCCATATCTGCATGTTTAATGAGGCCTTGCTATTTCCTGAATACATTTCACCATACAAACAGTTACCAAAAGAAAGCATCTAAATGTATAAGTGAGAATTATCATGTGAAATAAACATGTGCTGTTGTCTCTTTTGCCGTTTCTCTCTCCTTTTTCAGCTTGGCAGCTTCAAAAGAGGCAGCAGCTCGCAAAGCCAGCACCCCGATGCCCCCCTCGGAGTTCTTGGATAAACTCATGGGAAAGGTGTCGGGTTATGATGCCAGGATCAGACCTAATTTTAAAGGTAGGGATGACCATCAACCCCCATTGGGTAACACAGGAATGTAGCCCATCAAAGCCTGCGCTTGAACCATGCTTACCATAGCCAATCATTCATTTAGTCCAAATTCTTGCTTTGGGAGTTGGTGATTTTAGTCATTTTTGAGCTATGCTGTATGTGTACAGAAAAAAAAAACAGAGAAACAATCAGCTATGAATTACAAGTGATGTCAATTACCATTTGATGCAGAACTTGCAATGCATGATGTTGAGGAATTTCTTTGCAAAAAAATAAAAATAAAATAGTAAAACCTAGGTTTGCCAGCTTTCAGATATCTTGGCATTTGGCTTATTTATATCATGATGGCACTTTTAGCCCCTATCACAAAAACTGGATGGCAATCTCACATCCTGAAGATGATTCGATATGACACATGTGCATGTGACAGTCCTAAAAATACCGTGCAACAACCCTGGCTTCATGAAATAATGCATGACACCTGCCTAGCTGAAAAAGGTATTTTTGGAAGAGGCACAGTATCCTCCAATACTGCTGCTCAAGTCTGCTCAAGATTGACTGTGGATGATGCCCTCTGACTTTCCCAGGCTGGCTACATTCCTGTATGTGACCAATTACACTGTCTCCTAACTCTTGAGTGTGTGTCTGGTGGTGGTGGAACAAAAACAACACTTGGCAGCCGATATGGTTTATTGGTGTTTGCTGTATATTAACAATGATAAGACACAAACGCACCCAAACCTGATGGCACTGAAAAAAAAAAAAAATCTAAAAGATACATGTCAGAGGTTTCCTTATTGAAAAGTTGAAAACAAAAACAACAACAACAACAAAACAAGCAATTACAATGGCAACCCTCCAAATTGTTGAAGAGCAAATATTTCACAGCGTTCATATTTTCTATCTATAAATTTGTTTGCTGGATATAATGATTGAAATTTGCAGAGATATACTGTATCTGATAGCTGTTCTCATTTGTCTTTTTGGGATTTACTGGGTAATATTTTGGGTGATCCGACATTGCGCATGTGTTGCTCAAGGGCCTAAGCTGGTTGAGTTAGTGAACCATGATCTAACCCCAAATATGGCTCTGCTCTCCAAAGTTTCATAAAAATGTGTTTTCATTCATGGCTTAATTTTCTTGGCATTACACAACCCAAAAAAAACAAAAGGAATAAAACTGCTTCTACAAGCAATGCCAACATTGATTTTTTTATCTTAGCAAAATAAAAAAAGGCCACCAATGGGTGCAAATGGCAAATTTGTCATGACTTCACACACTTACTAACCTGCTCTGATGGTCATAGAAACAGAGAGAATGGGGTGGGGGTGGGAGCTTTTCCAATGATTTTTCCAATGTGATGGCGTGCATCTTCTCTTTGCTCCTGGCAAAAGATTGCGTTTTTGTGCAGTATGCGGTAAAACTCATCTGCAGAAAGAGAAATGTACTCTGACATTTTGCAGTTTTTTTTTTTTTTTGGGTCCCTCTTTGGCTCTCCTGAGTAAAAGTAATGAAGGATTTTTCAAACCTTTGTGATGTCTCTGCTTTGTCAGAAAAAAACTGGCGGGTGTGACTCAGTATTTGCTTTCATGTAATGCCATGTCGTTATGTACTCCTTAATGCACTGAACGAGTTTAAACACGGCATCATGGCCTTGTGATGCACCGCATTGTTTTGTTGAGAATTGATTGCTTAAATCGCTGACTGTGTTTCAATTTGAGATGAAGTAGCAGTGAGACTGGTTTCATTACTTTAGGGGGTCTTAATGTTAGGAGAATGTACATTATTTATGTAAGATACATTTTTAGTATTTGTGAGTCTATATTCTCATTCATTAACATTGGGTATTTTGTTTTGTGTTTGGTTTGGTCTACAGTTGTCAAGAGAAAAGGAAATTGTAGATTGCGGAGGGTTGCTCAGAAACACACACACACACACACACAATCACACACACACACACACAAAACAAATAGCAAAATGAGTGTTTTTTTATAGTTTTGTGATGCAGCAGAACACCTTGTCAAATGGCCACAATTCCCGTGAATGTGGTTCCCAGCAAAAGAGAAAAAAACAAAATGGCCTGAGGCTGTGCATGTGCCAGCATGAAGGGAATTACACTGATCGTGACTGGGACTCGTTACGGGAAATCCTTTCTGATTGGTTTAGTAAGATTTCATCTGAAACAGAGAAGCAAATTGAGCCATATTTAGGAAGTCCCGCACAGTCACATCTAACTGTGTCATGCCAGGCTCTCCTGCAATTACATCTATATATGTACTTTATAGCTGTGCATGTATATATTTAAATGCAGACAGATAAACATTGCTCACCATAAATAATAATCCACATATAATAATGGGCAAATCCATGTCTTTTGTGTAAACACATGTCAAGAGGTCTGTGAGCATGCTTGAAAACCTTTGAATGATGTTAAAGGGACATCACTTCCTCTCTGGCTACCCACTTCTTCCCCCCTCCTCTCGCCTCTCCCTCACTTCACAGCTTGTTGACAGATCAAAGTGCTTCATGAGAGAGACTAGGTTCCCTTGAACTGGCAAGCAGGAGGCGGAGTGGGAGGATGAGGAGGGGGTGAGGTAGAGAGGGGGAGACAAGGGAGGCATGGAGGCAGACAGTCAGACCAGGTAGGCCGCAGCGTATGTGTGTGTTGTGTGTGTGTGTGTGTGTGTGTGTGTGTGTGTGTGTGTGTGTGTGTGTGTGTGTGTGGCACAGAGTGGAGCTGAGCGGAGAGGAGCCGGGTGATGAATGGTACGGAGCTCAGCTGCGGCGGACGCTCTCCGTTTTAACCTTGTCCCTCCTCATCCGTCAGCCTGAGGAGCAGAGGGAGTGGCGGCCGCGAGCCTGCGCACATCCCCGGCCCCAAACATCACCACCCTGGGCTGATGCTCTGCTGCTTTGCTTCCATCCTGCTGCTTCCCCTTCAAAAACACCCCCCCCCCCCCCAAAAAAAAAAAAAATACCCTATTCCTGTCCCCCTTCTGTGCACAACTGACTGAGAACTCTGCAGAAGGCCCCATCAGGGTTTGGCACAGGGAAATCAAGCACTGCTCTCAGCAATAGTGCCCTGCAAGAAGAAGAAAACATGCTTATGGGGTACTTTACCATGTGGTCCCCTAAGTCACGATTAGTGTAAAATTAGTAAAGCGTTAAAATGACTGGAATTTCTGGTAAAAAAACAAAATAATCAGATGGAAAGAAGATAAACATGTTTTGTAAATACACAGTCTGGTGCAGTACATTTACTAAGTGCTTGTTTTCTTTTCTTTTGGATGTTTATTACCTCTCAGTGTCTCATCCCAAATCCACTATTTCAAATCATGCGTTGGAAAAAAATATTATTAATTGGTGGAGCTTGACATTAATTTGGTGCTATCAGTACTTCTGTAATTGCCATTTAATAGCCTTATTTGGAATTCTCTCAGTGGACCAGGGTGCAGGGTTCACATACAACTGGCAATGATGAAACACATGGAGTCTTTCTGTCGGCCTGAGGTCATCCAAAGACAATTTTGTGTTTGTTCTTGCTTTTTGTTTGTTTGTTTGTTTGTTTGTTTAAGACCAGTCTTGTTTACCGTTTCGCTTGCTTATGTCATTACGGTCCTGATTGGAGTGGAATGTTTAATTTAACCGTAATTTAATTTAGGTTCCGATCAGAAAGAAATTTATTTTTTTTGTGTGTGGAAGAAGTGTGAGTATCTCCTGCTTGTTTTCTGTGCTGGAGTGGGGTTTGTGTCAGGTAATGCAGCACTTTTTTCCTCAACATGACTCCCGAGGCGTTACCGGACTGCTTGACTGTTTCTTTTTTGTGTTTTATACTGCGATGGTGACTAGCTGTCATGGGGTAAGACCAAAATAAATAAACAAGAAAGGTAAAAGAAGAGAGGAGAGCAGAATACAAAAGTATGTTTTTGTCAGCAATATTTTTTAGAGCACAAATGGTACTATGTTTGGGTGAATTCGGTATACAAACATAAAGAAAAAGAGGAAAGGGGCTTTTGTTGACCATCTGAGAGTCATTTTCAAGACAATCAATTCAGTGTTGTTGTTTTGTTCATGCTGTTCAAAGAGGCATGAAGTGTAGCAGACAATGTAAATCTAAATGGCTGGCTTCATAATAGACCACAGGCATCAAAGCTTATCTAATACCTCTCCTACTGCTTAGCTGGAGAAGGTGCTTTGAAACACACACACACACACACACACACTTTGTGCTAGGCCTGCATAACATTAGAAATGTTCAAGGAGGGAAGATTACTCTCAACAAAACAAAGGCACTGTTCCCAGATGGGACAAAGGGTAGTGCTGCTTGATTTTGCTCCTTTTTCAATTTTACACTTTACATCGATATTCTTTTATTTCAAATTCTCTTCTAACTGGTCCTATGTCGAGGATTAAAAAAAGGAAACAGTGAAATGATTTCTCTTTAATTGAGACTGATTGACCAATTCAAAAGAACTTTAGTTACAACCTTTGCTTTGCTACAATGAAGCTATGATTGATTTTGTGCAACGACAGTAATTGGCTATTGTTAGCGAGAGGCTTTGTACAGTCGAATCCTTGTCTTAGGAGCTGGATCAGCCGTCAAGACCTTACAAAGATCTCACTCACAAAGGATAAGCAGCTTTTGGATGTTCAGGATTAGGAAGACACAGAGGGATTGGTCCAACCACAGTCCACAGATAGCAGAGGGGACAAAAAGACATGCACACATCAGACAGACTCTCTCTCTCCTTCTCTCTCTCACACACACACACACACACACACACACATACACACACACACACACACACACACACACCAGGCAGCTTAAACACTGTGGTGACTTGAAGTTCATATTTATGTCCCATCATTTTTTAAAGGAGATTTCCATGTCACATCACACGGAAACTTGAAACATCTGATGGTAATCCTCATATAGAGCCACCAGGAACTCCCTTGGCATAGCTGGTGTCAAGCAGAAAACATTAGTTCACCATTTCCAAAGCCAGGTATTATCGCGGTCTCTCTAGAGCTATGGCTAGGCTAAACATTGATTGGTGTGAGGCCAATCTTTAGTGCTGTCATTGTGCCACCCTCTGACATTTACAGTTCCGGGCGAATCTTTCGGTGCTCAGTGACCAGGGAAAACAGTTCACTGCAGCGATTGCTTCAAGTGTCAAATCAATGATGTTTTGGCGGGGGGGTAAGGGGCAGGCAGACACAAATCCAGAATGGAAGCTTCTGTGTTTGTCTTTGAAAAAGTCACGGTCACACATGGCCAATGGTTATGAGGTAAGGGGCAGCAGTCTGGGATAGCAACTCCACTGGCTAACTAGCATCAGGCTAATTATCTTCAACAGTGCTATATATTTACCAGATTAAGATGTTATCATTTTGTTTTGGACCGTGTGACTTTTTTTTACATTTAATTTCATTTGCCAACATTCACTCATTTACTTAAGAAGAAGACATAAATAGTTTTCTTGTCTGTCAAAGGATGAATGTTCTGTAGTCACATCATCGCTAATGCTTTTGCTCTCTAGCCTGTTACCATTACTCTTATATTTATACACACACTGTATTTATGTGTATAACCGCGTAGAAGAAAAAAGAGCTGCCATCTGAACTCTTTCAAGGCACATATTCAGACAATTTGCATCTCTCAATTTAAACAACCTGTTGCCAATAGGCTATATAAAAAAGAAAATCAATTTGTGGAGTTTATACATATTTATAGATTTCCTGCTAAAAAAATTGCAAACGTATCTAAATGAAGCCAGTATGACATGTAGTCTTTGCTTTCTCCTTCCCTCTGTTTCTTCCTTCCTTTTTTTCTATGTCTCTCTCCTCTCTCACTCTGTCTCTCTCTCTCTCACTCTGTCTCTCTCCGGTGAATTGCATCTCGTAGTGCATTTTGCTAACCCACCTCTGCCTCCTGTGAAGAGATTTGCATTGCACCCCCCTCCTCCTCCTCCTCCCCCCATCACTGTGCATCTCCTCTCCCTCCCCGCTTCGGCGTTAGCACTAAACTACTGCATCCTCACCTGCTCTTGCCTCAAGTATGTTGGCCCCCTCAGTCTTGACCCCCTGCCAAACACGACCCTCCAGTGTTGGCCAGTAATATTTAGATAATTGAGCCGTGCTTTTTTCCATGTGTTTTTGATAATAGCTATAAATATATTACTCTTTCATATTCCTCTCTTCTTCTTTCTTCTTCTTCTTCTTTCTTATTTTTTGTTGTTGTTTCCGCAAAGAAAATAACAACATAAATCACGTTGCTGTTAGAACTGTGTTTAATCCTGATCTTTTTTTCATTAGACCCACATGGCCCCAAACCGGATGGTACTCATAAGAAAGGTACTTTCTCTTTCATTCATCCAGGAATATGCAAGTTACTCATGCACTGACTACTAACAGAAAAGAGAGATGCACTGCGTTTGAGTGTTGTGATGTTATAGTGTGTTGCAGACGTTATGTTGTTGTGTCTGAGTGAGTAACAAAGCAAGCATTTTTCTGTGAAAAATGAAAATAATCAGACACAAAGTTATGACGTGACGTGAGAAGAAGAATGCCTTTCATGACGCATGGCATAGACGTTTTAACAATATGAGGCTGGACCTTCCGCGTAGGGCAGAAAAGTGATTGCCCATTTGTTTATCTGAAAAGGACAATGTAGGTGTACTCAAGCACTGACATATTTTACATCAAGAGCATGTGGGACAATTGTACAGACCGTGTGCCTTTCTGTGAAAACACTCTTATTGACAATGAGAGTAATTCCAATCTGTTTTATGCGTGTAAGTCAGTGTTTTGATGGCAGGGAATGAGCCGTTGTTACAAACAAGCAGATGCATTTTATGGCCACAGATGCCGCTGTCATGGAATGTTGATGCTCAATTCAGTTTTTTTTTGTTTGCTTTAAAATGAACATGTGTGCTAGATTTGCTGTCAAATTTGCACCAAATGTAGGTTCAGGGACGGTGTTTGTTTGGTTTTTTTGTGTGTAGAGTGATTTAAACTGTCTTGTAGAAGCTGTCTTGTAGAAGCAGAGGTATTTGAATATGCTGTTTGAATGTGGTTCTTGAGACCCTCTCCACAGAAGGTCCAGTGGTTTAGCATTGTTAAATATTCAAGGCATTACTTGATGCAGAGGAAGCCTGGCTGATTCACAATATATTCTGTCATGCTCGTAGCCTGCAGTGATTGATTTTCATTTCCTGTTGTTGTGGAAAGCAACGACATATGGGCAAATCAAATATGTCTGGAGGCGGAGAATACAGTACATAGTCTGGACCCTCGATGCATACAAGTGCATTCTCTTTTGCCATAACATGAAGTGAAGTTCCATTGGTCACTCAAACGGGAAGACATAATACATTTGCATACCATGATCTAATACATAACAAAGAGTTTCCAAAATGCAAAATGCAAAAAAAGAAAGACAAACAAACTCAAGCCTCCCCCACACCGTCATCTAAATGCATGACTGTAGCATAATCTTGCAGAGCAAGTCCGAGTGCTAACTCTCCCTCGGTGGTCAGTGTGTGGTCTGAGTGTCCACGTGCGGGCCGACGTGGTCATTTTGAGCGATGGGGCAGGACGGCCCATTCAGCATACCCCTGAGCAGTCCTTGCAGGACCGGCCCCAGCCATAGATTGTTATGAGAGGGGTGTTATTTAGCTTTATTAAGGAGTGCTCAGCACACCACACACACCGCTCACCCCAAGACACGCTGGCTTTATGTTGACTAATGCAGGCCTCCGAGCTGTTTGTCACTGTTGCCGTGCTGCTGTTTCTAAATGAGCCCCATGCTTTAAGACCGCCTTGCCGAGTGCAGGTGCTACTGCTGCCTCGTGTTGATTCCGAATTTTTGTTTATCGCTCATCACCAGAGCATAAGCTGTTTGCAGAGATGAAAGATTGTCGTTGTTTCTAAGGGTACGCTTCGAGATAAAAGATTCCTGCTGCTACTGCTGCTGCTGCTGCTACATACGTAGTGATAGATTGACAACAGCATAGAATGTTTTGACGAAACATAATGTTTGAAGGATTTGGGAAGCTGTAAAATGTACTTGGTTGGCTTGTATAGTAATGGGTTAAATTCAAACCTTTGGCCCAACACAGATTTTATGTATTTTGTATTGAGTTTATTTTGTTGCTGTGTTTTTTTTATTTTTATTATTTTACTCTAAACTAGCTTTACAATTCATCTCACTAACTCACTTTACTATTTTCTCATTTAGTATGTATTTGGTCAGAGTTTGGTGTGTTACAGCCTGGAGAGAAATGTACTGAGGCAAGCCACTGGACTAGAGCAGCATCACTCAAACCGCAGGCTGCGAAATTGGCTATTGCCGGTCGACAGCACAGTCTCAGAGAGGCTAAACAGAACACAATGACCATGACTTTCACTCTGTGAAAATGAACAAAGTTCACTTCCACTGTCTTAAATCAGCCTCCGCAAACCTACAATGCTCACTGATTCCCGATGCATTTACAGTACTTTAGATGAATAATGCTGCTTTTCACATTATAGCAGATCTTTGCTACTGGCTATATAGCCTATATGCAACTGAGAATTATGTAATAGTGAGAAGATCAAGATCAAGCCATGCCATTGGCGCACACCAATATGTTGAATAAAATCGGGCATTACCACTGAATAAAACACATAAAGCTCACATAATTGAGTGGGAAAAAAATATTGTTCTGTTTGTAAGAACGTCCATTACCATTAGCTCTGAAAAAATTTACTGCGGCTAACCTTTTTTCATCTGACATGCTTTCAAAAGTCTGTTTGCCCTAAAGCAGAGAATCGAGAATGTCTGCAATTTGGAGAGGGAAATGTTGGCTCTGTTTTATTTGATGAGCTGGTCTTTGCCCATTTCACTGCAACAACATGTAGGCTGTTTGTTTATTCAAATCTCACTCTCCTTAAGCTTCATCTCACACATAAGAGGAAAGTATGACAATAGATTTGTGTAATATGACATAATGCGTGTTGATAAAAAGGACACCCTAACTTGTTTCAATCCCAATTCATGGCACCATGGTTTTCTCTGTCTCATTGCAACATTAAGTTTCTTCTTATAATATTATCTGAAGTACAGCCAGGGCAAATATCATTTTTGAATAAATTCAAGAATAGAATTAGCCTAATGTCCTCTTAAGTCAGGCCACATGGGGCGGTTTAATGTGAATTCACTTCCATTGGTGAAAATACTGTGAAACCAACTTTATTGATTAGAATTCAATCTGAATTGTAACCCTTGCTTTTTCCCCACACTGTCACCTCCCCAAAGTGGTTTCACTGAAGACACTCTCTTGAAGTACACTGAAGTACACTTCTTTCTTAGTATTCAGTCATATTTCAACATGGGGATGAACCCACTTCAATTTAGTTCAAACTGTCTACCCCAAGTAATCCAATATAATCAAGCCCTGGTCCCTGCGCCCCTCTGTCTGAAGCCATGCCCCCACTATTGATTTATGCCCCTCTGAAGTCGCTCTTCTCCAAGGCTGTCATGTTCGCCCATCAGTCAGCCTCTGCCTCATGGGCAGGAAAGGATTTCAGTGATTTACTGGGATGTCATTACTTATAGGCAGGTGACACAGCAAACTCTGCAGCTCTCTCTCTCTCTCTCTACTCGCTCACTAGCTCTCTGTGAATGCAACGAGCTGTCACTATCCCGGGTACTCCTACCTGTGCATCCGTAATGAATTTTTAAAACAAATGTACCCCTAATGGTGAGAAACGCCCTGAGCTAAATGTGAAGCATATGTGGATTAATAACCTTTCTCTGCTCTCTGTGCACCAGACTATTTTTTTGCCATAACTTGTGTCCCCCATAAAACGGAAGTGTGTGTTTATGTGTGTTTAAGGAATGATGGCTGCAATACATGTGTTGAGTATTTGTGCCCTAAACAAATTGATCAGTCTGTTCTCACTCTGTCCCTGACTGTCTTCTTCTCTTGTTCTTCTTCTGTGTTTTTTTCCCTGCCATTTCCTCCACTTTTTCCCTCCACTTCTGAAAACTCAATTTTACAGCTGCTTAACATAATTCCAGAGTATCGTGGATGTGAGGAGCGTATGAAAATGCCATCTCGTTATGCCATCTCGTCATGATGGCAGGCTCTGCCTGCTGAGGCTATTGAAAAGATGCAGGCTGATTTATTTGTTTTGCCGAGCAGAAGCACTTAGCTACTGTGCCGGCTTCGGCCTCTATCTCAAGGGTTGAGATGAGATGGAACCCTTGCACCTGGTGTCAGCACAACAATGACACTGCATTAAAAAGAAAAAGAAAAAAAATGAACAAACGCTCCACATGGACTCAATTTTTCTGTGGTTTTCAGGACGTTCGTGCTCCAAATAGCTGTTTCAGAGAAGCCCTTCAACTGCTGTCCCTGTCTGTTACCCTGTAAAATCACTGTACCAATTCTTGCAGGGAAAAGTCAGTCTGGTGGAGAGATTGAGGGATGAGGGAAAGTAAAGGTGTTAACTTGCACAACTCGTAATTTTCAAGGTGAAATTTTCTTTTAACTCACTGCACATCCCAAAGCCCATGTAGAATATCTATTAGTTCAATAAAAGTCTAAAACAGCCTTGGCAACACCTTATAGGTGCCGGATGGGCGACATAAATATTTAATGCCTCAAAGCCATTGTGATTTTTTTTTTTTGCTGAGACTAGCTCGATTTCAAGCATGGCCAATATCATTACATTTTTTATTATTATTTTTATTTGGCCCCTACATTTTCGTCACCTTCCTCAATGTGCCAGACAGCTTGAGTGCCTGGTGTCTGTGCTTGTAAATCTTGCCTTGGTCTTGTTCTGCCCTGGTGCGGAAGACGACTTTAAATTTCCCTTTTAATTTTCTTTCCTCATTATTTCGGGGTTGTGGTACTGATTGATCACATAATGAATGGGTTGTAAAGAGACAAACAGTGCTGCTTGACTGGTTAATATCAATTTGATTAGGTTAATGAGAGTATGAAGGACTTTAAAACTGAGTTGTATTTTGGGGGTGACTTTTTAATGTTAAAAAATCTAGGTATTGAATCAGAAGGCAACCACACAGTCCTGTGTTGTGCAAGCATTTCTGGATGCCCCTTTGCATACATGTGCTACTGAAAATATTCACGTGTTTGTAATGATTTGCCTGGAGGGCATAATCATCTGTCATTCTTCAGCCTCCACATCACTGTCATGCCAAAGGCTAGCACATTAGACAATTAGAAAGTTTTATAGCAAACATACCTACATACTAAGGGTATCATGGCTCCTCTTCATAGTTAGTTATTTAGTTATTGTAACTAATGTTGCTAGGAAAAATGCATTATTATAATAGAGCCTGACTGTGTCACTGCTGCTCCTGTCATTGTGTTTGTTGTCCTCTCTCGACTGTGGTATTTGTGAGCTCCAGATTACTTGGCAGCAAGTGTGGCAAATCACTCTCTCCTATGAGTCACCCTGGGTCTGACAGTTAATGAGGTCTACTGAGGTCCCCCCCCCCCCCCCCTCACACACACAGACACACACACACACACACACACACACACACACATCTGCCTAACTCATAGAGCCCATCACACCCATGCATACAGGCATGAACACGTACTGACATCGACACAGTCACACAATATAAAAACACAGAAACACGGGAGTGAGGACCACAGGAGAAGACTGAGACAGAGGGAAGAGAGAGAGAGTGGGGAAAGACTTTAACAGAGGGATGATGAGAGAAAAAGGAGTTTCAATGAAGCGACAGAAGAAAGATAGAGACAGAAAAACGACAGAGGGAGAACGAGAGGAGTGGGAGACAGAGAAGAGAGAGAAAGAAACAAAGAGAGTGAGTGAGAGTGAAAGAGAGTCCAAGGAAGTGAGAGAGGACATTAGCTAGCTTGCTGCGGTCCTGCGTCACACACACCGCAAAGAACGTCAAGAAAAGACAAATTATTTTACCCACTTAGTGTTTCGCCTCTGGAAGGAAAGCCAGAACATTATTGGGCTGAGAAAAGCCAGCCATCGAACTGCAAACTCATTCCACTGCAACGACCTGTAGATGTGCTTAAATCTTACCTCGCACCATATTCATTTAAAAATACCTCAACCACTATGCCTTCCTTTATTATTCACTATTACCACGTTTATTTTTTTAAACGTTTTTACACACACACACACAATTGGCTGGTAGGATTCGTATCAAGGTTATGTGCAATTCATTTTGATGCAATTTGCCTTATTTCCTCAGTAATGACAAACGTTGAATTTCAAAAGCACCATTTTCTTCAGGGCTCATTTTAATGTTGTGTCATATGATGATGCAGCCATGGGTAGCGTGCCCTAATTCACCAATTCAATTTCGCTCACCTTATTACATTTCATTCAATCTTTTGCTCGGTGTCAGTTTAGCCATTTTCTACCCTGACATCTGGCTTGAATGCCTGCATAGGTAGATTAATCAGGCAGACATATTGGATGTATATTCACGTATAGATGTCAGACCACATTTTATTACAGTTTAGGATAAGACTCATTTATTTTGTTGTTGTTGTTTTTGCTTACTATTTTTTCTGCAAATAGATTTGCTGGTTGATTTGGTGTTGTATCATAGACATCTTAGGGTTGTCATACGTTTCATAAACTATTGTTAGATGTATGTGTGTGTCATATTTGATAAAATATAGTTCTGTATGTTTTAATGCACATAGCATCTTTTTCGTCTGAGTGTCTTATCCAAGGTTGCGGAGAATAATACTCAGTATGCTGTGCGTTTTATGTCCTCCCGAGACCATAATGGCCTCACAACCCACTCTGACTTCATTGAGAGTCAACTCTTGTCGTGATGTAATGACATTTATGCCTGCACTCTTGGGTAATATGGCTTTTGGAGAGAGAGTCACTCCAATATAGAATTATTTAATATAACCTTGACTCTGCTACCTGCTATCTGTAAACATTCTCTTTTGACCAGCGCCATCACATAATTTAAGATAAAAACACTTGCGTGCATGAGGATGAGTGTGTGTGTGTGTATGTGTCTATAAATGTGTGTGTATGTCTGTGAATATGTGTGTGTGTGTGTGTGTGTGTTAAAAAGGAGATTTGTGCCAATAATCCACTCTGACTCATTCAGGCAGATAGCGTTGTGATTCACAAACTCTTGTGCTTGAACAGAGGGCTCTCAGTAGCTCTTGGGATATTGGCAATCAGCAGGTAAGTGACTATTAAAGGCTGATCCTCTCCACTCGTGCAGGAGCCTCGATTTTACTATCAGTACTCGAGTGGTCATTTTTACACTTTCTCTCCTCTTTTTCCCACAGGTCCACCTGTCAACGTAACATGCAACATTTTTATTAACAGCTTTGGGTCCATTGCCGAGACCACAATGGTAAGTCCAATCAGTCATTTTTTTCTGCCAATTAAATAGAATTGTATCGCCCATTTCTCTTCCACTAGTCAAATCTGCAATCAGTGATAGTGGCTATTAAAGAGCGGGGGAAAGGAGAAGTGTACAAGTCTGAACATTGTCATTAAATGTAATTCTCAACATTGGAATGGAAAAAAATATCTGTATCAAAAAATGGAGTGATGGCTCAAACATTTATCATTAAATAGAATTCCTAACCAGCCTCCTCCTGTGTCCTGGAGTTGTCGCTCTTCTGCTCGCGTGCAGCCTGACACGGGCCTTTTGACGCAAACGTACAGTGGCAGGGCTCTGCGCGGTCAGGTCACACTGCTCATGGTAGCAGCAAAGCGGAGCAAAGCGCAGCCTCTTGCTTCTCCAGCTTTCCCGACAAACAAGGTGTGGAGAGAATACAGAAGCCTCAGCTGGAGCGGCCCTTCACACCTATGTTTTCCCCTCCTTTTGCTTCTCTTCTCTTCCCACAAAGTGTGTTCGGCGACTAACATTTAAGAGCCCCCAGATGCACTAAACACAGTGAATAAAAGGGGGGGGAAGTGATATGTGTTGGGGGTTGTTGGGGAGGGGGGGGGGGGGGTAAAGGCCCCTGATCTCAGAGGCTGGCCTGCACCAAGTCACTGGAGCTGTGGAGGGGGGAAAAAAATGGCTGCAGACTGCAGAATCCTCTCATGCAGAACAAATGCTACATTTTCCAGGCTTTTTCTCCTCCACAAGCGGTGGAATTGATCCGAGTTGCTCGTGCTCTCGTTCACTTGGACGACAAGCAGAAAAAGACAGGGATGGAGTGAGGAAGAAGGCGGGGAGGGTTGGGGGAGGGGGGGGGGCAGGAGAGGAAGAGGGGAAGATGGAGAGAGAAGGAAAGACAGGGTGAAGAGAGAGCAAAAGAGAGAGAGAGCTTGAGCACTAGATAGGATGGCATCGATAAATCTTTAGCGCATATAGGGCTGCGGATAACTGTCTCATGTGGTAATGATCCCACGACTTCGGCCCCGCTGTGTGTATCCGCGGGTCCCTTCGGCCCCTGTGTTGGCCTAATTGTTTACCCTTCTCAAAAGGTACGAGGCGCTGGGGGAGTTCGCTTGGCTATTTAATTAGCTCACCCGGCTGTTTCATTTTCTTTTTCGA
Source organism: Alosa sapidissima (assembly GCF_018492685.1). Lineage (NCBI taxonomy): Eukaryota > Metazoa > Chordata > Actinopteri > Clupeiformes > Clupeidae > Alosa > Alosa sapidissima. Next base: position 14,901,436 of record NC_055976.1, read on the forward strand.
GGAGTGGGCGCATAAATTCAGAGGGCTGTCATTTGCGAGCTGACTTGGTTATGCTGGAGTCATGCGAATGAAGGAAACTTTTTCTTTTTTCCTTTCTGTCTTTTTTTTTTTTAATATGTCATAGTCAGGATGGAGTTTGGCCCAGGGCTTGAATCACATTATGTGTGGGCAGTTGTCATAAATCAGTCCTGGATGCCTGGAGAAATCTTACCCAGATAGAGGTGTTATTTCAATCCCAGTATTCGCTCTTGCTGATGAACCTCTGGCACTGCACGCTTGTTTTTGCCAGATCAGACGATGGTTCAAAATAGCAGTGACTTTGCAGGGGGAGGTTTTTTTTTTCTTCCTTAAGACGTCTTTTAGCTTGGTCCCTACTTTGACTCTAGAAAACATATGATAAATGAGCTAGGCATTGCTCTGCCGTACAAGGCATAATCCCATGGCATTTTTGCAGTGTTCGTGATTCAGCACTCCGTAACCCAGCATAGCAGATGTGTTTTCATAATAGGTGAGAAGTAACCTAAAAACCATTTGTGCTCATGGTAACAGCCCTGTAATCTAGTTAATTCACAGTAGCCAGTTGTGGCGCTGGCTCTTAATTAAAGCTATTCAATCATCAAAATCGATAGTTCTGTGCACACCAGATATCATTTGCTCTGAATGGCAAACATAATGACCTGGCCCAAGCTACTGCATTCTATCAAAACATTTTGAAATTCATTGGTTAAATGGGTCACCTTGCATTAGGATAATTGCTGGAAAACGTCCTTGAATGTTGTGGCTGATTGCCATTTTAAAGGTCACCCACCATATTTTCGCTGTGCTGATAAGTCATCCCAAGGTACATTACTACCCAGACAATTTAACGATCTTCCTGGAATGAAACAACTGCACGCCTGCATCAGGAGGAATTGACAATTACGGCTGCGTGTTTAGCTGAAATGCCACAACGTTAAGGGTGGCTATTTTTGCAGAGACCCCATTTGCTGCAGTATGTGAGCAAATAGCAATTATCTAATGTAAAATGGGGAAAAAGGGAGAAGACCATTTACTCCTGTTCTTTGGCTGGTACGGTTTGTAGCCAGCAGAAACAAAACCTTCAAAAAGGATAAAAGAGTACTATATAGCATATAAGGATACATGCTATATAGAATACATTTTTTTTAAAAATAGAGATGATGATCATTCACTATTTTTTTCCGGGGGTGGACACCATGCCTCTCACAATATTTTTTCTTAAAAATTTTGCCACTGATTTCTGCACTAAATCCACCTGGTGCCCAGTGGTCTAATATGACAGTCCTGACAGTTGTGCTTTTTCGTGTCAACTTCAGGACTACAGAGTGAACATTTTCCTGAGACAGCAATGGAATGACCCCCGTCTGGCCTACAGCGAATATCCCGATGACTCCCTCGACCTTGACCCCTCTATGTTGGACTCCATCTGGAAACCTGATCTGTTCTTTGCCAACGAGAAGGGAGCCAATTTCCATGAGGTCACGACCGACAACAAGCTGCTGAGGATCTCAAAAAACGGCAATGTGCTCTACAGCATAAGGTGATGGAACCTGTCCCTTAGACTCTGCTACTGTCATACCACCGATCAATTAAGTGTTGCACTGTCAGTTACGATTCAACTAAAAACAACAGTACATCCCACCATTACTGCATTACTGCTTTACCCAAACCCCCCCCCCCCCCCACACGCGGTCTTTAACTCAAATTAGCATTTATCATTTGAAAAAAATCTAAAAAATATTTGTGTCCCTCAGTAGTTTAAAAACTACATAGCTTGCTATGGCCCTGTTATAACAACTTAATGTTGGCTCAAGTATACCGCCCTCCTCCACAGTCCCCTATAGGTTTGTTGCTTGTCTTATATCTTTTCAGGGTAATATTACACCGTTGGGCACTCCCCTGTTAGATGGGATCGCAATAAATAGCTTTTGAGTTGGAAGAAAACAGGTTAAGCACATTCCCTACACTTGACACCATCAAATAAACCTCTCAGATTGAACCGGTCTCTGCTTGTGAGCTCAGACCGCTGTGGCTCTTGTGCACCGCCTGGTCGGAAAATTGCTGGTAAATAACTGTTACCGCTGCCACAGCGATGCTATCTCCGACCTCAGTAAGTGAAAAAGGCAGCTATGCTCTCCAGCTCTTTCTCTGGATGATGTGTGTGTCAGTTTACACGGCAGACAGGGCTTTATTGTTCAACACAATAAATATGGATCCATAGCGAACTCTAAGATGGGAGCAGAGCTCACAACTACCCTAAAAAAAATAAATATTTATTTTTTTCTCTATGCTTGCTATCTAACCTGTGAAAAGCCAATCCATTTTTAATATGAGAGCTCTAAACAGGCAGTAAAGAGGCTGCACAGTGGTGTGTGTGTGTGAGTGTGTGTGTGTGTATTGCTGATATCTGTTGCCTCCTGTCAACAGAATAACACTGATTCTGGCATGTCCGATGGACCTGAAGAATTTCCCCATGGACGTGCAGACTTGTATCATGCAGCTGGAAAGCTGTGAGTATCTCCCTCTCCCCCCGCGTGCAGTGCGCGAGGGGGAGAGCATTTATTTTGTGCAACAGGGATGGATGTCCCGCAGGCGTGTGGAGGAGAAATGAGCACTGCAATGATTTAAGGGGAGACTCAGATGTAGACACAGCAGTCAATGAAGGTTGGGGTGGGCACGGCTCGTCTGGAACCTTCTGGCTGCTGTCTCTCCTGCATTTGTAGGGATTTTTAATTTATTCTATTTTATTTGATTTGTTGTTTTGTTGTTTTCCTCCTTTTTGTTTGTTTGTTTGTTCATAAGGAGTTATTCTCAGAAGTCCAGGATCTTTGTAGTTAATGCTCAGTAATTCTGAGCGAGCAAGTGGGTTTGTTACATAGTATTTATATACTCAGAGGCAAGGCATCAAGAAATATCACTCTGCTGTTGCCAGCTAGCCAGCCTGCAGAAAAATTCTTTTTTTTCCTTTTTCAATCTGTGAAATTTATCCTTGTTGCATTAACCACGACTATCCTCTCTGTGCATTTAAAAACTCTCTTCTCTAGTTGGATATACAATGAATGACCTCATATTTGAGTGGGACGAGAAAGGAGCCGTACAGGTGGCTGACGGCCTGACATTACCTCAATTTATACTGAAAGAGGAGAAAGACTTGCGGTACTGCACCAAGCACTACAATACAGGTTTGCTCCTTCCCCGCCATACGTACGCTGGTTCTTTCTTTTTGGAGACTATTTTGCATGTGAGGCTCTCTATCTCTCTCTCTCTCTTTCTATTTTTGTCTTGCCGACCGAGTGCAGAGTAGCATACCCTCACACACACACACACACTCACTCACGCTCACACCCATGCACGCACGCACACACGCAAAGGCAGAAGAAGCACGCAGTCTCTCGATTTCTGAGATGCACTGTTGCAAAAGCAAAAAAAAAAAAAAAGCCCATGGATTGGTTAAACACAGAGAGATGTAGATCATAATCATTCTCCACTCATTCTTCATGGTCTCCTCAGTGCAGCTGAAAAACCATCTGTCCAGTCAACTCAGCCAGTGTGTGATATTACACAAGTAATAAATGGCAAAAGGGCTTGAAGGCTACTGAAGGCTTTCTTAGTTTACCAAAATAGCACTAAATTAGAGCAGATGGAAAACAATACCATTGAAAGAGAAAAAATGTTACATAGGAAATACTAAATAAAGTCTTGTTCAAAACAGGAGCTCTTAAATGTTAGAAAAAATATCACAATCCCAGTCATGATCAGCTGCATTAACCATTTAGATGTACAAGAGCCAGCATGGCTCTGAGAGAATACAATTTATTTCAGAAATTCTCTTGACAGTGTGCTGTCACATTGCGACTGTCTGAATCCATTTCAATTTCTTTTTTAGAAACCGTCTATTGAAATACAGTATCTGCTCTGCGCTTTCTCCATTCCAAAATAAATCCCAGCAATTTAGGCGAGTTTGACACATAGTTCTCAGAGAATAGTGTCTCGTCTGGCACAAACGCGTATCGCACCACACCTTCGGGCATTCAACTCTCACCGTCGCATGGATTTAACTGTGGCATTAACGATGAAGATTAGTTTGTCTGAGACTGGGAAAACTTTGCAGGCGTACGGATACACACAAAAACCACACGTACTCTCTCGAACGACACACACACACACCCACAGATGCACGACACTCCCGGATAAGGCACATAAAGGGCAGGTTCAAACCTGGCACGCACTGAGCCACATAACGAGCTTGTGGTCAGAGTGCAGTGACTGCTGCAGTATGCTGTCTCTGCTCGTCATCAGTGTCATCATTCTTTTTTCCTTTTTTTTTTTGGTTCTCTTTTTTCGGGGAGAGGGGGGGGATGGCACAGACTCAGCGAAGGGGCCCCGAGTGGACCCCCCTGGCCGTCCCCTCTCCTTCCCTCCCTACCTTCCTTCCTTCCTTCCTGGAGATCATGTCTTCCTCAAAGGACTACCGCCGTTTCTTCACAACCAGCCCCCATTACCGCCCAGCCATACCGCACTGTGTGTACGTGCTCCGCCGTTCCCCAGCCAAGTAGTAAAAAAAAAAAAAAAAGAAACGGGAGGGGGGATTTCAAATGTCCTTCTCTTCTTCTATTTATTTTTTTATTGTTGTCCTCCTCCTTCTCCTTCCTCCTCCCGTCTTCTCCTCAGATTTATTAGAAGCCGTCTATTGTGATTTGCAGAGAACATTCCTCGGCATCGCTGCCTTGCACTTCAGCGTCCCCCGATGTTTACCTTACTCTTCCCGTCTCCAAACCTACCCCCCCCCCCCTCTCTACCTCCCTCTCACCCCCCCCCCCCCCACCCCCAAAAGTCCCAACCAAAACAACAAATGGCCCCCACCAACTCCTCGCCTCCCCTTATCTTTTCACCAAACCTTCTTTTTATTGTCCCCATCCCCTGTTGCGATTCCCCGGCTCCTAGTTGTCATTTTAATTATTGTGCTGGTGCAATGCAGTGTCACCACGGTGTATTATCACTTGTTATTCAGATGGTTGTTTTCGATCAGCAAACACGATTATCTGGGGAAAATTGTTGCCTTTCTCTCTCAGCTCTCTGAGGTACAGAACCCCACAGAGGAGAATTACTGGGTGTCTTTTTTTTTTGCCTCAGCGAGAAAGTCTGATTCTGATTTTTATATAGATGAACAGCACCTGGACTGCCCTGGAGTGTGTTTCTCTGTATAAATCAATGGCAATAGAACATTCTCCTTCCTCCCAAATTACCCATTGTGTTTTTGTGTTCTCCTCTGTGTCTTTTTGTGTGCGTATGTACGTGTGTGTGTTTGTATGTGTGCGTTTAATATATTACTTCCCCTAACCCCACCTTCAAAAAAACATACAAAAAACAAAACCAAAAAACCCCAATTCTGACCGCGATCATGAGTGGTTTCTGTATTGGCAGCCCAACAAACCGGCGGATACAGAAACCCCTGCACATTTGATCTCTCACACCCCCAGCCCGTCCCCGTTGATAGTGAAAGCATGCTTGTGTGTTCTGCACTATAGGAAAGTTCACCTGCATTGAGGCCCGATTCCATCTGGAGAGGCAGATGGGTTATTACCTCATTCAGATGTACATCCCCAGTCTTCTGATTGTCATTTTATCATGGGTGTCCTTCTGGATCAACATGGACGCCGCGCCTGCTCGAGTGGGCCTTGGCATCACCACGGTGCTGACCATGACCACGCAGAGTTCCGGTTCCCGCGCCTCCCTGCCCAAGGTGAGTCCGAAGCGAACGCTGCCCCGTTGGCTTGGGGGAGGTGGCATTGCGTGGTGTGGTGAAGGTGAGGTGGTTGAAGGTAGATGGTGAACTGGTGGAAGGATTTCTGTGATGTCTGAGGTCAAACATCTAAATGTCGTCCAGGATGTCTGGACATACAGTAAGGATTGGAAGTAGTTGAGTTTCCATCCAACATTCTGATGCATTTTTGACCATTCAAACAGTCCAGAGTGGAACGCTCCAAATTCTTAGAAGTCGATTTAAAACTGATTAACGAAGGAAATAGTGTAACTGAAGTTGATAGAAAGGGTTTGCACATTTGCTGAGATTGCATTCATTGTTTCTCTTAACATTGTCCTGACAACCCACAGCTGTTCACAGCTTATCGCTTGATATTGGGAGTTTCCATTCTATTTTGCATATCAAAGCGGGTGCAAATGTGGACAGACTAAAATTTCTATAGCTGAATATTCATAAATGTGCTTAAAATGAGTTGGCTGGGAGTTGTAAATCAACATGTATCCAGAAGGTGCCTTTTGAATGCAGGATCCAAGGAGGGTCAGCAAATGTTTTTTACAGATTACGCTCTGCATAGGTTGCCTTCGTCATTGGGGGCTACTCTTCAATAGCAATCTGCTGTTGGGAAGGGTTGCCAAAAGTGCCACTTTACTGAGGACAAAAACTAATTGTCACCCCTAGAGTTTGCCAAGTAACTTTGGCAATGTCTGGATGGACTATGCACACTGGCGTGTGTGTGTGTGTGTGTGTATGTGTGTGTGTGTGTGTGTGTGTGTGTCTAACATAGGGATGCACAAATGAGCCGTGGATCTAACTGGTTGATGTGGTACTGGATCACTGGTGTTACGAGGCTGTTTGCTGGTATGGTCCCCGGAGATCTTGTTAAGATCAATAGCATCATTAACTCCGCTAAGCACAAGGACATGTCAGCCAAACACCTGGCTGCCACAACAGCAAACCTTTCAATGTGACAATGACCCCCAATCATATCAACACTAGACCTTGCACTAAAAAAAACTGAAACCTTAATATGACATGAAGAGCATCCAGGCGGTACAGACTAAGCCGGTACATTGACCTGGTGGTAGGCCTACCTGGTGCCTTGGATGTGGCTGTGGCCATTCACCGAGCATCTGTTTGCCATTTCCACCTCTAACATTGGGACTGCATGCCCTTCCTGGCCAGAAGCAAAGGCAGTAGCCTGGGTGGAACAATGAATCATTATCCTGCCTATGGTCATCACTGACCTTATTAAATCTCATTGGAAAAGGGTATGATTCTATGTGTGTTGGAATAATGGAAGACTTAACTGAGGACGTCAGAGGTCGTCGGTAATATTGAATATTTTGATAAATTCACTTATAATTGATGATCAAATATTTATTGAGTTTAATAATTGTTCATTTATCTCACAGGTTGAATGTTTCATGTTGGTTTTCATGTAGCTTTCTCAACACTCTCAGTAGAGTACTAGAGTAAACTGCTGGTGCAGCATTTTTTTTCCATATCATCAGAGTAAAACATATCCATAAACTACGTTTTCAAGTTATGTGCTAGGAGATTTGTTGGATATCCCCAACCAGATGTAAAGTGTGTGTCAACATCCGATGTTGACATGAGCTTGACATCTCAAGCATATGTTCCTGTTTAGTGATTATTCTTTAAAGGTACACTATACAAGATTTTCACCTTAATATAATCTTTACGAAGCCAAGTTGATGGTAAACGAAGTTGTAATAGATAATTAGCCTAGCATAGCTATGCATTACCTTGAAACATTACCTTGTCAATAGATATAGCTCTTTGGAGAGTTTTTTTTTTTTGTTTTTTTTTTAAAGATCTTTTTAGATCTTTAGATCCTTCACCTCCACAACAAAAGTATTTTTTTGGGGGGGGTGAGTCACAAGAAGTTTGCTATTTGCAACAGCAGAGTAAAAAAAATAAATATATTGCAACTCTAGAGGGAGCTCTACAGTAGCTATACCTAAACGTGCATAGTGTACTTTTAATGTTCACAGATTAAAAGATTAAACTTTTTTGAATTGCAGAGTACGCCATAAAACAAGCCATTGTTGATGCAGATTTTTACAAATTACAATTTCTCATGAAGTGTTATGTTTATTTTACTCTTTTGTTTATTTTAGATAATTCAGTGAGACACATAATCAGATAATCTAAAGTATCTATTGATTAATTGAAACCCTCATTATGCATATGCATGACTATCCACCAGAACTGACCCAAATAAGAAAGAGAAAGCTGGACAGTCATGCCTCGGTACCAGAGTTCAAACCATTTCATATTAATTAGCTCCTATTTATGGCTTCCTCCATTGTTATTGACTGGTGAGAGGATCTGCAGTTACCCATAAAAAGGATGCTAGCAGCACTAGTTGCTCTTAATCGAGCTAACAGACATGCAACAAATTACTCTTCTAAGGAAACAAAGAACAATGGCCACCTCTGTCCCACCTTCCATCAATAAAGCCTCCAATCAATGCTCAAAGCTTATGCAATAACAATTGGATGGTTAACCCGCAGGAGGTCCTATATTACTTCATAATCAGTGGTCAGCACAAAACACACAGAAACGCAGTGGAGTGGACGGTGTTAGGGACATCAGTGATGAATAAGAACAACGGTCAGACTCTGATCCCATCAAAGTCTAACATGGATTGGCTCCCATTTGAAGCAATCCCTAAATGTGATTAATTTTGCATGTCAGTTAATGCAAAATTGATTTGGTGCATATCGATTGTTACACAATGGCTCTCTTCTATGAATCATGACTGATTGCTTTTCAACTGTCTATTGATTGCTGATAAATCTTTCTTTTATGCTGTGTGCTCAGGCTTTGAGGACAAATAGTACCCTATTGTTACAGTTCAAGGAATAGTTAAAGAAAAAAAAGTATGACAAAAATCATTCGTGGTGGGGACAAATGACAACTGTCTAATTCATGTGGCTCGGATGAGCACACGGGAGAGGAAACGAAAATAACTTTTCATTCCATCTTCAATCATTATAGGTCTCTGTTTGATGTGGATAACATGTCCTGAAGGTGAATACACAGTAGCACTTCTCACTCTGGACACGAAACATCTCTCTCTCTCTCTCTCTCTCTCTGTCTCTCTCTCTCTCTCTCTCTCTCTCTCTCTCTCTCTCTCTCTCTCTCTCTCTGCCTCTCTGTGGAACAGAGGATTAAGTGGAGTGATTGCGTGAGTGGCTGGAAAAGTGTAATTACGTCCAGGGGAGACTCACTGCCTTGTTTTTATTTATTATTATTATTACTATTATTATTATTTATATATTTTTGTTTGTTGACATTAGGTGATTCATGTGGTTTGAAAATGAAGCCACTGAACTGTGAGTCCTCTGCCGTTCGGCTGTCACAATGATGATTGCGCAACTCGGCTGAATGAAGGTGCTCTCTCTCTCACATACACACACACACACACACACACTCACGCACATGTGCGGCTGACTGCACCAGTGTGTGTGTGTGTGGTGTGGGGGACGTTTTGGTGTCAGGGCGGATGGTGATTCAGACCCTATGCTGACACTTCTGCATTCATTAGCGGCTCTCTGTCCGTGCCCACTGCACACGGGGCATCACGCAAACAATATTTTTAATAATATTTTTTTATATATATATATATAGCATAGTCCATGCCCTCTGTATTTCCAGGTTCACTTAAGGATATACATGGTATAGCTATAGCCTTCACATGCTATACTAAATCAATTTCTTAGATTATATAATTTATAATGACTGATCGGCTGTACAAGTTCACGGCGGGATAGTTATGATATATCTACTGCATTCACGTGATAGATAAGTTAAGTAATTTATTATGACTATAAAATGATTGACATATTAATAATGTTAATCAGTGATTTATAGGTAATAGCTATGATAATTTCACCAATTCGTCTGAAATTTGTATCTTTGTTATGTAATAGGAAAATATGATGTAAGCATTCATATGTCAAGTTGCTGTTACATGTAACACTTCTCCGGGGACTTCCTCTCCAAGGCGTAGGTGGTCTAGCTGAGAAATGTGTTGATTCCGAATGCTTGACTTGCATCATCTCCACTCACAGCGCCTCCTGAACCGAACCATGCCTTTTGAAATGCCACTTCACCCGCATTCAGGCCACTTTTTGGTCAATGATTTGTAATTCAGCGTGAGTGTCCTCCAGTTTGACAGACCAGCCAAGTCCAAAACAAATGCCATTTTGTTGTGTCCGTCATGTGAAGACCTTCTGAGTATGTCGTCCTGTCCAGGCAACCATGTGCGGAAAGTCAATGAGATATCTGGGTAATTTAGCTCTTGTTTTACAGAAAAAATACTGAGGGCCTAGCAGGAGGTACTCAGAGACAGTTGTACTTTAAATATTAAAATAGATGTGACTTATTCAGAAACCTTTTGATGTTCTGTACTGAGTTAAGTGCTGTAGTCTGGCTTCATACCTTGCCAGCTGTATGGAGAAAACACCTCTGGGGCGTTATGGATCATGATGGATTCCGGTCTGCCATAATCCCATCTAGAAAACTTTTTTTTTTGCTTTTCTTTTCTTTTTTCTTCTTTTCCTCCTCTCCTCCTCCTTTTTCTTTTTCTTCTTCTTCTTCCTCTTCTTCACTTCTTTTTTTCTTCTGAGCTCTTCTCTGGACATGACTCATCAGTTTGAGCTGAGGTTGAGCAGACACGTGGGTGATTCAGCTGATGGAGCTGGCACGTTCGGCCCGTGTCCGCCATCTTGTTTGTCTCTCTACCCCCTGTGCCAACCCTGTTGATCTCCCCTCCATCCTTCCTACCTACCCATCAATCCATCAATCCTTCCATCTGCCCATCTTCACCTTTACCCCCCCACCACAACTTCGCCCACTCTCCTACACACACGCCACCCCATCCCGCAGGTGTCCTATGTGAAGGCTATCGACATCTGGATGGCCGTATGTCTGCTGTTCGTGTTCTCGGCCCTGCTCGAGTACGCCGCCGTCAACTTCATCGCCCGACAGCACAAGGAGCTGCTCCGCTTCCAGAGAAGGAGAAGACACCTCAAGGTGAACCAGCGCCTCACACGCAAGCAAGACACAAACGTACACACACACACACTCCCTCTTCCTCTCATGCAAACATACTCGCACGCACATACACAAACTCCATGCCTCAGTCAAACACCTCTCTCCCTAATCTCTCTCTCTCTCTCTCTCTCTTTCATTCCCCAGACATCATGTAAGCCCAGAGATACTCTTAAATATTCAACAAGGTTAAATATTCAGTGGAGTGAAAAACTCAGTGGGCTTTCATGTTCCTGTGTTTACGTTTAGTGGTTGCTAAACACACAGGGAGTGAATATTTCAGCACTGGGGCCAGCTTGGAGGAAGGTCTCGTCTGAAGCCCTGTCGCTTAATCAGGCCTATAGAGCGTCTGATGGTCAAGAGAGAACTCTTGAAAAATAAAAAGATACCCGCACACTGTTTCTATAAGCTCCCAGAGTGGTTTATTAACACAACGTTTCGACCAGAGGTCTTCGTCAGGTATCAAAAGAGAGAACTCTTCCATTTAATTATTATTATTGGTCAATACAAAAACAAAATTAAATGGAAGAGTTCTCTCTTTTGATACCTGACGAAGACCTCTGGTCGAAACGTTGTGTTAATAATCTAAAGGTTTTTTTTTTCAGGGGCTGGGGAATGCAGAGAGCCATCATCAGTTCTCACGGATTGTATTTGAACTTTGATCTTGACCCTGCTCTTCCGACACCCCCCCCCCCCCCCCCCCACCCCCTTTCCTACCTCAGTAACTCTCTGTTTACAGGCTTGCTGGGGCTGTAACATTCCCAAAGGGTCCCTAAGTGTCAAATCAATGACTGTTATAGGTCCAGCGAGTTTCAAATCAATTGTGAGTCATATCACCAAACGGGGAGGCAACAGCCACCCTGAAGGGATAGTAAGAGCTCATCCATAAGTGGACCTGCCATAGCATTGACTGAGAACAAGCAAAGAATCAGAGCACTGTAATAAATGGAGATACTAGATATGAAGTCATTGCATGTCTAAAAGAGAAACGGACAGGGTAGAGCTGCTTGACATTGGTAAACACTTTAGGGGTCCTAGTTTAAATGATGTGCAAAGGTGGAAGAGTGTAAAATGGAGACACCAGCAAAGTGTCTCGGGCATGAACTAAAGCTATCGTGTGGTATGTGGGAACACTGCACTTACCTACCCATGTTTGCACTTAGGGTCTTGCTCAAACTACCAGTATTAAATTATTAAATTAGCAATTATAGCCAAGTTATTAAATTAGCTTTAGTTCATCTTTGCTTTTTGCCCAGACTTTGCACTTTGTCCATCATTTCAGTTAAATTGCCCCACATGCAAACTCCCCTTGAGACGTGCTGGGATGCAGACTGAGTATGTACATTCTCTATGCAATTTGAAGAGTAAAAAGAAACAAAAAAAAAAAAAAAAAAAAAACTCAACTCTAAATCTGAAATCCGATTATCCTCTCTACTTCCCCCATCTACCCCTGAGGGGAATGTGTAACAGGTGTGGTTGATGTGGCTAGATTAGTCCCTAGTGCTTTCGGTCTCCAGGTAAGTCATGGCTATGGGATGCCCACACATATACACCAGCTCCAGCAGCCATAGTGCCATGTGGTTTAGAAGCCGGGAAGCGGAGGCTCAAATCCCTTCGTGTTTGTAGGCCGTGACCTGATCTCCCCTCCAGCGTTTCAGAGATTCCAAATGATGTCGTATGAATGAGATATGATTAAATATTAGTCTGCATTTTTTTTTCTCTCTTTTGTGCAGAAATGCAGACTAATCCTTTTTTGTCAGGGAGAGAGAGAGAGAGAGAGATGGGGGAATAACAACAATCTCCTTAGGGAACAAATGAGCGAGAGAGAGAGAGAGTCATGCAGCGTTGGCATTCCTGTCATGTTCAGCCTTTGGTTTTGTGTGTTTGAGTGTGTATTTGTTTGTGCATCTGTGTGTGGTGTGTGTCAGTGTGTGTGTGTGTGTGTGTGTGTGCATGCATGCGAGGGGAAGTGTGTGTACATATTTTTGTGTTTATGTGTGTGTGTGTGTGTGTGTATTTGTTTGTGTTTGTACGTCTGTGTGTTAGTGAGCGTGCGTGTGTGTGTGTGTGTGCATGCAAGGGGAAGTGTGTGTGTACATATTCCTGTGTGTATGTGAGTGTGTGTGTGTGTGTGTGGTGTTCTCTTTTTGACTTACTGACCACTCATGCTGAAATCTCAACATGCTGCCAGGCTTCTTTTCAGTTATCACCTTCATCCTACAAAACACACACACACACACAGACACACATACACTCATGAAGGGAAAAATTTATGGGAAATATTCCTGGTTATCTGTAACAAACGACACATAGCTTAACCCCAGAAGTGTCGTACCAACCACTGGATTCCTCACCCATGCTCACAGTCGCAGTGCTACAGCTCAGTAATGAGCCTCACAGGCCCTTGTGATTCACAGCAGTGGTACAGTCCTCCATTACGGCTCTCCCGGGCTATCAGTCAGTGGTACAGTCCTCCATTACGGCTCTGAGGGGCTATCATTCAGCCCAAATGCTGCAGCGGAGAGCTGTCACGTCCCTGCACCACACAATAAAACAAACCCCGAGCACTAGCACTGGCGCTGCCGTGGCCATCGACCGACCGCCCCTGACCACCCGTCTGCATCAGCCAGCTCCCCCCTCAGAGGACTCCAGCTCCTGGGCAGCAGACAAAGGATTCCCCCTACTGGCGCTAGTGGGAACACGGAGGGCAAGGCAAAGGGGACGGCCGGGGAGTGACTGCAAAGAGAACGAGAGAGAGAGAGAGAGATAATTAGACAGGAGGAGAAAAGAGAGAAAGACTGCAAGGGAAAGAAGAGAGGTAGATGGCAAGAGAAAGAGAGAGAAAAAGAAAGAGAGAGGAAGACAGAGGAAAAGGAGAGAGAGGTAGTGAGGGAGATTTATTAAGATGGGCAGTGACAGAAGAGTGGGTAGAGAGAGAGAGAGAGAGAGGTGAAGAGAAAGATGTGACATGAAAAAAGGGAATAAAGCCTGTAGGGAACAAAGCTATGCAGCACTATCTTTAGCCAAACAGTCTGGAATCAGTCAAGATGTTAACAGTCATGATAATGTAACAAAATCTTACATTTCTTTGCTGGCTAATTACTGTAATGTGAATTTGTCCAAAGTAACTCAATGTGGGATAATGTGTTGCAGTTGACACTGATACGCCCAAATGTGAACTACAGCACAGCCAAAATGGACCTCAAAAGACCCCACACATAATCTGCTGAAATAATAAACCTTGCATTTGACAAAAATGGCAATCCAAAATGACAATGTAAGTGACAGAAAAAATAGAATCAAACCAATTATTTCCCCCTTACTCCCTTTCTTTCTCAGATTATCTCTTTCTCTGTCTGTTTCTCTCTCTAACTCTATCATTCCCTCTCCCTGACTCCCTCTCTCTCTCCCTCTCTCTAGCTAATGTCTACTAATGTTAATGTCCTGGGCTTTAATTGCCTCTGTACTGGGGGTCACGGTGACTGCTGGAAGGGGAAGGCTTGTTTTAGACACACCGTGGGACTGAGGCTGCAGCTGTGCTGTGCCGTGCTGCTATCGCCGTAGCTACACCACTTCTGCTGTAACGCCACGCCAGGCTCTGATAACCCAGGAGTAGGCTGGTGGGGGACGAGCAAGACAAGAGTGGCCCCTCCAGTCCTGTCACATCTCTCCCTGCACCCGGCCGGCCAGCCAGCCGCCATCTCGCAGCCAGTGACAAGAGCTTATTAGGGAGCCTCTGATTGATCCGCAGTAATCAGTTCATGACGGATGATCAGTGCTTAAGGAGAGCCAGTCACCAGGGACAGTGTCGTCGCTTCCCTTGTCCGTCTCCCTGACTCTCTCTCTCTCTGTCTATCTCTCTCTCTCTCTCTCTCTCTCTCTCTTGCTTTCTCTCTCTGTCCATCTCCTCTACCTGCCCTCCAGCTCCAGAAGTGGACTGGCTCTATGTAAGCAGAGGAGATAAGCGTTGAGGATTATCAATGTAAATAAGCTCGGAGAGCGATAACTAAGTTGCACCGTGGGCTCTTGTGTGCAGCGAGACGGGATCGAGCAGCGTAATGTTTTAAAAGCGATGCAGGGAAGGGGTATATGGGGAGCTTTGTCAGTGTTGTATTCCTGCCTTTGTTTTGTCAGGTCACCTAGTTCGCTTTTACCGATCGCAGATGCAGATATGTGTACATGCTCGTGTGGACTTGGCAGAGCATGACAATGATGTGTGTGTGTGTGGGGGGGGGGGTAGTGTGTAGATATCTGTGTGACTGTCAGATTTCATTATGATTACATGGTTGCACATGAGGCGGTGGTGTTTGCTTTTAATCCATGTTCTTTCTGAGCTCTAAGATTTTAATAGACCGTGTTGTACATTACCAAATATACTTTGATATTTTGTTTTTCTCCTCTCCTTACCTCCTTTTATCACCGTACAGTCTCATCACCCCTAGCTGATTCAATTTCACAGTGAAAAAAAAACAGTGATAACAGAACACTGATTAAGGCACAGTCCTCACATAACAGCAACATCAAGGAGATATTTTAAATATGACATGCACCCAGACTTACAGGGCAAACAAATTCAAAACATGAAAAACAAAAACATATGCACACAATACAAAAAAACAAAACTGTAATGCATCTGAAGATGTTGTTTGAATGTAAAATGCCCCAATCTGACCTGCATTAGGATGTCTCCTAGTCAGAGACATTAATCATATCATATGGCTAAAGTAAGAGATATAAATGCATCAATCAGGAGGGAGTGACGTGATGGATGAGGCCGTTCAGAGGTCCAGACTGTCGTGTGAGACATCACCTCTCTGACTTGCAAATGCAGGAGTGTGCTGCATCCTGATGTCCATCCCCTACATTACCTCCTTCACCACCCAAATCACACACACACGCACACACACACACACACGGAAATGAGTGGACATATCTACACCGTAATAGACGAATACACACATATTTACATTGAGGCTTCATTTGCTCATTCACATGCACAGTGGTAGTTGTGCATGTGAAGTTCATGCTTCACTTTTTCTCGCACACATACCGTGACATGGTTCCACAAACCATTTTTCATCATTTGCACACAAATGTAAGACCACCATTTGTGCGCGAATGGTTCCTCCCACATACACATAGCACACACACAAATACACACACACACACACACACATAGACATTTGTCTCACACACACACGCATGCAGGGCTGCATTAGAGTAGGGTTTTTAATTAGGGAGGCTGGTAATGAATCAGGCGGTGAGAGAGAGTGTGTGTGTGTGTGTGTGAGAGAGAGATGCAGGGAGGACGCGACACCGCAGCTCAGCACCTCTTTAGCACTTCTGCTCACGTCGCCGCAACGCCACATTAATCTCACCCCACCGCGAATAAAGTGGAGCATCTTTAATACACACACGAGCGCACACACACACACGCAGAGCTCGTCCGTTTCACTGTAGGACGACGAAAGGTCGTAGTGCCCGGCACGGCATCATACAACTACATGCAGAGACACAGGAGAAAAAAAAACACAAGACACAAGATGAGCTCTCCGCCCACTTATCATTCTCTCTCTCTCTCTCTCTCTCTCTCTCTCTCTCTCTCTCTCTCTCTCTCTCTCTCTCTCTCTCTCTCTCACACACACACACACACACACACACACACACACACACACACACACACACACACACTCTCTCTCTCTCTCTCTCTCTCTTAACACAATAGCCACACGTGCATACATCTCTCCACCCCCTTTTCCCTATCCCATCCTTGTATGTTCCTCCATTCAGCTTTCCACACACATTAACAGTTATAAATGGGATGGCACAAAGACAAGGACAGAAAGAGGACAAAGTGTCTAAAAATGGATCCCTTGCAAAGTAAAATGGCCGATCCTCCAGAATCAAAGCTGTCTCTCTCTCTCTCTCTCTCTCTCTCTCTCTCTCTCTCTCTCTCTCTCTCTCTCTCTCTCTCTCTCCCACCCTCTAGCCATTTTCATTTGCTACAGTGGACGGGTCATGTTAAATGTTTGCACCTTAAATTTTTAAGGCCAGCAGTAAGAGAAGATAAAGATCCCTGTTCCAATTCCATTTTCATGGGCGAAGGGTGGGGTGGATGAGTCGGGGAGGTTGGAGGGGGGTTGATGGCAGTGGAAGCCATAATTAAAGCAAAATCTCCATCGCCACTGAAATGTAATTAACTGCGGCTTTCAGTTTGGCCCATTTAGGTTTGACATTAAGATGGGAAATCGAATATAGCATCTGCTGAATCTCAGAAAGCTGGGCTCTGTTCAAGGCAACAAGGTCACTTCATTAAAACAGCCGCGGATGAAGCACACTGACCTCAGCATTTGACTGTGCATCACACCTTGGGGGGGGAGGGGGTCAATAATAAATTCATACAAACACGTGTAATCCATACAAAGACATACGGCTTAGTTTATGCGGTCAATAGATCAATCCGGTTGGATTCTGGGAATGGATATTTGAGGAAGGGTGGGAGGAGTAGGTTGACGAGGGTCAGCAGATTTGATTTTTTTTTATCTTATAACGGTGAGCATAAAGGTGTGTGTGTGTGTCCAAGCCAAGTCCAATCCAGTACATCAGCACTGCAGTTGCAATTAAGGTAATAGCAGTGGAGGTAAACGAGAAGGTGATGGTGGTGAAAGAATGTTAGAAATGGGTGCAGTTAGAGCTCAGTAATAACTTCAGACTCTCCATTTGGTCGCTGTGTCTCGACAAGGCCGAGGCCGGGGCAGGAGGCTCTCACGGAAATTGTTTTGCGGGGGCCGACTGGTTCAAAATTGTACAGAAGGGGACTCTCACAAATGAAAGGGGTATTGGGCGGTGCTGTTCTCTGTCCCTGGAGGCAGAAACAGGTAGAGAATTGGGTGGGGGGGGGGCTGATTGCTCCAGACTTAACCAGGGTATTGAAGGTGGAGAGAGCGAGGAGAAGGCTGCAAAACTGTGTAGACATTTAGCGGCAATTCCCAGGGATTGCATTGGATGCTGTGGGCAGGTGAGCAAAAGGTGAACGAACAGCTTGAATGTTAATAACACATTAGCGTTTGTTTAAAGGGGGTCTGTCACTCGAACAGGCGGTCCGCTTGGGCTCACTTCCCAGGAGGCAAAGTGGTCTGGCCTGGATCTGCCCCTGATAGGATACAGACTGTGAATTAGAGCCCCCCCTACCTAGGCTGCAGGGGAAGGCTGTGAATAGAGAATGCTTTTCAGATAGTCAGACTAGACAGGTCTGCAGTTCTGTTGTAGGACAGTAGATTGTCCTTCAGCCTCTTTGTTGCTTTGTTTATACGACTTCAGCTGATAGTAGATTCAGATATGTAAATCTACTGCAACATATTAATAGGAAACTAGGTAGATTCCGAGAGATACTAGTTACTCCGTGTACAACAACTATCATCAGAAACCTGAGTCAATGTCAAGTCAGAAGTGTCAATGGGTTAATGGGTCCATAGAAATAAGACAGAGTATGGCTATAATTCCACCTTGTTAGGAGGACTACTGTACTAAATGTTAATCTTGTTTTGGTCATTAACAGAGATCTGAAAAATCCCACAAATGCTAGTCTGACTGTGTAGGCTGCTTACAGACTGACTGGTTGTGGCCTGTGCTGTCTTTGCAGGAGGACGAGGCAGGTGAGGGACGCTTCAGCTTCGCTGCCTACGGCATGGGGCCCACCTGTCTGCAGGCCAAAGACGGCATAGCCATCAAGGGTAACAACAACAACGCGCCGGCCTCCAACAACCCGCCCGAGAAGACCGTGGAGGAGATGCGCAAACTCTTCATCGGCCGAGCCAAACGAATCGACACGGTGTCACGTGTGGCCTTCCCCATGGTCTTCCTCATTTTTAACATTTTCTACTGGATCACCTACAAGATCATCCGCATTGAGGATGTCCATAAGCAGTAAGCATATATGGGCAGTGAGAAGAGGGTGAGAAGAGATAAGAGATGGAGAATGATGAAGACGACAACGAAGGAGAAGAAGAAGAAGAAGAAGAAAAACATGGCCAACGCACTCCATCACACTCCACACCACTCCCATCTTTCCTGCTCTTCCTCTTTCTCTACAGCACCACTGGCTTTCGATGGTGGCCCTTTCAGCAGAGGTACTTCCCTTTCTCCCCCTTTCTTCTTCTTTTTTTAAATCTAATCCTAAACCCCCACCGCCCCCCCCCTCTTCTGAATAACTGGACCTGTGCAATAGCAATGCAGTCAAATGCATGATATCATGAATGTGGCAATATATTTACTGAAAAAAAATAAATAAAGAAAAGAAAATACAAAATGACTGAGTAAACAGACTTTTGCAAATACAGAGACCATCTGAACTAATTGACCGCTGAATATCTCCTCTAAGGAATATGATGTTCACGTGAGACAGTATTTTTTGCAACTGGAAGACATACTCTGCATTATAACGATGGGAGGGGGAATCCTACAGCACTGTAATATATCACATATCTATCTTTAAAAAGACAAGAAAAAACTCATTTCTTCCAGGAAAGGTCGCTGGAATTCGAGGGGTTTTGAAAGTTCTAAGGCAGTCTGGTGCTTCCATAAAAGATACGATGCAAGGACCACTGGGTCCTCCTACTGCTCACTGCGCTACAATATGTGTATTGCAAGCACTTGTCAAAGCTTTCCCTGAATCTTGGATGCCATGAGGTTGACTCCACTTCTATATAAATGACGGGAACATGACACGTGCAAGTGGATAAGAATACTGTTTATACAAGCTGTGTTCCTTTACCTTTCCTTTATGTTTCTGCTCGATGACATATTAGTATTGATTTATGTGCCAAGTAAACATCATGTTGCTGTAATACTTTTTTTTTCTCAACTTCTTGGAGTTGACCGAAGAGAAAAAAAGTACACTCCTCACACCACATTCCTTTCACTGTTATATTGATTTGTTCATATGCCTATTTTTTGACGGATTTCGTATTTACAAAAAAAAAAAAGAAAAAAAAAGGACGAAAAACATATATACGTATGGTGAAATTAATATCAAATCATTGATTACAATCCTGAGGGGAATATTAAAATAACTTGTTGCACCCCGGCGGTTCTGCCATACGCTCCGCTGGCGACCTTTCGTGTGCTGCTCACGTAAACATTTTGAGAGCCTGTCATTCTCTGGAGGAACAGAAAAAGGGAGGCCGAGAAGCAAGTGATCTTTCTAAAAGGTCGAGTTCCATCCTTTATTTAACCCCACTGTCATTGAATACATTACATTAATGTACAGTACCCTGACAAGAACCTGTCAATGTCATTTTTTTTTTTAAAACTTGATGACAGAGCAACTGAGCCAGTGTTTGAAAACAGTAGTCTTCAGAAATGCATTTCTCTATAAGGAATATAAAAGTGCATTGATTACAGCCAGATGTATACCAATTTAAACAGTCTAATCAATCAACACAAAGTATTCAACCAATGACATAGAAGAACTCTCATCTTACAGTGTATGTAGAGAATCCATTGCTTTCATTTATGTAATTGTTTTTCACCAGGCTTCTCTATGCAAATAATATATTATATATGCAATTATTTTCAGCTTTACCATGCCGATAATCCCAAATGGGGTTTTATGGATTGATGTGCCATCAAGTTTTAATCCAAAACATCAGAGTTCTTATATCTGAAAATATAGGAGCAAGGAGGCCTTTTAAGGTTTGGTGTTATGCCTCACATACGTAATTATGCCAACTCATCTGGTCCTCTAAGAGTAGCATTTATTATCAGACGTCAAAGACACCTCAGTTGAACTATGCATGGACAATATATTTTTTGTTCTATTTATTATTTACTTTTACAGCAGTCTATGTAGGTTGAATTCAAAATCTGACCCAACCACCTTGTGCATGGATTGTTACATTGTTACAGGTTGTTTACTTAAAGAGAAAAAATGTTGGAAACATGCACTCCTTATAGCGCTAAATTAATTTTATAATGTATTCAGCTAAAATTAAAAAAGGCAGTGTCTCAGCTGACATTCAAAATTTATTTATTTATTTATTTATTTATTTATTTATTTATTTATTTGAGTGTCTATTTTTCTCTTCAAGTTCTCCTGTTTCATTTTAAGAAGATCTTGTTGATCTTCTTGAAGATTGATTTTCTTTTGGCATTGCATTAAATATTTCAGGTAGCATCTGTAGCATGTTGGCATACTTAGAATCATTTTAGTGCAATATCATTACTTGCCAGTTTTACTTATGCTTTGTTGCCCGGTTGGTTTATTTTCAAAACCAAAGAATTACTTTGCTATTTTCATTGCCTTGATGGGAGATCCTTTTTAACTACAGTATGCTCAATATGTTTAATTTCTTAAGCTTTGCTTACTTCACAGTTGTGTCCATACATTTCTGTATTCCATCCAAACACAGAAAAAAAACGTACTTTCATTTTGTTCCATTTGTTGGAAAAAAGTGGATGGAGAATACATAGCAACAAAATGATCTTAACTCCCTTCTAAAAATAGACCTTCAATGATACTCCTCTTTCGACATACACTTTAAATATTTTCAACATGATGATCACTGGCAAACGTAAAGATATCATGAAGTAATTGTAACTAAGTTATGTCCAATAACATGATATAAAATTTGAAGGGCTGTTTTATACTGGCATTATACATCTCATAATAATCCCAACCCTTTCACTGAGCCTTCTTCTGCTCAGTATATTAACATGTATAAAGCATTGGGATTATAGCTCAGACTAAGTTGAAAGAGGCAGGAAAGCTACATTTACCCAAATTCAGTTTGAATATTGTCACATCACTAAAAGTACTTAATTATCAGGGTAGCATTAGTATACGGGAGCTGTGTTAGTCTAACATGTAGCAATACTGAGGGTCCCAGGATTTTGTAAACATTGAATGCATTAGTGTTTTGAGGTACGGATGGAATTCAACAGTTAAATGTTTCATCGCTACATCCACCTGATTTTATTTCATCCCTATGATGAACTGTTCTGTTCATCTAAGGTACAACAGGCTATGTTGTTTCTGTTTTGAAAAGGAGATGCTTGAGAAAAAGAACATCTCATCAGAGTTTAGAGGGTCCAAGACAAACAAAGGTTATATTCTTGAACAGCAAGGCGGACGCTGTGCGAAAGAGCTCCTGAGTGACAGAGCTCCGTACACCACTGCTTTACTGATAAGTACTGCTTGTCACAAGTGACATGATCGGCCTGCTAGAATGCCCACTGGATTACCATGGCAACACTGGTTCAACTCTTCTTGTCCCCAATGCTTAAAGTTTTTAAAGACTACTCAAGTTCATTGTTTCTATAGCAACCCAATGCTGGATTGAGATCAGAGGAACTGTATCATATGCAATTTTGGAGGCTAAATTTTGGAGGCATCATAAATACTTCTAATTGTCAATTAAATGTCTGCACCAGTTCTTTAAATAATGAATTTATTAGGCATGATTTGTTTTTCTATTTTTACGGCATCATTTCTGTTGTTTTTCTTATGAGCTATCTAAGCAATTGTGAGTGAACTCAATGAAAGGCATGGTCATTCTTGAACATCTGTGAGTGATTCAAAGGGAAAGTTTTATTTTTGCACAAGTTGGTATGGCCTTAATTTTGGTTTACATGCTTATTTTGTGTGGGTTGGCACCAAGTGCACATCTTAATTTGCTAATTCTCATATTCCAAGAGTGCACTTCAAGGCAGGCAAAAAGTTCAGCAAAATCCTGTTTATTTTTTATTTCTAAATCTAAAACACTGAATATTTTGCATGGATATAAATACAATGGCAGATATTTTTGGCTTGTACAGAAATGTGAGCAATTTGATGAAAAAAGGAATGTATAATTTCTGCTGTATCTGTATATAAACAAAATATTTATTGAACTATGTCATTAATGCTAATTCTAATTCTACTATTAAAGGTTTTCTGAACAAAATTCTCCAATTTGTTTTTGAACACTGTTAAGGTTGCTGAGGTTGGACCATTGTTTTCTGTCACTCTTCTCAAGGATATATGTAATCATAAAATATTAAAAGTAAACAAAAATTAAACACTATGCCCTAAATTGTATTCCTTCAAAGATAAACAATATTGGACAAATCTGGATAAAAGGTTGTTATCCTGTGTTCTGTCTGAATGTTGTGTTCAATATTTATGTGTATGAATGTGCAGGGTCTATACACTATATTCTATAGAAAATCAAATAGTCTTCATCAAGTACATTCACAGGTGTTTGTTTCATTGCTTATTTTTTGTATTATTTTCTAATCAAAGACAGCATTGTAAACATAAATATGTGATGCACATCACATTGGTATACATTCATTGGTGGAGCTACGGGGGTCGTACATGGAGAATCAGAGAGATGAGAGTTATGGTACAGCATGTTCAAATCTGGTTATAAAACCACACAGGACAGGTTGATGTAGGCTTAGACATTAACCTTTATTTAATGATTTTTGACATTTTCACCATAACTCGCTTGGTTTAATCACAGTCAATTTTATTAAGTAATTAAGTAAATCAACCTGAAATAGTAATAATCTACATATTTTTTTTCCCCAAATAGGTCTTCTGCCACTTTAATATCTAGAGCAAGGTAAAAGGAAGATGGAAATGGAAGCTGCGGGAATTTTGGCTGATTACCTAAAAGCACCATATGTTTTAATAAGTGTTTATGGAATCCAGAAAGCTCTCCAAGCCCAGGCTGTTGTCTCCATTTGGCCTCTGGGCACTGGGGGGGGGGGGGGGGGGGGGATGGGTTCATACATATTTTGGTCACATCGTCATCAGTTTTTGAGCAATGCACCGTAGGCAGTGTACACTTCAATTAAGGACCTTGGCCTTGCTGCTGCACTGTTGCTGCTGTTTCTCGGCATTATTTTGCTTGTTTGATTTTTGTCTGCTGCTTTGGTTGAGTTTAACTCCTTGCTTCCAACCCAAAAATGCTCACCACATTCATTGCTAGTGACCCTGTTTTTATGATGTATAAGATTGACAGTATAGATTAAAGGTATAGGATAGGATTAGGACGTATAGGATTTCTGACAAGGTTGTACAACAGCTACAGCTTTATATTAGAATTTTGATTGATGGCATTGTCATTAAAGGTACAGTTATATTTTTTTATACTTGAAAAAATAACAAAAATCTAAATAATCTAACTACACCTAAAAGGAGATTAAATAACTCAACGTCATGGGGTGACATCTCAAATGTTTCACTATAGCACATAATTTGACATCTTTATCTTCATAATCTTTGTGATAACCATTCATTGTGATAAGAGGATTTTTTTTTTTTTAACATGCCGTTACGTGGGATGTCCTGCCTCTGGCAAGCAAATTATGCAAGGGTTTTCTGACCCACAAAGGACTGACTGAATCAATTCAATGGACTCTTTCTCTAGCTGTCCTCCCACCTACCCCTACCCCACCCCTACCCCCTTCATTCTTGAGTGGGAAGTGTGTAGCTCATAACCTCCAAACGCAGCTCCACTACACACACACACACACACACACACACACACACACATACACACGCATGTACGCTACAGTGGGACTATAATGGCACTGCAGCGGACATGGAAAACCACCTCAGGGCCCAGAGTCAGTGAGACATGAAGGCTCTGACAGACTGAAATATGCTTCCCACAGTATGAAGTACAAATCCTCTCCTCCCCTTTTTATCCCTTCCTCCTTAGTGTGTAGCCCACAGATGCCTCTGATGTGAGACACTTAATAATTAGCTTCTGACAAAAAAAAAAAATGGTTACACATGAACAGAGTGTGAAGGTGACAGAGTAGCAATACAAATGTCTGTGCTCTCTCTCTCTCTCTCTCTGATCCCTCTATTTGTCCACCTTTCACTCTTAACCCTCTCACTCAGCACCTGAGAGCATCTGAAGTACAGATGACTGACCAGTCCATGAAAAATCACGTTACTAAGTGCATCTTTCCTTCCCATATCCTCACAATCTTCAGCTGTTTTTACCCCAATTTATTTCTTTCCAGCTCTGTTGTGTTGCAGACTCCCTGGGCCGTGGGCTTTTTTTTATGGGGTTTTGTCCAGCTGGGGGTCCGTCTGCTCCATGGGCCAATGCCAGCTGTACCAGGCCATCTTGAGCCAATGTGGGTCACGGGTTGCAGGCCTAAAATACACGATGAGTGCGACCAAGGAAAGCAAGCCGCCCAGCCCGACCACACATGAATACCAATGCGGAGCCACCTGCTGACCAGAAAAAAAAAGAAGAAAAAAAAAACTCCCCATGCACCTTCTATCCAATCCAAATAGCTGGCACTATCCTCAAATGTATTCAGATTTCTTAATCCCATTTCTTAGCCGCCTCAGCTCCCAAGGGGCTACTATCCTCACATTGCGAATAGGAAATGAGCCACAGATTATCAGGCTCATACGTAACTGCATAATAATATTATTCTGCAATGAATGTTGCTATGGTGATTGGTGGTGAAATGTGATGATTACTGAAGGATTATATCCGTGTTTTTACCACAATAGCCTACTAAATTTATTAAGCAATACTAAATTCCACAGTAGGCTTATCATTTATTATGACCGCCGCACAGCTATAGGTTTAGTCAGAATTTTTTTTTTTCTTTTTCGCATGTCCAAATTTCCGTCAAGGATTCCCGGGAACACTGAAACACAGGGGTACATGAAACTTGGTGGGCATGTAACCCCACATAGATAGCATGGAACCATCGTTTTTCGTTTTGATCTGTAGCCCCCCCCCCCCCCCCCCCCCGCTGGATTGGACCCCCCGAAAGGAGGGTAGGGCAGACTCAGTTTTCTGTGAATATCTCGAGAACCGTAGGGTTTAGGAGGACCATTTTTTTTTGTATGTTGATCTCAAGGGGCCATGTCAACCCATTCCATAACCACTCATTTCATGTATAGCGCCACCTAGTTAAACACAAAAAAGTAAAAATGAGGTGTTGTAATCGCAGGTATCTGTGACCTAACATAGTCAAAACTGCACGAAATTGGAAGTGTAGAATCATTATGACACCCTCTGAATGCACACCAAGTTTCGTGGAATTCCGTTCATGGGGGGCCACACAATAAATTAATTTATCTTACTATACACCAACTGGCCTGTAGGTGGCCGGAGACAGTTTTCTGTGAATATCTCGAGAACCGTAGGGCCTAGGAGGTCCACCTTTTTTTTGTATGTTGGTCTTAAAGGATAATTCCGGTGTGATATTGACCTAAAGTGTATTGAAACATGATACCGAGTGTGAACGTATGTCTCATAGCCCATCTCGACTTGTCCCCTGCACTCCAAAATCTGGCGCTAGTTAGCCGATGCTACCAACAACTTTTTCAGTAGTGGTGCTTCGGCATCGGGCTAGCCATGCAAATAAATCACTGTTTTACACCCATTTACGAGGCTCAATGTATCTCCACACTTCATTGGTAGACTTCCTAGGGCCCTGACATTTAAAACGAGACATTGAGAACTTTGAAAAAGCACTGGTAGTTTACTTACAAGACGATTTATACAGACAGTATCTTCACGAAGTTTAACGTTTGCAGCCATCTTGAATTTAGTCACGATAAGTCGAGCAACGAGTAAGAATGAACAGGTATGATAAGGGATCAGATTCCAAAAATAATTCAGTGGAAATGCATGGATTCCAGTTTCTTCCAGTAGCAGCAACTGGAATCCATGCATTTCCACTGAATTATTTTTGGAATCTGATCCCTTATCATAGCTGTTCATTCTTACTCGTTGCTCGACTTATCGTGACTAAATTCAAGATGGCTGCAAACGCTAAACTTCGTGAAGATACTGTCTGTATAAATCGTCTTGTAAGTAAACTACCAGTGCTTTTTCAAAGTTCTCAATGTCTCGTTTTAAATGTCAGGGCCCTCGGAAGTCTACCAATGAAGTGTGGAGATACATTGAGCCTCGTAAATGGGTGTAAAACAGTGATTTATTTGCATGGCTAGCCCGATGCCGAAGCACCACTATTGAAAAAGATGTTGGTAGCATCGGCTAACTAGCGCCAGATTTTGGAGTGCAGGGGACAAGCCGAGATGGGCTATGAGACATATGTTCACACTCGGTATCATGTTTCGATACACTTTAGGTCAATATCACACCGGAATTCTCCTTTAAGGGGGCATGTCAACCCATCCCATTACCACTTATTTCATGTATAGTGCCACCTAGTTAAAAATTAAAAAGCAAAAAATTAGGTGTTTTCATCACAATATCTCTGGCTGACATGGTCAAAACTGCACGAAATTGAAAGTGTAGGATCATTATGACACCTTCCGAATGCATGCCAAGTTTTGTGAACTTCCGTTCATGGGGGGCCTTACAATAAAATGATTTATGTGTACATTTAGTGACCGTACACCAACAAGGATTCCTGGGACACTGAAAGACCGGGGTACACGAAACTTGGTGGGCATGTAACCCCACATGGATAGCATGGAACCATCTTTTTTTCGTTTTGATCTGTAGCCCCGCCGCTGGACTGGACCCCCCAAAAGGAGGGTAGGGCAGACACAGTTTTCTGTGAATATCTTGAGAACCGTAGGGCCTAGGATGACCAATTGTTTCTGTATGTTTGCCTCCAGGGGTCATGTTAACCCATTCCATGTGCACACATGTGCATAAACAGATACACACGCACACACATACATTCACAGTAATCATACGTATGACACATACTCACACAGTAGACATATGTACGCATGCATGCACATGGACAAACACACAAGCACGCACACACACACACACACACATAAACATAAACGTGTGCACGCACACATGCACACAATTCAAGAATTTCTCAGAATTATGAACAGGCAAGATGGGGGTGGGGTTGTATAAAATGAATTTTATATGTGAAATCTATGAACTATTCATGTTTTGGTACTTGTTGTCTAGCAGATACCAGTGAGAATTGAGTGTGGATAATGCAATTTAGTGAGACAGTTAGAATCATATAGGCCTTTCAGCGTTATTTATTTTTGTGGGAAAAATGTGTTGGACTGGGCGGCGGTCATATTTTGTACCGCTCTGCGGTACATCTAGTTTAATTTAAATTATCATAATACTTTAAACTCACTGACCAACTTAATATAGCAGACTATTATGGAAAAGGGCTGTTTCATCCATAATTCATTCTTTTATTATTTATTCTTTATTGAATTTAGGCAATATAGGTAGGACTGCACCCTGTGGTTAAAGTTGTAGGCCTACATTTCTCCCATTTTCGGTCTTCATTAGAATACTGCCATATAGGCCTTGACTAAAACATTGTTTGATATTGCTTTGGTATTGTGGACAGCACAGGGTACGTGTAACAAGAGCATTGTTAAGTTACCAACGTCATGGATTGTAGACCACTCCAGCCTGTGACTGACATCCACCTAGGCGCTTACATCATGAAGCTCCATCACCTTTAGTAGACCCATGCAGTATTCATGTTTATAGACCAGTCTTAAAAGATGGCATAACCTTTTTGTGCCGTCTTCTCCCTTCATGAGAGACAAACCACCCCATCTCTGTCTTGAAGTTTCAAGTGATTTATGGATTACTGAGTAAAGAATCTGAGAAATATCTTTTTAACCTTTGTTGAAGTTTATCTGCAGCAGTAAGGAAACTGTGTGTATGGGTAGTAGCCTAACCTATGTGTTTGCCTTGCTAAAAGCTTCAAGTGCAAGTAGGTTCAACAACCTACAGTGACATGTTCCAGGTGTAAGATGTTTGCGGGAAATGTCTAGTTAGCGGAGCAGTATAGAACGCAGCAGCGTTGGTCTTCACAAATGACTGGCGTTTTCTAGCTAGCGCTATGGTTTTAAAATGGCTAGATAACTTCCAAATATTCACTTTCGATTTACTTACCGGTAGCCTTCTGAGCTTTACATATTAAAGCAAAAATATTTCTTTGCAGAAATGTTTGTCATTTCATTCCTCTGAATTGTGTAGCCTACTTATATATTAAGACTTTCAAAACATTCTATATCCAGTTTTTTTTTTTTTTAAAGTAATTTTGGAAGTATCCACTCTCCATATTTTAAACATGGCTAAAATTATTACATAAAATAGCCTTCTGAACAACATGACCATGTCAAAGGGGAACAATCCTGTCAAGCAGGCATGTCTTCATGGAGAACTAAAACAACCTAACACGGGCTGTGTGACAACCTCAGTTATGTAGTTGCTGCCAACACATCCAGTTCACAGAAACCTCTCAACTCTTCACACTACAGGAAAGAACCGAGATCCACAAGACAAGAGTAAAATATTATACCAAGTTTATTTGTTCTCTCGACAGTGGAGTTGTTTGAAGTGCAACAGTTAAAAGGCAAACAGGGTTTTCTCTGTATTCCCCATGCTAAAGAGAGTCATCTGTACACAACCATGATCCAACTTGGCAATAATTCCAAATAAAACCATACCTGCATTTAACCTGAAAGCGGGTGCTAGCAGTACACAGTAAAAACACGTTCCTTTAAGAAACAAGGAGAGAACGCTAAAAAACAGACTCTTGATTTTATGTTTTTTTCTTTCCTTTTTCCCCAATTCAAGTAATTTTTTTACTCCATCTTTGATTTTTTTTTTCTTCCTCTACAACAAATTCAAGAATGAAAAGTAAGAGACAGTATTTGAGAGTCCAGATGAAACTGGGATTGACCATACTCCACCTACCAGACAGGCGAGCATAAGCAGACAGAAAGGAGACCATCGGGGGGGGGGGTCAGGGTTGATGTATGAGGTTCAGGGGAGGGTGTGTTTGGATGAGGGGATCCATGTCAAATAGTATGACCTGCGTCAGTAGTGGCTGTGACGTGGGGAAGGGAGTTGGGGCTGAGGGGAAGCCGTTTGGGGTCCGTTTCACTGACGTGGCGCAGAGAATCGTCCCTCGTTGGGTCCACTTCCTCGTCCGCCGCCGAAGCTGGGCTTCTGGGAAAGGCCTCCGCGGCCTCCCATTGGTCCCCTGGGCCCTCCGAGCTTGTCACGGGGGCCACCAGGACCACGTGGGCGGATATCTCGCCGTTCTCCCTCGCGGGCGGACCTTGTCTTCTTCTCCTCCACGTTCAGACGAATGTCACCTCTGAACTTAATGGGCTGGAGAGGGGAAATGTAGGGCATGAATTCATGACACCACAACCATCAATACCTCAAACTCACATCACAACTAAAACATTCTCTGCAGTCATTACTTCCGCTAGACTAAAGGCCCGTACACACCGAGTCCGATTTTTCGGACGAAATATTCGCACGAAATTACGCAGCCTATTAAACACATGCATTCGTATTAGTCTGTACACACCGAGGACGAAATTCGTTGCGATTAAAAACATTTGCGTAGGCATAGGCTAACGGTCTCATTTCATGCGAAATTTCGCATGCGAAAAAGAGCTGTTGACCAATCAAATAATGATTTTGCAGGGTTCCATTGATGTCACAATAGAACGACGAGCAGAAAAAAAGCTGATCGATTGGGTGATCCTACTGTTCACGATGACTAGTCTCCTAAATAGGCCTATATGCCGAAGTTACAAAGAGTTTTTACAGTAGAATCTCTCAGGTGTTCAAGAGTACAATTTCGCACACAAATTTTTCGCATTTTCGCACTGTTATTTCGTATCGTATCTGGTGTGTACGGGCCTTAACTCCACGTATTACATGACTTCCAGTGATGCTACTACAGCCACCAAGTCCTCGCCTCCCACATTTAGAACCAAAGAGAAGACACAAAAGGAACATGGCAGATCACGTTAGGTTCTGACGAGTTCAAAAGGACCAGTCGCCTTCTTGCGCACCACAGTTAGTGGTGAGTGGATTTTCCCCCCCTTTAAAATCACCTACTTCTGCCCTTCTGATCACTGTTCCCTTTACAAACAGTCAGTCTTCAGACAACATCTTTGTGTTTCATCGCAAAAAAAGATAACACAATCTATGTACTTGTTTGATTTGCAAATGTTAGACTTAAATTTTTTTCTTTAATCTGAATTGACAATTTCAAATCATATATTGTCTTACATCAGCCCAGTTGGGTCAAGCCTTATTCAGCCTCCCACTACCACCATTAAAACAACTCTCGCAAAAACACACAATCCAAATTCACTGTTATTGTAGTTTGTCAAACCTGACACTCTGGCAATCATTCAACATATGGCATACCTGCAAGTTCACAAACATTTTCCTTTAAAAAAAATCTTTTTTTTTTTTTTTTTTTTAAATCACCCATCAATCAATCAATTCATCCATCCATGTGCCCTGCCCTTACCCGGCTGTTCAGGATTTTCTGTACGGGCTCAGAGTCGTCAAACACCACAAAGCCAAAGTTGGGAAGCTTTCCGCCGCTGTTGATTCTCAGCTCCAACACGGTGCCATACTCTGCAGGACACAAATGGGCAATTAGTCAATGAAACTCATCCTGCTTGCAGGTCACTCTACCACACACACACGACAATTTGCATGTACATTTATTAATTTAGCAGATGCTTTTATCTAGAAGAGACCTTAGAAAACAAATACTACAATAATAAATACTACTACCACGATGAGGATGAGAGTGCAGAAGCAGATTAGCTATACAGCCATAATAACAGTAGTCATAATAAACACACTAACAGTAATGGCAATAGTAAAAACAGCAGTTAGAGTTACAGTTATAGCATTGGTAGTACTAAAGAATTAAAACAAGTTTTCCAGGACACTCACGCTCAAAGAACTCCTTGAGCTCGGCCTTGTCCACGTCATGGGGCACATTCCCCACGAAGAGCTGCTGGCTGTCTGGATACCGGACCGTCCGCCGCGTCTCCACGCCCTCACCCTGCTCGCCGTCCCGCACTGTAACAATCGGCAGAGAAAAGGGGGGGGGGTCAACGCTGCTGCTTAAACTCATGTACAGTCACCACGCTGATGACAAGCCTTTTGTCACCACTCCACAGGCATGTGAGGAAGAGCACACACCTGCCATACGGGGGCCACCTTGGAGATGTCATTCCACTGGACCAGAAATGATTAATGTGGAATCGGATTTTAATAAGGCAGAGGGGGGTGGGGAGGAGGGACACAATTTAGTCACCTCCAAGGGTGCAAAATGTTCTGACTGAGGGGATATTTGCCAAAGACAGAGAAATGCAAGCCGGAGTAGCTGCAGACCACATCAAATTGGGAATACGGCGGATGCCATTACAAAAGTGTGAAATTGCACTGTAATGAAAAAATACTACGCTGACAGTTTTCAGAGTATGAGCAAGTCTTGTTCAGGGAAATAGTAGATTAAAAAGCTTGACACAGGACCAACACATTTTTGCACCTGCAGAACATGTCGGCTGACAAATACCACTTCTATTCATTGCAACATCCAATGCTATGCTAGTAGAAGCACTAGAGAAAAATGATCTTGATCTTGCTTCACGTTACCAAAACAATGAAGAGCCCATCACCTGAGCACCATGATCTAAACAAAATTTAGATCATGCAGTGTACAAACACAGACAGAGGTGAAAAAAATTATGACTTCAGAAAGTGAAAGTCCTTCCACCATTTATTCCAGTCATTCGCTAAACCAGCTGATCAGCCAATAAGATCAGCCAATGAGTAGGTCAGCCAATTAGCATTGAGTGCACAGGTTGAACCAACACATTGTATACAATACATAACTTGCTTTCTGAAGTCCTAGTTTTCCACCTCTGCATGCAGATGTGCGTTTCATAAGGAAGTGTACCTGGCGTTCTGGGGCCTCTGTTGGTGATTGGGGGTCCAGGTCGGGGATCTCTGGGTCTCTGATCCCTCTGGGGTCTCTGTGCCGCAACGGGGGCCTCTTGTTTCACCTCAACTCTGGGCTAAAGGGAGACACTCAAGTCAACTGGCTGTACATGCAGACACACACTAGAAAACAGGAGCAAAATATGACATTCACTCGACTACAAGATTTATATACCCCACTCCTTCACAACATCCACACCACCTTTCCCATCAATAGCATCAGATATTAGGCTAAACCTTTCCACACAACTGAATATACACAAGTAACGTTACACTTACACACACACACACACACTTCGAGAAACTGAACCACTCTGTAGACCTGGTGTGTGCAACCATCTTGGTTAGTATTCCAGTCATCTTAAGCCAAAATAGGGGTCAACGTTGAACAAATTGCAACAGAGGAAAACTTTAACTGATTTTGTATCCTCTATATGTCCTGAGTAAGGGAAAAAAGCCCCGAAGAATCCCAATAGGGGAAAGTTTAGAAAAAGACCTAAATATACCCTATTCATGCGCCTATACAGTATTTTTCTCACGCAAATAGGGGAAAAAAAATTAACCATCACCATGAAAATTACTGAGTTGATTACTTACATCAAGACAAACAAAAAATGTATTATAAGTTTTTTTAAATTGTTTGTTAACATGGGCAAACAGGGCATAATGTAATTATGTATAGCTAATGTATATAGTGACCCAAAACTAATTGCAACATTTGACAAACAAATTGTCCAAGGCATGGAGGAAGATAATGCCAGTTAAGACATGTATTCTCTCATCTAGAGGGTATATGCTTATAGAAAATATATAGTTTATGGTGTTTAATTTGTTTTCCCTGGACAGTATAGGCCAAAATGTATCCACTTTACACCAGATTCGCCTTTACAGAATAGAGGGCAATGTATTGTGCATGGCATGGAGGAAGATGGGAAATGTCTTAAATTGTGTTATATCTCCTCTAGAGGGTATATGCTTTCAGAAAATGTATATAGTTTAGGGTGTTTAATTTGTTTCCCTTAATAGTGCAGGCCAAAATGTATCAGCTGTTCACTTGATTCACCTATACAGAATAGAGGAGTATGTGTTATGCATGGTATGGAGGAAGATGGGACATAAGTAGATTAATGCTATATTTCATGTACAGTGCATATGCTTTTAGAATATGTATAGTTTTGACTGTTCTATGACTTTGGTAAAACCATGACCCATGCATAGACATGCATTGTTAATTATTAATCTTAAACTATATTTATTAGTATAGCATGTACCTTTTTGCCAGATGTCACAACAATAGTCACTTTTTTGGAGGCTAACTGCAGTTATCCCATCTGCACCCTTCTGTCGAATTTGGACATTATCATGTCCATCTTCAACTTTGCCTTCACAATTTTCCTGCATTCACTAACATAAACATACATACTGTGCTGTCTGATTATTGTTTTAGACAAAAATTGTGCAAAGTAAAGGGGCATCATACAGGCCCCTCTGATTGGACAGACAGTATATCAGTCAACCCCTGGGCAAGAGGTCAATTACTATAAGTCTTGGAAAATGATGATACTTTAGTGTGATATACTGTACGTTTCAGTGACCTCTAAATCAGATTAAACACCAAAACCACTTTCCTAGGCTGAATAATGTTTAACTATGTGTTTGTACAGATTGAACATTGTGGAACACTTACATGTAAAAAAACACTGGCTCTATTAAAGAGTCAACAACCATTTCCATTGATTCAAAGGGCCAAAATGTAAAAAGAGACACCAATTTTGCAACAAACCAGTCTGAAATAAGCCAAAGAAATTCACTCTTTGAAAATAAAAGAATGTTCCTCAACAATGCAAGATTCTAAAATTCCATGTTAAGTTAGATGGGGTCAGATATTCTTTAGAATGTATATTCTACAACATTCTAATTACAGTTTTGTCAGTATTTGCTAAAGAATAATGCATAAAACAACCCTCATTTTAACATATTTCCACCAACTGGATTTTCATGGTCTTTTAATATGGTGTCTAGATCAAGAATTGAAATATAAAAATGTGAAAATAAATTCTTTTGCAATTAGTTTTGGGTCTGTGGCCGGTTGCACAAAGCACCTTAAGTTTTTTCCCTTAAGTATGACCTTTAAGACTTAATTTCTCCTTAGGTAAGGGATTTACTTAAGGGTGTTGCACAGAATTCCTACTACAGCTAACTGCCTTTGCCGCGATGTTAGTTAACCCACCGAACACAGTAAAGCTTAATGATCTTATTCATTTTACCTAATATTCGCGGAAATTATCCAGGTAGCAAGTAAAGCATGTTATATTATATACATGAACTGAACAATACTAGTTGGCAAGTTAGAGATGGTCCTGACTGTAATCAGTGCACCAACGTTTTGCCTATTGAACCGAAGCTCATAGGCAAGACATCCACATGAATTGTTAACGTTAGCCTACATAAACCACACAACGGCATGTTTCTGATAGGCCTAGGAAGAGGAAGCATATTAACAGAGAGGTTTTATTTTGAATTGTCAAAAGTAGTTAATAAACTTCATTTATCAGCATCAATCAATTCAGGTCGTTTCTGCAACAGTTTAAGGGATTTCTTACAAGATAAGGACAAACCCTTAAATACTAAGGGAAAAAGTTAAGGAAACCTTAAGGAGAAAACTTGAGGGTGTTTGTGCAACCGTTTTTATTTTAAGGGACCCTTAAATCAGATTTTAAGGGAAAAACTTAACTTTTTTTTTTTTCCCTTACTCAGGACATATTGAGGATACAAAATCAGTTAAAAGTTTTCTTCTGTTGCAATTTGTTCAACCTTTTTTCATAAAATGACTGGACTATAGGTGCAGGGGGGGCTGACATACCTGTGTGGGCTGGACTTTGACGACATGAGGGGGAACTCCAGTGCCTAGGACGATACCACCTGGAGGCAGGTTCTTACTGGTGACGGATGCCCAGGAGAAGGGCTACGAGAGAGCAAGAGAGTAAGAAAAACAGAACCATCCATGGGAATATCATGTATATCTTTTTTTTTTTTTTTGGGGGGGGGGGGGGGGGGGGGTGTAATGCAAATAATGCATTTGTGATGAGCCATACCCGGTTCTCCTCCGGCATGGCTGGGGCGGGATCTGCAGGCGTGGGGGATGCAGGGGCCTTCTCCGCAGGCTCCGAGATCGGGGCCTCTGCTTCAGCAGCCTGCTCTGATTTTAGTTCAACCACCGGCGCCTCAGGCTCCATCACTGGGGCGGTTTCTGGGGGCAAGTCAGCCTCCTCCTGCCCTGGGACCTCAGGCTCCGCACTGTCAGATTGCCAAGAGACACAGAGATCGACAAAACGTCAAAATCAAATTGTGTCTTTTTTTTTTTTTTTTTTAAAAGGGACCCATTGATCCCCTATTTACACAACATCTCTAGTGCGCAACACAGCTTTAAGTTGTGCTCCTGAGCTGAGCTACTAAGTTAGTAAGCTACTAAGTACTACATCATTGAAGCACCTAAGAACATGAGTGTGATTAACAAAGCATGATTCAAATCGTTTCAAGTGAAATGAAGTGGGCCCATTTAATTATCGGCACTTTCTCCTTTGCAGCAGTACCACATTGCCCCAGCTCCAACAAGCTGGGCGCATTTAAGACAGAATGAAGAAAACAGAATAAGACCACGTTACCATGGTGTCTGTTCATAGAAGGTGGCGGAGTCCTCTTGTGCAACTGTGGGTGACGTCGTCCTCTCCTCAAGCTCCTCAGCTTCCTCCTCTGACTCTGCTTAGAATGAGTAGACAGGAAGGAAGTGGAAACAAGGGGGGGCATTACAGTCAGCACATGGATTGGAGGCAAGAGTGATAACTAATTGCATTTGCTCTGCCTGGGCTAATCAATGTCATCAAGGCATTGTTAATGCAGAGAAGTTGCGCTACAGAAGACAACGTTTTCTAGAAACATTATATTGAACAGCTAATAACTTACCCTCAAGGGCCTCGGAGTCTGAGTCACCAAAGATCTCATCCTGGTAGCGGAATATGTCGTTGTGGACGTAGAACTTGTTTGCAACTGTGCCCTGGATAAGGTGGCAGAAAAGAGAGAACCAGAGTTACTATGTGCGCCCAAATGGCATCTTTTTTTTTCCATCAGTGACCTTTCCCGCCTGCTAGCTGGCTCTGAAGGAGGTAGGCTATCAGTTTACCACTCTCATAACTTCAGGGCAGTTGAGTGTCAGAGCCAAAGATCTTACCTCGGGAGCGAGGACGAAGGTCTGCATGAATCTCCTCATGGGCTGCATGTTGTTGGAGAGCTCACCCATCACCTGGACCACTACGCCCTCGTTGAGCGTAGCATGTGCGTCCACATGCCGGATCTTCGTGTGGCAGTCTTGGAACCTTAGTGCCATGACCTTCTTGTGAATTTCCTGTTGGAGAGCAGATATTGTTTTACAAGATGCAATTCGTAGACCAACAGAAATAATATACTTGTGCATTCTATACAGGTTATATCACTTTGCTTGAAGGTTTTCATAAAAAAAAAAAACTGCTGTAAAGAAAATTTTTTACTTTCCACTGTTTATGTCATGTTTGAGCCACACTCATCATACCCAAAGAATCATTAGAAAGGCAACACTACTAATTGCAATCGCATGCAATAGTCAAATTATTCATCAGTGTTTCTCATTGAAAAGTAGTATAACACAAATTACTTCCTCAGATTCTCAGATTACATAATGAATACATGTTTAAATATTGTGCATAATTGTTAAGAACTGTAAAGCTTAAATGACCATTAATAGTAGTAACCAGACAAAGATTTGAGTACATATCAAAATAAATATCCAGCACAGAGGTATGATTTTGTCAATGCACATAAAAATCTATTTAATCAGATAAATGACTCAAGGCCGTTTTAGATGACTAATACTGCACTGCTCGTTTACATTCAAAGCAGTTTCTCACATAAAAGTAGAGCAAAGATTCATTGTAGTCATGTTATGCAAATAATATGAAAATTTGCAAATATTCAAATATTGATTTTTTGAAGTCACTTGACATCTCACCGATTGACCATAAACTGCCTCTGCTGGTTTGCCATTGCTGTCGAAGCCTCCGTGAACAAAAGATGAATTCTTGCCATAGAATCTATAATGTGAACATGGCAATAGCATGATTATAATGTGATTAAGTAAACTGACACAATAATCCCAAACATTGTGAATGAAATGCTGTATTACACAACACCTTAAACATGTGTGCATGGGGATGGTACAATTTCAAGTCTGTATTCAAATGTCATCTTTAGCTTACCTGTGCAGGTAATCGGGAGCCTGGTTGAGAAGGGTGTAGTACTGTCGGACAAATTCTCGCCCGACAAGCTGGGCACTGGGTTTCTCCATCACCATATCTTTGGTCAATTGGTTTTAACTGCAAGTGAAAAACACAGTCTAAGATTGGTCCTTTCAGAGAAATATCTCACAAGACAGACATAAAACAGCACCTGTTCGAAACACCCAGGGCCATCTGCTGCCTTAACAATATGAATAAATCCCCGGCTAAGCCAATCATGACTATGCGAGATGCTTCCAAGGCCAGGTCAACCATGCTAAACAGAACATTGCCTTGACTACGTTACCTTAGTCTTGAGCTGTTAGCAGTTAATCAGAAAACAATCGTAGGCCTACACTAGCAGCCTTCCTTTGTTTGACAGTCTCGCATACCTTGACGACCACGGCACACCCCAAATAAGCTTTCGTTTCAACACAGATATACAGCAAAAGCTACCATTAGCCATGGCCTTTAACTTACTTCATTAACGTTGCCAATTAACTCGTAGCCAACACAACTGCATCAAGACACAAGGCGCATAAAACTAAACAAATGGTCGCGCAGTTACAAATGTGTCCTCATTTTCGCAACTATGCCTCGGAAATTGCCATTGCTAACATCAGCGCACTTTTATTGTGCTAAGGCAAAATTATAGCCAACTAGCTAAACACCCCGACATGAAACACGTGTTTAATCATTGATAACGCCAAAACTAGCATATAACACCGCATAATTTCTCATGGTGTGATAAGAATGACCAATGCGTTTTCTGACGATAAATATACAATTTCAAAAAGTTATCTTGGTGGCAACACTAGATGATAACCTTAGACTACCCGATTTAGCAAGCTAATATTAGCCAACTAAGCACCATGGCTAACTACCGAAAACGCTACTTTATCAGCAGTATCCAGCCGACCACAAAAACGGTAAGGTTCTTAATACTACATTAGACGTTTCATCGAAAGGAGATGACCGTTATATCGTCACCCCTTTACATATGATCCAGCAATATGTTAACATGTTGAGTGATACATCTCGACAAATCGCCGGATTTTCCTGATTAACTACTCCACATGGACAGTAACTATAATAGCTTAGCAGTCTTCTAAGGTTTGTGCTAACAGGCTAACTAATCAAGGCATTATTATGCCGTGCAAAATGCTCATCGCCTTAAACGTACGAAAATCATGATGAAGTGTTTAGTGTAATACTCACCAGGGGGATGCAATAAATCTTTAAATTTGGTGAAACGGTGAAATTAGAAGTGATTTCACTATCAAAACCACTTCTCCTCTCCCGCACTGTAAGTTAGCTTGCTAACGTCACGGGTGAAAAGACTTACAACGTGCAGTAGAATACCGGTTTCAGTCTGTGTGTGAACCCGAAACTAGAGACGCGTGTACAACTTCAGCCAACCAATGAAAATACCATTCTCTGACAAATAGGTGAAATCAAACCAATCCAGATGGATTCTTCGCCATAGCCTTCTGTAACAACCAATCGTTATGGGCTGAGCTATTATCATGTGACCAATGAAACAGGACGAGATTAGCAAGTTTGTCAGCGACGTGCATATTTTTGCCGCTTCATACGAGTAGGCTATCCTACTGTAGCGGTTCATATCTTTTAAAAAATAATTGTGATCTTATATGATCTCACAGAATAAAACGCTCATAAAGCTGTTTGTCTTGGTAGAATACAATATATTATCGGTAAAAGTCCAATAGGCCTACATTTATCACAGACTACAGATTCTAGGCCTATCGAAACGGATACTAGAAGACGCCCTGGAAGAGGCCTGACTCTTTCATGTTTGCTACATTGTAGCACATGGTTGGTGATAATAGTACACTGTACCCATTGTAGTAATAGCAGTGATAGGTGTAGGCTACCTAAAAAACGGTCAACAAATCATTACCTGTAGGTTATGTTTTTTGGTTAATCATTTTGAATGCCACTTAGGAACTTACATAGTTCACACTGTCTGTGACACATGCTAATAAGACACCTCTGTAGCCTTAGCTAGTAATTAGGCAAATCAATATTTTATCTGGTTAGAATCTGCAAAGCGTCTCCCGGCACTCTGAAAAAGATGTCCATGGGCTAGGACCTACACCACTTCAGCCGCTTGAGGGCGGCGACACTCTTCCTGTCCCGTGGAGATATGCTAGAACACTGCCTCAAGGGACCGCCTATGTTGACCAATCAGGCTTAGACGTATCATCTTCGAACCATTAAACGAACAAAATATATTAAATCCATTTAAAAACATTTTTTTGCTTTGCTGAAACAGCTAGAATTACCCAAGGCAGTCTATAATGTATTCCTGATGGATGGGCTAAATATCCTATCATCAAGGGACAACCCAGGAAACTAAACTTTGCTGTAAATATACAATTTGCCTTTTTTCCTTTAGTTGCGAAGCTAGTGGAACAACATGGAACGTGTTAATTTACAGCACTAGAATAATATTGCCAACCAGGTTTGGAAAAAAGTTAAACTTCAAGAGATCCCTTTAGTGATGGTTAAGACTGCTTCAGTGGGATGTGTTCATGACTTCATGAATCATTGTTGAAGTTATTGGTTTCAGGGGGTAGTACTGCTTGCCTTTTCTAAATTATCCTCTTCAGACTTATTTTCTTCTATGTCCCCCTCCTCAAAAACACTGAGGTAACTTATATTGTGCTTTACATCATGTCTACTATTGACATGTGAAAGCAAAACAAAAATGGATGAAGAGAATGGTTAGAGTCTGAACTGTACATTCTGTACACACAGAGACAGAGGAGAGAAAAAAAAGGAGGGAGAGAGAGGGAGGGAGGGAAAGAGAGTTCTCTCCTCCCTGTTGTGCGCGGGGTGGAACCATTGCTTGTCTTTGTGGCTGGATCTTTGCCATTGTTTGAGATTCCTGACGTGAGCGTCTGGCTAGAAGGGTAAGACTGGTAACCGGGTGAAAGCGGAGCTTTAGGATGTGACTGTTACCAGAGCTGTAGCCGGCTGTGCGAACTCTACAGGGACTCTTGTGGATGAAGTCCACAGGGACTCCTCACATTCCCATACAGTAGGAACTCTCACAAAAAAGTTTTCTGCTCGTGTGTAACCCTTGTGTAGCCAACTCGCACTGCAGACATTAGACATGATGTTGTCAAAAGTTTCAGTTAAAAGTTTAGTCCTCTTTCCTTGTGAGAAAAATAAAGACTTTAAAAAAGCAAATTATATACCGCAGCAACTCAGCATGCATGTGCCCAGACTGCACACCTTCTTTTCTTTTTACTTTTTGCTGTCCTCCCCTTTTCACTGTGTCCCAGACAACCCAGACTTATGCCGTCACTCTGTTAGTTTTTCATGTCAGTGTGTGTTTACTGACACTAGGAAATAACACAGTGCCGTGGCTGGCAGCCATTCCTGTAAATCTCTTGCAGGGGAGACATTGGTAAAATGTTTCAAAAAAGAAAAATCTGGAAAACCATGCTCCAGTCAATGTTCTGCAAATGATTGTGTAAACATGCAAGCTTACTTGCTGAAGTCTAAATGATATTGATCAAAACGGGAGATGGGGATATGTGTTGGTTGCTGTGGTTAAGTTAGATATGAGTGTTAAATCGCTAAGGTTCCACACAGACTTCACCATTGATGTTTAAATATAGTTTTATAAATACAGGGTTTGAAAATAATTTCCTTTGCCAGCACACATACACGCCAGTCATTACGTAAGGGGTCTCTCCGCCCTCTATGATTAAAACCATATGTTTCAGAGGCGAACAGACCTGTTTACAGTCAACCTCCCTTTCAACGTGGAATGACTCAAAATTAGTGGGTATCCCCCTGTCATGTATTTAGGACTTCTGCTGTGAGGTGTGTGAAGTTATATTTTTCTCTTCTCCACACTCTAATTTCACATTCTAAACAATAACTAACAAGATGTTTTGTTGCAGAGGTAAATAGATTCATGGTCCAGATGTGGTAGCTGACAACTCACATATTTCATGATTTAGAAACTCTCCGAAATGGTCTTATGATTCCATCAAATATGTATTATTTTCATTCCTATAGTGAGATATCCAGGATGCTGCTACTGTATACTTTAAAATTGGGCAAGCATGTAAAAAGTCAGTATTTCAGTTGTCTGCCTAAGCATGCGATAAAGACAATTGTGAACCGAATCTGTTGCTACACAAGGAAACTGGATACAGGTGCTTTCTATCAGCTCCTC
Source organism: Alosa sapidissima (assembly GCF_018492685.1). Classification (NCBI taxonomy): domain Eukaryota; kingdom Metazoa; phylum Chordata; class Actinopteri; order Clupeiformes; family Clupeidae; genus Alosa; species Alosa sapidissima. The sequence goes on from NC_055976.1 coordinate 14,943,592, forward strand.
ATGTGTTGGCTGCTTTCATCTGCAAAGCAGTGCTTTTTTAAAACGCAACGCCACGCTTGTCTCCAGGTACCAGAGTACATTGTGGTCATGTGAATGCAGGGATTTGCGCCCAGATCCGAGGGAAATGGCTTGGCTGTGATTTCAATGTGAATGAGGGGTGAGAAGCTCACACCAGTCACTGAAAAAATATGAGAAATGCAGAGATGCATGCAAAGGTCGGGTTGGGAAAATTCAGTAGTTTTTATTCATGTAGAGAGTTTATAATACTCACACGGTTGCAAAAAATGAAAACGATAAAAGCGAACATGTTAGAGGGAGAAATAGTCTCACCCTGCGAGATTCCATCCTCTTAAGTTCAAATAATATTTCCTTTTTATTGTTCAAATATCAGTACACTAAACATGTTTACCCCAGTTTTGACAAGGAACAATAAGCACATAAAAAATAATAAAAATAAAACAAAACTTCTCGAGGTTCAGGGCTTAATTTAAAGAAGTGTCTCGGTCTAATAAGATCATTTTAAAACTCAAATGAATCCACCACCAAGGAGTGCAACAAATACAACTAAAAGTTTATAAAGCAAGCAGAGGGGACATTTATTTAGGGTCTTTTATTTTGATTTTACATTTCTTCGCCTCATGAACTCTTGAAGGTAAAGCCCTGATTCAGTGAAAAATATATATCTCTTTGTGCACCCGTTTTACTTTTTACAAGTTTGCCAACATACAGTCAAGCCATTGCATGCACTTGCTCCAACCTTTGCTGTCTCTACCATCCACTTTACACATGCCTACTTCAATAACATTTTTTTTTTTTCATTTTGCACAAACAAGAAAGGTAAAACTTAGAAGCACTCAACCATACGGCGTGATGGATAATTTGGACTGTGCACATTTTTTTCTCTTTTTTTAGTGGTATAGGTACATTGTTAGAAATTGCGATTAGCACCATTACTGTAAATTTAATTTAAGGGGTTAGCACCTCTCCCAATCAAAACTAGGAAGCGTCAAAGACTGCAGATATTTAGATGACGAGGTCCTTGTCAACATCCTCTGCAAAGCAAAACAAAAAGAAAAGGATCATTATAATTCCATTATGTCAATATCTACAAATATAATGATACAAAAGCTGAGCTGAGTACACAAAGGCTTAAGAACACTCTACTATGGCTTCAAAACATATCTAACTGCATTATTTTTGATGGATTTGGTGCTTATTGTTAATGATGAAAAAGTTATTTGACTTAGATAGACAGATAGATAGATAGATAGATAGATAGTCTAGATAGATAGATAGAGAGAGAGAGAGAGAATGATATTATTAATTCAGATATTTCGGTTCCTTTAGATCATGGTTGCACTCACGCTCTTTGAGGCCGAAGCACTGGGCCCACTCCTCCAGGGCGATGTATTTGTCACTGTCGGCATCGCACATCTCGAAGAAGCTGGTGGTGCAGTGCTCCATGGGGATCAGAGGAGCACGGAGGGGGGACAGCTCTGTGTGGGTCAGGTATCTAACACACACACACACACAGAAAATATCCTTACTGGGCCTAATAGGGAGTGCTGTGCTGACTTAGCAAGTCTTACACATGGAGCATGTTCAGAGGCAGTCATAAAACAGCAGGGCAGGAGGAAGTAAGGGTGCACTGCACTCTTTTGAAAAGGTACAAACCATTGCTTGTGTAAATATTTTCTCCTGAAGAATTTGGACAGAGGAGGAAGTTTGGGTATGTAGAATCTAATATGTACCTTTAGTCCTAACACTTTTTTTTTTATTGTGAGAGCAAATGGGAATGTAAGCCTTATAAGGTATACTTTCTCATACTACATACCGGGCATGCTTACAGTTATGGCACATTTAGTCCAAACTCCATAAATAAATCATCTAAGAGAACAATTTAATCTGATGTTAATATATGTGTGTAAACATATTTTTTTTTTATATAGAATCTGTGATGATATTTTCTGTAAACGGAGGATAAATTCATGGGGATTCAAGGAGATGTCCTTTCCAAAGTCTCCCTTCAATAAGGTTGATGACACCATAGCCCCATAACCTGTATAGCCCCTTAACTGATTATAACGTACCCATCAACAGGGTGCTGGTCAAGCTGGCCAAACTGCCAGTGGACGGGGAAGATGTACATGTTGTAGTTCTTCTCGAAGTCCAGGGCCAGGAGGTCCAGGGAGTGCTCTCCGGCCTGCAGTCTCTTCTCGTTCTCGTAGATCTTCTTCACCTGTCAGACGAGAGAAACACAAACATTTCTATACATAAATATATCAATATACATTTAATAGGTGGAACGAGAAAGAGAGCTGCATTTGGTCCCCAAAGGGAAAATTATTCAAACAGCCATGATTAGCAACCAGTGAAAAAGGATCAGGGACAACCATTTGAGTGATTCACAGCTGTTTCTCTCTGAGCTGTGGAACAGTGCTGTTATTGCTGCACTCACTCTGAGCTTCTGTTTCTCGGTGAGCAGGTTGTTGTCCTCGTCGCGCTCGTACAGGGTCACCAGGACGTTCTTGAGCCAGTCCCTCATGCGCAGGGGGAACTCCTTCAGCTCGCTCTCCATGCAGGGAGCGATGTCTGCCGAACAGCAAGAACACAACATAGCCATCAAAGATCGAGCGTCAGAAAGGCACCCGCCTGTTTCATTCACCTATTTCAAATCAACCTTTCGAAAAGCTACCACTGTCTTCTATAATTCATGTTGTGTGTAGGTTGTCTTGAATGAACACATTTTAAGTAAAAAAAAAAAACCATTAGCTCACTGTCTCTTGAATTCCAAGTGACATGCAGGCTGTTTTTGTGGCAAGAATGCAACATGTCCATCACAGATCGGACGAAGAAAAGACATGAGATTCGTATTTCCTGACATTCATGCTATGTGCGTGTTGTCTTTGTGTTTTCTTGAATTTCCCCTTGGGGATCAATAAAGTATCTATCTATCTATCTATCTATCTATCTATCTCTTTGTAGCAAGAATGCAAAAGACATCCATTAAAGGCTTCTAATGGCCATCAAAGACATGAGCTCGCTGTCTGCTGACATTTACATTATGTGTAAGATGTCTTTGCCTCGGAGTGTCAGATTTTCACTTCCTTGGCTCAGTACTCATGTCAGTGTTTTTGGTGTCAGTGCATCACTAATTGAAAAGCCACTCAATGTTGTCACCACACTGTCTCCATCTATCAAAGCTGACGAAAACAGGCATTTGTGGCCATGACATTCTGTAGCCCACAGTTAAGCATTGCAATTTTCAACTTCAACTGGTTTTGAACCCGTCTGCCCTGCAGTTATTTCTCACACAGGCTTATGGGGTTGGGATGGGCTGGATAAAGGCATTCAGCAGGACTATCTGAGGCCTCTGCAGCTGAGCATCGTGCAGCAAGCTTGGGCCTGCCATGCCATGTTTTCTTGGCCCAAGGTCTCCCCCAGAGGGACAGTCTAAGTTCAGAAGCCATCCATCACCATTCCCTAAAAGCTCTCTGGCAATCCCTGGATTCCTTCCACTGGCTGACATGTTGGACGTAAGGGGTGGTTCTGTGAGTGCTGTAAATGTTAAATATTCTCTGAGGCCAAAAAGCTTTCTTCCTTTTGACATTCTGCTGATTTTTATTGTGTGTTTGTGTGTGTGTGTGTGTGTGTGTGTGTGTGTGTGTGATTGAGAAAGCTGGGCCTAATAGGGAGTGCTGTGCTGACATGTAGCCTTCTGTGATGAGGTGACGTACATTTGCAGGGTCCGATGTAGTCCAGATGCAGTTTGTGTCCCTTCTTGGTTCCCTCCAGGGCACACTTGGTGGCAAAGAAGTGGCAGGAGGAGTCGTAGGTCTTGTTGTCAGTGCCGCAAACCTGCATGAAACCCAAACAGGCTCTATAAATAAAAAGCCTACCAACTAGACTGCCAGAGCCACCTAGCTATATTTAGTTTGATACAACATGCCATTCAAAGCTAATTCTACTGCTGTGAAGCATAACTCAATGTTGTAATGTTGACCTGACGAATGACACATAGAATAAATTTGAATTCAAAATGTGGCAATATTAATAATAAATATAGTCACTGACAAGGCTAGAAGTAATGGCTTTCATTTGGAATAATAATCATGTCCTTTACAGAATGATCCTCCATTTGCTTTCCCCCCCGAAACTTTTGAACCGTAGTGTATTTGTGAATAGTCCTGGCTAGTCCTGGCACTCACATGCTCAAACTCTCCAACGGCAGCAGGGCAGGTGGTGGGGTCCTGGCACACGCACATGGGGGAGTTGGTGTCGTCAACCTCGCACACCTTGCCCTTCTTGCAGTGGTGGTTGAGGCAGGGATCTGAAATGGGGGACATATAAACACATGTTGACTCCCCACCGGACCACAGAAAGGGCAACCTGTCCCAATCCCATGTTCTTGCAGAGTTATGTTGCGGTTTTGTGTGCCTCTTTGTTCCTCTCTGCTCCAACATGGAGGCTGGCACAACAGACCATAATGCCTTGGTATGGGCGACATAATTATAGGTCTGCCCGGACGATAGGGCGACAGCCTGTCATTACCCTCAGCTCCATGTAATTTCCACAGTGAAATTCAACACAAGTCTCACACACAAAAACTAAAGCAAAACTTGAAACTTTCATAAATCTTACTTTGCCCTGTGAATGTGTATCATTGGCCCTTTTTACTAGACAAAAATATATGACATTTTTGCAAAAATCCCCTTATGCTTCAGTGAGTGTGGGTTTTCTTGAGAAAAGTGTCAAAGTCCTAAACGTATTTATAGAATGAGTATGTGATTGTGATTATTGCTTTGTGAAGGAATATTTCATCTTTGTAAACATTTCCCTTTTTACACGTTTATTTGCCAATGCCACGTCAAACACTCACTCTCAGTGACAACATCCTCGATGTCGATGGCCTCATCAAAAGCCTCCTCTCCAGTCTCCACCTGGACAGGGTTGGCTCCAACCTCCTCTCCCTAAAACCACAGACACAAGATGCAAAGTGTTGGCTTAGGTCAGGGCTCCATGTCCATGGTGTGTGTGTATTGCTGGCAGGACTGCAAAATGTTAGAAACCCAAACAACTATACCCAGAGAGGTATACATAGCAGAAGCGTCTTCTGGCAAGCCCCATGCATTTGAGTCCAAAAACAACAGACATCTGGACACACATGTGGTGAAGCATGAGACCTAATTGCTTCCTTTGAGTTCTATTTACAATCTACTGTGGCTTTAAGACTCCCACAAGACCCAAAGCAGGAAACTGGACACACTTAAATAGAAGGACATCTGTTCTGGGCGTAGGAATCACTCCCCATTGTTGTGCGATGTTCGGTCAAAACGCACGCAGCGGAATTCCTGGAGAGTCTGACAAAACCACCTTTTGGGTCCCTACTGGTCAGTGAGCAAAGTGTCTTGTGCATGAACTTATGGCGTGTGGGAGCACTGTGCCTACCAACCAATGCCTGCGCCTAGAATCTTGCCCATGGGATTAAATGAACAAATAGATTTTGCCTAATTATTAAATTCATTTGAGTTACACTTAAGACTGCACTTTCATTGAAATTGCATTACTTGGTGTACTTTTTGTTTGATGAGGGAGGGGAAAAGGGACTTGCCTCTTCGACAACAACCTCCTCCTCCTCCATGATAGGCTCCTCAACAGCGGGATCCTCCTCCATGATGGGCTCCTCCTCGACCATTGTGTCCACAGCAACAGCCTCCTCCTCAGTCTGAGAAGCACACATCACACAGCAATTATTTATTTATTCATGACACGTAATGCGTCTTGTTGTTTGTCATTTGCATTATGTTTGATTTGTTTGTTCTTTTTAATACCACAAAGGACGTGCAGTGCTCACACAGGAAATTGCTTTGCTCCCTGACTTGCCGAGTCAAGGATTTAGTCAGACATCAGACTCATTAAAATATAAAAATAATTTATTTACATTTTAAACTCTCGACTGTGATGATGTGGTAATACATTTTTTTTATTACTGAATGGCCTGACCTAATATTAGCCAACAGAAGTACAAAAGCACAAAAAAACAATGCAAAGCAAACATAGTCAATCCAGCGGACTTACTGGGGCAGCCAAGGCCTTGCCGGCCAGGCACAGAAGAAAGACGATCCACACCCTCATGTTGTGTTTCTGCCTGCAAAACAGAGACACAATCTTTGTCACATGTATGCTGGAGCACAGGCAGTAGATGTCTCAGTATCAATACCACTGATTGTTTATCAGCGAGGAATAGATAACATCAACAGCCTGGTGCACAGCACAAGGAAAACCTTGAGAGTGGTATTAGTCACATGTTGTTAAGGGTACCATTACATGTTGCTTTTAGCTTTACTTGATCACCACTGGAGAAACATTGACAGACTCAAACTAACAGGCATGTTGGGACACGTCAGTACGACACCAGTTCTGCTTTGATGATGGGTCATTTTTTCCACTCATGCTATGATATTACGTTAAGCTAAACTTGATCAACTGTCCCACCTTACAGCACAGTATGTACTTTTTTCCTTACATGTATTCCGCTTTAAAGCTGCAGTTGGCAAGTCTGACAGATTGAGGGGACCAAAAATTGTAAATGTTTGCAACTCTCATGCCCCTCCCCCACTACCACCGAGCACCCTCTCATCGAGTTTGTGCTCATCAGTGCGCACCAGACTGCACCAGACTGTGATTGACAGTCAGATCTCACACAGCCCTGCTCTGATTGGACCAGAAGAACAAGGAGCTGTGGATTTTTGGAAAACAAATAACAGGCTCTAGGTGGAGGTAGAAGTGCAGGTTTTTTTCTAAAACCGGCTGATTTATGTTGTTCTGTCGGAGCATAGTGTTGGTTTCAGTGAATATATGATCAAAAACATCTTGCCAAGTGCAGCTTTAAGTTAACCTTTGTGGCCCCTATTAAACTTGCTAGATGCTCTCTGGGCCACTTCATGTTTCACGCCCAAACACAAGCATTGATTCAGATAGACAGTCCGACTGTTTGCTCCGTCTCATCCTCTTCCTCACTGAGGAAAAGATCTGTGAGAATGAGATAGATAAGGGATGGGGAAAAGGGAGCTCCACTGAACAGGAAGTGTATTATCTGTGAAGCTCTTGTTCTATGGGTCAATAAGGGTTCTTTGTTTGACAGTGCGCTTTGCCAAGTTTATTTTTTTTCTCTCCTCAAACAAAAATTACCCCTCTTTACATCTCTCTTCTGGCTCTCCAGTCTCATTGTCTGGTAAGTGCACACCATCATGAGGGATGGACCTTTCATGTCCACTATGTGCACATACACTGCACGGAGGAATTCAAAGAAGCCTGAATCAGGGTGATTCAACTGATACAGCTTTATGCAGATGAAAGGTGGCTTAGTCTATCCAGGAACCGTGAACACATGTATAACTATCCACAACAAAATACCTTTCAGAACGATATGCATAGTATCCAAATGCTTCAAATGGCTTGAGTTTCAGAGGCTTCTAGTTTTATACTCTCACATCATTCAATTAAAAGCAGGTCCAGTCTTGTCTCCTGTGTTTAAATGTTTAAAATCCATGCCAAGGGCATTGTTCAATTACCTTTGGATCTTTTCAACTTCAATAAACAAATGTTATGTTTAATTGACAGTGACAAGGCACTGCCATGTCAGAATGTCAGAGCAAAATGTTTATTACTTGTGCGTTAGCAATAGCATTGTAAGCCTTGGGAAGGTGCTGACCCTGAAACAATTTGCTTAGCAACCGTTCTCCAATGCCATTGGTTAATTGTCAAACCTTGAGAAATTCCTGGGCCTCTGACAATAGATCTGGTGACCAAGGAGACATGGAGAGGAGGTGTGGGAGATTTGGTTATGGATTTTAGACATTGTTGGCATTTCGGAGTTGAGCTCTTGCAAACATCACTCCACAGTTTCTCAACATTGTTTATCTCTCAAGTATAAAATGAAATAACCATCACAGGAGTTGTATATTTTTGAGAAGGTCTTAATGAATTGCTTTCATTGAAACTCTACTATGGTGAAACTAAGGTTCCTTCCAAAAGGCTCACTGGCATTCTTTCTCTTTGAATTAGTTTGCTGCTCTTTATATGGCATGCTAAAACACCAAAGATGGAAGGTTGCTTGTGGACTTCAACTGCAGGCGCTCACTGGATCATTGAAGATGTGGCAGTGGCTCGCATGACAGCCAGACAGCCACTGAGTCATAGAGGAAAGCTGTCCCAGCACCAGAACCAAAAGTCCTGCCAATTCTCTTCCCCTTCCTGTGTTTTCCTTGGAAGGGGAAGACAAGTCTAGGATTCGGGGGGCTGAGGTCAGCCAGACTGCCCGAGCCTCTGATCGGTCTTGTGGTGTGGAAAAATACCGGGACGCTGGCAGACGCTGAGGGATATGACGCTCCCAAACGGCAGCACACAAGGAATCCTCTTTCCCATCCCAAGATGGGGGGAAGAAACGACTCTTATTTCAGCAGAGGGAAGCTTTAAAAAAATGATGTCTGTTTAAGCAGTCTTATAGGCTGTACGCAATATGAGTCAGGATGTGAAAAAAATGGTATCATCTCCAAAACTCTCCCAAACTCTGTGTTTAGCTTGGAAAGGCTCTCTGTTCCTTACATATGCATATACTCTGTGTCCTCCTTCCAGTTGCACCAGCCAGTTCTGCAGCAAAAACTGATGCAACAGCACAACAAGTTGTTTTATTTGGAGGACGGAGCACATAATCAAACAGGGGCCGAAAAGAAGGGAGAGTCAGCGGCGAAAATAAAGGATCCCTTTTTCATGGTTCATATTTAATTTGGAGGTTAGCTAGGTAAGCAAGCAAGCTGAGGATGCAGGCGTGGTGGAGGGGGGAAAAAACAGGCACACTGCAGATGCTTTTCAAAGGGAGGCCTTTCCCGAAAAAGTACACGGATTAAGGATTTCTTGCCCTGTGTCGGGAGTGACATAACAGGTGGTTAAAAGTCTGGAAAAAAACATTTGGTGCTGGAACGGAGAGTTCCTGCACAAATGGTGCCACACAGATTACCCTGAACGTCTCCCCCTTTTCACCTACAGCCCAGTGAACAAATAAATGAGCTAAATGGGGAAATATACCCAATTCCTCCTGTTGATTCAAGCAGGTAGTGTGTCTGAAGACTTATTTATCCAACTTGGTCATTTCCTCTTGAAAAAAAGTTAAGTGAGGGAAAATAATAATAATAATACAAGCATGAAGGGCTCAGCAGGGCTTATTTTGTTTCATCATTGCAATCTAAAATGTCCTCAGAAGGTTTCCAAAACTACTCTTTATGCCTGCCCGCCTAACGGCAATGACTGTTATTTGTTCCAAGCATGGCATCATGGGTCTGGGGAGGGTGTGCGGCAGGCAGGCCATGATTTATGGATGGGGAAGCCACTTGGCATAGAACGTCCCTCCCCTGTGCAAGCCACCTGTCTGTTAGTGGGCAATTACCCGACTGCATCTGTGCTGTGTTTAGTGCTGAGGTGAAAAAACAGCCAACGTCCCTCAGAGACCCCTGAGGGGGGGGGCTGAATTGAGTCAACATGCCAAAAGCACTGGAGATCATTGGACTCCTGTTTGAGTTTTGAAACATTTATTCCTAAAAAGAAAAAATAGGAAATAGGAACAAATAGGAGAAAGAAAGAAACGGGAAAAACCTGTGAAGGTAAATATCACAAACTCCTTTTTGTCCGTTCAGTCCCCAGGTCACTGCGCTAGGCTTTCACCCCCTTTTTGGAATGAATGATAATCTCTAAACCTACTTGGTGAAATGATGGGAACAATGAAACCATAGTTTGTTGTGGAGGAAAACATTTTTGAGAAGCGCAGCAGGAAACTTTATCCACTGCCGAGAGGGTGCTTGTTGACATGCATGAGTCACTCTAATCACGCTAAACTTGGGGGAGAGCACACAAAAGAGAGTTTAAAAGGAACCAATTGAGAAGTGGTATCCATGTAACCCGAGTTTAGTCACCTGACCTTTTGAAGTCATCTTGGCCCCAGACTACTCTCCCCCCTCCACGCCGCTCCCACCCCACATGGTAAACGAGTTAAAACCCTTTCTGCTTTTGCCCTCCTTTTTGTCCTTTGCTGTTAGTCTGTGTTTTCTCAGTGAATGCTTGCTTGTTTTCCACAAAGTGCATTCTAATTCTGTCCTATAGCAACACAACCGCATCACGAGTGGCCTGACAAAAAATTTTTCATATCCTTTTTGTCTTTCTTTCATGTATCTTTTGAGCTTTTGAATCAGAAACTTGATGTCTTTTTTAATATAAACTTCAATACAAAATGTATTACATGGAATTCCTTAAGTCTGCATTCTTTCTGCCCCAGTGAACCAGAGAGCATGAAGCAGGTTAATACCAGATTGTACTTAATCTTCTTTTTTTCCCCTTCTAGCCAGTATTCTCAGTTCAGTAGCTAGTGCTCTCAGTAAAGTAAAGTGTAGAGGGAAGTTAAACAACCTGGATTGTTGTATCATTTCCATGCAAGAAAAAAACAAAACAAAAAAACTTAATCAGAGTTTGCGGTTGTTAGACCTAGAAATTGGGGAGTTGGAGAGGGGGGGTTCTCATGGTGACTGAAGTAGTAGGCTCTTGTTTGTCTTGGGCTGTATATTATGAGTTCAGGTCGCAGCCCTCGAGCTTGCTGGCCTCCTGCCAATTCACCGAGGTTTCATCGGCAGGTTGCACTCTCCCCCCGGGGACTGAAAATCTAAACCTTCCTCTCAAAGCTTTCCCCCTTCCTTTTTTCCCTTCCCTCCCTTCCTCCCTCCCTCCTTCCCTTCCTCCCTCCTGCCTCATACCTCTCTCCATTTCTCACCCATCCTCCAAGGTGCTTTTTCTCCCTGCTGCTTCCCTACCCAAGCCAGGCCAGGGGGATTGCTTCTGCTACTACTCTCTGCGGTGTTAGTCATCTGTTGGTTTCCACAAAATCTCGGGAGGGAGGGAAAGTAAATGCCAAAAAATACCAAGAGCCAACCCACCCATTTGGTTCACAAGTCAACGTAACTCAGACAGAGAGCAAATGGCATCTGCTCAACGGCTCCTTTCTGCTGAAGTAGGTGGCTCTTTCTTAGGGTTGCCTGGCAATGCAAAATTTCCATGATCCGTCCTTGGTGTTGGCATGGCTTAAGGACCAAGGACGCTGCACAACAGTGCTTCTCAGTACACAGATCTGCAGTGTTTAGTTTTGGAGTTGGACTACTTAAAACAAATGGAAATGAGATGTCAAACTCTTTGCCAGTGGCATAACAAATGTAGATAAGGTTCAAGATGATTAGAAGAAGAAGAAGCTATCAAAACATCAGGCAAAAACACACACCTATTAAAAGTCCTTGAGATAAATAAGTAAAAACTAAATCCTATCTGTAGGCTTCAGCTCTCACAGAGGATAGTTGGGGAGGTTGAGTACAGCACTTTGGCATTTCAAAGCGAGACCCAGAAAAGTGAATTTACGTGATCCAATTAAATGATTGTAGAGTTGTGTGAGTTTCTGTGTATGTGTTGTGTCTCTGTGTGTGTGTGTGTGTGTGTGTGTGTGTGTGTGTGTATGTGTCTATGTGCATGTGTTTATGTACGTGTGTGTATGTGCTTCGGACATTTTTCCCCCCTCCACCCTAGTATCTAAGCCTCCATCTCTCCCTGCATAACAGCAGACCATCAAGCAGCTGGGGAGATACTGCTGGCAATGTGATAGTGTCGTTGTTTGTGCTGCAGCAGGAGACATCTGCACCATCTCAACAAACTCCCCAACAGCTGGTGGGAATCGCCATGGTTGCACGCATTCCTTGGGAATGGGAGTATTGGTTTGGGAGAGCTATGGGTGAGAAGAAATTCTCTCAAGCTCTGTGACCCTTCTCTTTCTTTCTCTCTCTCTCTCTCTCTCTCTCTCTCTCTCTCTCTCTCTCTCTCTCTCTCTCTCTCTCTCTCTCTATCTCCACCCCTGCTTTCTCCAGATTTCTCTCACCCCTCCCTCGGCTGCATATGTGGCACACAATACTCCAGCACAAAAGAATGCCATAGTGGTCTAACTCAAACAACACAAAGCAAAGAAACATGAGACGGTGGAAATGGACATAAACAGTACAAAGACTGGCTCATATTTGAGTTTGAATTCCTGTTAAACTTCTGGTTTAATGTTTAAAAGTACAATATTAGAGTGCACAGAGTTGTAGCACATATTGTTATTCTGTCACTGTTGGAAAAACTTTGCATCAGTCTTGGATAATAAAGCAAGTCATCAATCAAGTTTTAATCAATGTTCTATGAGACACTAGAACTCCATTTAAAGTATGCCCTCTGGCAATATTCTGTAGCAACTTATCTTTCTCAGCAAAGCTCATTATGCACAGACTAAAGGAAATGTACCATAGAATTGGCTGAAAGGGGCATTTTTCACCAAATGAGAAGTGCCACAAAGCAAGGGAATGTCACATTCCTAAAGAACACCCACTTTGCAGTAGTTGCAGTACAGCAGAAAAGAGAGAGTCGGGGAAAGAAAAAGCATAATCAGTATTGTTTGGGGTTGTACATACCTTCTTTTTGTCTAGCTGAGAAGCCCGGTCTGAAGTCAGCTGGAGTGGAGGTCTGTAACTATCTAACAGCGGCACAACTTTCCTAGAGAAGACATTTGCAGTGGGCAGGTCCAACTGCCACCCCCCACCACCACCACCACCACCGTCACCCCCTTCCCCCTGTCAGCTTAGAGAGCGGGCCGTCCCACAGTTAACTCTGCCTTCCCGTAAGCGCATACTTTATGGTTTAGTGATGGAGTTTAATGTATGTTTTATGTGGAAAAAAATATTTGCCTTCAAAGTTTGTTTAGCTCTGTAAACATCAGTATAGTTAAATTTGTGTATATTTTCATATGAGTTTTTTTAGTAGTATTGATATCAAATACATGATTTAATTATATAATATTATCTTTAAGGAAATAGCTTTTCTTGATGCATAACATGTGAAACATGTGGTGTGTTCTCTTCTGCAAACTTTTGTATGTATCAACAAAAGAACTTCCCTCAGGACATCAGTTTTTCTATCAGTGTCATATTCCCTTCCATAGACACACAATCCTGACCTTTTTACACGTGTTGGTACAGGCTTGGGCCGAAGGCTTTGTGTCTTTCCATCCACAAAAACATTTTGAGCACTATAAATGTTGTCCCTGAGAAGAAAGAACCAACACACATGTTTAGGCAAGTCAAGTTTAGCACTAGAACCTTCATAAGTCCGTTGGTGTGTGCTACACATCCCTTTCTCGTTTACTGTATTTTCCTATTTATTAACCAAGGTTTATACAATAATTTTGCAAAATGTATTCAGCTATGAGGGTAAACACAAGGGCAGGCCATGGGAATGCATTTCTTTACTTCATTCTTCTTTGTGATTAAAGCACTGATCTGATTCTGATTCAGTCATTGGGCTATTGGGCACTGTGATTGACACAGGGGTGCGGTCAATACACAGTTTTGTCCTTTTTAATTGCCATAAAACACTGTCATGCGGCTGATAGACGATGCGGCTTATACACATGAAATTACTATATGTATATTGAATGTCATTTATAACTATACAGAATCTATAAGACTTCTTACATATGAAGCACAAATAGTTTAAAGCTCATCTCAATTTACATACATAAATGTAATCACAGGCAACTGTCTATATAGTGATTGTCCTCTTCCAAAGGATGCTAGGATTCAGGGAAGCTTTCTGTTTGTATGGTAATGGATTTTGGAAACCAAATGTGAAATGGTAAGATCGTATTAAAACCTCAAGGCAGACAGAAATTCCATAGGCCCTTCTCATAGCACTGCACAGATGTTCCTTTTGTCTGTCTGTCCGTGTGTCTGAGTGTCTGTGGTCTGCCCCTCCTCCCTATCACTCTTTCTCTTAGTTTGCCTCTCTCTGTATCCTCTGGCTCTTTATCAGACAGAAGCAATCGGCCAGATTCCTTGTGTTTGAGTCCACTCTATAGTGTGTGATGCAGTGCCTCTGATGTCGATTGGTAATGCCTGTACCGGCTGTGTGCAGACCAGTAAGGAGGAAAACATCTGGATGAGACAAGTGGTGGCGGGAGGGGGAAAAAATAGCTGCTATGCAACGTGGCAATTTCCATTCTGGCCCCTGCAGATCCTGAGAGCCAAAGAGACTAAACGCCTGCGATTGAGGAGGAGGAGGTGTAATTACAACAGCTCTCAGGGCCTGCAGACGTGGCGATGTCTGAGAGAGAGGGAGAGAGGGAGAGAGAGGGATGGAGGGAGAGAGAGAGATAGAGAGAGGGAGAGATTAATAGAGACAGAGAGAGAGAGAGAACAGCAACAAGTCCTTGCAGAGACAGCCAAGCTGGCATTTAGCATCTTGATTGCTTTTCATGGAGGTCTAGCTCCAGTGAGAAAGCTGGTTGAAGATGAACACGTTTCTCATCAGCACGTGACACGAATGAACTGCAATTTCCATGTCTGGCAAACCTCTGACAGGCCCACTGTCTTGTCTGTTTATCATACCTAACCAGCAACGTATAAATTAAACAGGATGTTGTTGGACAGAGAATAGTGCTGTCCAACCAACATCCCCTAACTTCTCTTCATCATCAGGTTTTTAGTTATTTTATTAGGCTTTATTTCAATTGCCTGGTTCGGCAAATTACTGGAGGTCTAATTTTCGGTTATGAATCACAGAGCGCGTATTAAAATCTCACCGCTATTTCCTTCATAAAGCTGCACTGGCTCTGAAAATGACGGCATCATCGGAGTCGGAGGGAGAAAGGTCCCTTTCAGCCAGCTTCCTGTTTGTGCTCCTGTTTACTCTTCCCTCGGAGTGAACCTCACAACAGCAAATAACATACATACAAACACACACACACGCGCATGCACACACACACACACACATACACAGACACACACACACATACACACCCGCGTTCCCGCGGACTACATCCTAACATGGTAATTATTTGCTATATCTGAAGAAAAACTTGGGGTCTGTTGATAAAACTAGGACACTGTGTGTGTATACTGTATAAACCTTTTCTGTATGTTATTTAAAAAGATATTACAAAAAAATCTTGTGGTTTTCACATTTAGATCATGTCATTTTTGTTCTTGGCATTGAGCATTTTGTGTGTTCATATTTTGTGTACATATTCAAAGCACACAAATGATGCATATAATGTCTGTAGGGGTGGTTCACAGCCACCATACGAAGAAGTCACTTGTTTTAAACTCAAAGGAGATAATCAAACGCCAGCTAATATGATATTGTGTTATCCCACCAAAGTGGACAGAGACTGTAATCAAAAAAAAAAAAAAAAACATATCTTGAAGCGAAGTGTTATTGCTGTCCTTTCTGTAATCCTTAAACTTGCGTGCGTGCGTGCATGTGTGTGTGTTTGCACCTCCAATTTGTTTGGGAACATCTACATGAGGATGACACTGGAGATAATGACTGGCTCTGTAACAACACAAATTACAGTCGTGGGAATTACGTCATTGCATTGTGGTACATTGGGCTGCTTCGGTGACTTTCTCAGAGACCACATATAAAAACCTGCTACAGCTGCAGCAAATCGGAAGGAGGAGCGAGATGTGCTTGCATGGCTTTCTGAGGAACTGAGGTTTCTTGGGAGCTGGCCTGTCTCAAGACACTCAGACCACAGGGGCTGGGAATGACGTGGTGTACACAAGGGCCACGTTTTTTTTTTTTTTTTGCCTTTATTCCAACACGGCAGTGAAGATAGACTGGAAGTGAGTGGATGAGAGAGAGATGGGGTGGGATCGGGACACATAACCGCGGGTCAGATTCGAACCTGGGTCCCCGTGGACACTTGGACCTGTACATTGTATGGACGCTGTAGCCTGTTGCGGCACAGCACACCCCACAAGAGCCACGTTTTGGCTGCACTAGCCTCATTGTCTTCCAGGCCCCTGGTTATAGCTCCAGAAGCCTTTGGACTGACCTCGTGGTGCTGTCTTAAATACAGAAAAATAGCATTTTTGATATATATAGCTGAAATATTTTTGTTTCTTTTTAAATCATGGACACAGGGGCGGATCTGCCATTAGGCATGGTCAGGCAATTGCCTGGGGCCTCGTCATCCCCGTATCGTATTTCGTTTTTTTATTTTTTTTTTGTTTTTAAATAAATGATCACCGCATCCAAACAATATATTCTAATCCGTAATAAGTATTAAAAAAAAATTGCCTCATGATTGCTTATAAACTCATCATAAAATCAAATGACTGCAGGTCCGCTTCCTGTCACCATAGCAGCAACTAGCTAGTCTGAACGAGGTCTTGGTGAGGTGTGGAGTTAAGCGATTGACAGCAGCCATGAAACGTTTCCAGAGTGGAAGTGATAAAAGAAAAGGGAGGAGGAAGAATTTAGAAAGAAATTGCATAAATTAACCAACTTCTTCCAGTCAAAGAATTCTACCACGGAAGAAAGTAATTTGGATAGTGATGCAACAACATCTGCTGAGCTAATGCTAGCTGCAGCAGCAGCGATGCACCACCACCGGCAACTCAAACTTGCACTACATATTCTTCTACTGATGATGATGATGATGTTGATCTAAGTGAAACAGTCGTGAGGGACAAGATCATTAGTCCGAAGTCCGCACTGGTGCTGGTGGTGCTGCTACGTACACCATTTCAGTAGCAGAAGCTTTGGGTGCAAACGAAACCAGTAACGTGAGTAGCCCTAACACAATACCTAGCACTACAGTTATCAGTGACGACCCTGCGTTATGGCCAGACACCGTAAGAGATGCAGAGCGAATTGAAATGGTTAAAGAAAGGCCCTGTGCTCGGATGGGCCTCGGGATCCTTTGCCTTGGGCCTCAAAGTGTCCAGGTCCGCCCCTGCATGGACTTATGATGTATAAACAATTAGTTAGTTCACTGGCAGGAAATACAAACAGTCTTACCTGGTCATAAACGTCAGAGCAGAAATGAAGCAGCATCACACTGTCTGGTGGAGAGAATGATGGGAGAGCTAATGCCAATGGAAGGGCTTAAACGTAGACCTGCCAGGGCGACCAGCATTGTGGTAAATTGGTTCAGGGATGTGTCCCTCTATCAGAATCCTACTGTTGCTGCCAACAGCAGCTGTGTAAAAGTCATCATTTGGGTAGGATAGATGGTCAAGCCCCCTAAAACTGTCATATGAGCAACGTCATATGTCATATCCTTGTGGTCCTTGGCAACTTTGTCTCCAGTGCTAGAGTGTACAACACTGACTAGTGCCATTTTGCTCAATCTACCCCCCCCCCCCCCCCCGTGATTAGAGTGATTTTAATTTGAATTGTTTATGTTTTTTGTATTGTTTATTTATTTATGCTGTTATTCTGTTATCTCTCACAAAATGATCTACGGTCATTCTGCGGATTAAAAATGCAACAATCAGTCTTGTTGAGGCAGAATTTTCATATCAAGTCACTCCTTTAAATAAATCCTAACTGCCAAAAAGGTAAGAACATCCAGCCTGTTGCACTGATACTGTATATACAGACAGACCTTCGACAGTCATAGGATATCATTTTAGTCTTTGTTTTTGTCAACATACAAGATTGCTCTTGCCTCAGACTATTCAGCATGCCAGCACTCATGCTTGACTTTCCATGCTCGGTGCACTTTAAAAAAGGGAGGAATGTAGTTTCTCGGGGACTGTCCCTGTAGCACATATCTCCATGAGTTCATGAGTTAGCGTATCTCAATGAAACATCTACAGAGTCTTTATAGTAGGGGCAGAAAGAAAGACAAAATACATATCTGCAGTGTTCAGGTCAAACCCAAACACAGATCTGAAATCAGCCGATTACTGATGTACACATTTAAAACAACACTATGTAAAAAAAATGACACACGTTTTGAGTCATGCTTTTATCGGGCAACATGGTATAATCTTCAAATATGTTGTGTCATGTAAAAGACAAATTAAACACGTGTCGTTCCCACCAGCCATCCAGCGTGCAGGATGCAGTTCTGTGTTCTTGGCAGAAACACCCCATAAAAATGAGAAAATCTTTCACAGCATGACACTGCTGACTGTCGGCAAAACACACCAGCAAGCTTCAAACATTACTCGTAGGGGGTAACACTTCATTTTAGTGAACACATGTTACATAACTACTATGTGTATGTATTAGTGTCCAACAAGGTCTTTAAGGTTATTCATACATTAATCAAAATAGAAAATGTATAGCCTTTACTTATAATACATTGTCTTACTATGTTATTATTCTGTCACTATAAGTCACATATTCAGACAGTAAATTAGGAATCTATAAACTTTATTTTGATCCATACTATACCAGTAACCTTAAATCAAGATCAACAGCGCCAAATCTTATTAAGCATTTACCAAGAATAAATGACTTATTGATTAAGAATAAGAAATTGTTCAATAAAGACGGTGCTTAAGACCAACTAGCTGCTTTTTCAGGATTTACCATTAATAATTCACCTATTGAGTAAGAATAAGAAACCTAATAAATGTGTGATGACGATTAATACAGACCTTATATACTGTCAGACACCAAACAGGACGAGGACCACAAAAGCGTCACGTTCAAAAGTTTATTTAAGGGTTGGGGGTTAAGGGGGTTTCAGGGGTTCCGGGGGGGGTACAGGAGTTCCAAGAGTCTGCGTGTGTGTGTTCCCCCAGTAGCCGAACAGCGATGGCAGGAGCTGGATGATCCGGGAAGTCCTGGGGGAAACACACACACAACAGCAATTGAAACGAAGCAGCAGTACAGTCAAGGACTAGGCGGTATTCGTAGAAGAGGGACGGAAGGCAGGTCAAGATTACCGGGGCTGGAGAACACAGAAGTAGTCGAGCGGGTCCGGGATCACAGGCAAAGAGTCAGAGGCGTTTTCCAAAACAGGCAGGTAACTGGTGCTGGTTGCAGACGATCTGACAAGTGTGGACTGAAAAGCAAGGCTTTATATACAGGGCATGATGAGTGGTGAATGCAGTGCAGCTGGTAGGTAACGAGGGTGAGGCAGAGCAGAGCAGAGTGGAGGACAGACTTCAATCAGCGTGTGTTACCAGGCAGAGAGAGAGCTCATGACAGAACCCCCCCCCTAAGGGACGGCCCCAGAAGTCCCCAAGAGTGACACCACGTCGGGAGGGCGGAGGGGAGCCGGTGGAGGGCTAGAATTCCTCCGAGCGGTCCGAGTGAACATCTTCATCCTCGGAGGGAGCTGGAGGGTCGTGGACAGAAGACGGGACAGGTACCGAGACAGGGTCAGGGTCAGGGTCAGGCACAGGACAGGAAGCCGGGCGGGCAGGACGGTTAGGGACCCCTCTGGGGCGGCCCCTACGGATTGCAGGTTGATCAGGATGCAGACAGTGGAAGTCGGCGATGAGTGTCCGGTCCACAATCCGACTGGCTGGCACCCAGGTTCTCTCCTCAGGTCCATAGCCCTCCCAGTCGACGAGATACTGGAGGCCCCTACCTCGCCGTCTGGACCGAAGCAGGCGTCGAACGGTGTACACCAGCCCACCGTCAACGAGGCGAGGAGGAGGAGGAGGAAGCGGCACGGGGACCAGCGGGCTTTCATGCGTCGGCTTGACTTTCGAAACATGGAAAGTAGGGTGCACCCTCATGGAGGTTGGCAACTGGAGGCGGACTGCGGTTGGGCTGATGACCCTCTGGATAGGGAACGGGCCGAGGAATCGAGGTGCCAGTTTACGCGATTCCACCCGCAGTGGGAGATCCTTGGCTGACAGCCACACCTTCTGGCCAACACGGTAGGCGGGTGCCGGCGATCTTTGGCGGTTAGCCCCAGTGGCATAGCTGACAGCTGACTTGAGTAGCGTGGCACGAGCTTGTGACCAGGTACGACGGCAACGGCGGGCATAGGCGAGGGCAGACGGGCAGGACGCATCTCCTTCCTGACTGGGGAACGGGGGGGCTGGTAGCCATACACACACTGGAAAGGTGACATACCAGTGGCAGAGCAGGTGAGGGAGTTGTGAGCATACTCTATCCACATCAGTTGTTGTGCCCAAGCCTGGGGTTTGCGAGAAACCATGCACCGCAGCGCCTTCTCCAGCTCCTGGTTTGCCCGCTCGGATTGACCATTGGACTGGGGGTGGAACCCAGAGGTGAGACTCACTGTGGCCCCTAGAAGACGGCAGAACTCCTTCCAGAATGTAGAGGTGAATTGCGGGCCTCGGTCAGAGACAACATCCCTGGGCAGCCCGTGTAGACGGAAGACATGATCAAGAACAGCCTGGGCAGTCTCTCTGGCAGATGGCAGTTTAGGGAGGGGAATGAAGTGTGCCATCTTGCTGAACCGGTCAACCACAGTGAGAATGACCGTCATCCCACCTCATGGTGGGAGGCCAGTTACAAAGTCCAAGGAGACGTGGGACCAGGGTCGTGTGGGCACAGGCAAGGGCTGGAGTAAACCAGCGGGGGGCCGAGTGGAGGACTTGTTCTGATTGCAGGTGGGGCAGGCACGGACGAATTCTCGGACATCCCTTCTCAAAGAAGACCACCAGAAGCGCTGGGCAAGGAGATGGCAGGTGCGGGCGGAGCCTGGGTGGCAGGCAAGGCGGGAGTTGTGTCCCCACTGTATGACCCGGGACCTCAAATTCTCTGGGACGAAGAGACGACCGTCTGGGCATGCACTGGGACTGGGATGGTCACGGAGGGCCTCTTGAATTTCCTCCTCGATATCCCAGGTCAGGGCAGCTACGACGCAGGGATCGGGCAGAATTGATGCAGGTTCCTGGGAAGGGGCGTCATCCTTATGAAACTGACGGGAGAGAGCGTCCGGCTTGGTGTTCCGAGAACCTGGGCGGTATGACAGGGTGAAGTTGAATCTGGTGAAAAACAAGGCCCAGCGGGACTGTCTGGGGTTAAGACGTTTGGCATTGCGGATGTATTCGAGGTTTTTGTGATCGGTCCAGACCAGGAACGGAACTGTGGACCCCTCCAGCCAGTGACGCCACTCCTCCAGGGCAAGCTTGACAGCCAACAGCTCACGGTTTCCAACGTCATAATTGCGCTCTGCAGGTGAAAGCCGGCGAGAGAAAAATGCACAGGGGTGCAACTTGTTGTCCTCCTCTGCCCGTTGAGAGAGTATGGCCCCGACTCCCACGTCTGAGGCATCCACCTCGACAACGAACTGCCGGTCTGAATCCGGCATCTGGAGGATGGGGGCAGTGGTGAACCGGGCCTTGAGGGTATGAAAGGCTGTGTTGGCCTCTGGGGTCCAGAAAAAGGGGTGTTTGATGCTGGTCAGAGCTGTGAGGGGAGCGGCGACGGAGCTGTAGTTCCGGATGAATTTCCGGTAGAAATTGGCAAAACCGAGGAACTGCTGCAACTTCTTCCTATTCCCCGGAACTGGCCAGGAGGTAACTGCCGAGACCTTTGCGGGGTCCATCTGGATATTGCCTTCAGCGACGATGTATCCCAGGAATGACACAGTCTGAGCATGGAACTCGCATTTCTCCGCTTTGACATAGAGAGAGTTCTCCAGGAGCCGTCGAAGAACCAGCTGGACATGACGGGTGTGTTCGGACAGAGTTCTGGAGAAAATTAAGATGTCGTCCAGGTACACGAAGACGAATTTATTCAGCATGTCCCGCAGCACATCATTCACCAGCGCCTGGAATACCGCTGGGGCGTTGGTGAGGCCAAATGGCATTACCAGGTACTCATAATGGCCGGTGTGGGTGTTGAATGCAGTCTTCCACTCGTCACCCTCCCTTACTCGCACTAGGTGGTAAGCATTTCTAAGGTCCAGTTTGGTGAAAATAGTGGATCCCTGGAGCAACTCAAAAGCAGAGGTGAGTAAAGGCAGAGGGTACCGGTTCTTCACTGTGACATCATTCAGACCTCGATAATCAATGCAGGGGCGAAGAGAACCATCTTTCTTTCCCACAAAGAAGAACCCGGCACCAGCAGGAGAGGAAGACGGGCGGATGAGTCCAGCTGCCAGGGAGTCCCTGATGTAATCCTCCATAGTTTTTCTTTCAGGAGGGGATAGTGAGTAGAGGTGACCTTTGGGTGGAGCAGTCCCAGGGAGGAGATCAATGGCACAGTCGTACGGACGGTGTGGGGGCAGAGATGTGGCTTTGGTCTTGTTGAACACCTCTCGGAGGCCATGGTAACATTCAGGGACATTAGAAATGTCGGGGGCAGTGCTGGGGGGTACTGAGCCGGGGGGCAGCGAGGCAGCACGCAAACAGGTCAGGTGGCAGGCATTTCCCCACTCTTTCACAGTTCCGGAGGCCCAATCGAGGTGAGGATTGTGGAGACGGAGCCAAGGGTAGCCCAGGATTAGGGGTTGGCCTGGAGAGCTGAGCAGGTGGAAGCGGATGGTCTCTCGGTGGTTTCCTGACACCATCATTGAGATGGGGGCTGTGATGTTGGTAACTGTGCCAATTACGTGACCGTACAGGGCCCGGGCTGGAACAGGAGTGGACAAGCGATGGCTTTCCACGCCCAGCTGACGAGCAAGTCCTGTGTCAATAATGTTTGCTTCGGCGCCAGAGTCCACCAGGGCTGCCAGGGTGTAGGTGGA
Organism: Alosa sapidissima; assembly: GCF_018492685.1. Lineage (NCBI taxonomy): Eukaryota > Metazoa > Chordata > Actinopteri > Clupeiformes > Clupeidae > Alosa > Alosa sapidissima. Next base: position 14,966,126 of record NC_055976.1, read on the forward strand.
ATCAGACAGGTGAAGACAGACTTGGATGAGGGGTTTACGGCTGATGGAGGGCTGAATGTTCATTGAGCTCATCCGGATTCCTCCTACATCTGGTGAGCTCCGGCTTTTGCTGGACAGGTGGCGACTCGATGACCATCACCACCACAGTACAGGCACAAGTTGGAGGTGATGCGTCGCTGGCGCTCTGCAGGGGTTAGGGAGGCGCGGCCGATCTCCATCGGTTCAGACTGGTCCGGCTGGCTAGATGGTGTGGCAGGTGCGGACAGAAGGGCAGTTGGGACACTCCGTGTGCTGGTGGATGGACTCTGGCGCCCTCTCTCACGACGGCGGGCCTGGATCCTGCGGTCGATGCGGACAGCCAGAGCAATGGCTTCATCAAGAGTGGGGGGTTGATCATGGGAAACCAGCTCGTCCTTTATGTAGTCCGCCAGGCTGTGGAGGAAGGCATCCACCAATGCTTCCATGTTCCAGGAGCTCCGACTTGCCACAGTTCGAAAGTCAATGGAGTAATCCGCAACAGTCCTTCTGCCTTGGCGAATACTCATCAGGGTCCGAGATGCCTCGGCTGTTGTGGATTCCAAATGGAATACCTTGAGCATCTCCTCTGCGAATAGGTTGAAGGTTGCACATGCTGGGGTCTGGCGCTCGAACTCCGCCGTTCCCCAGAGTCGAGCTCGGCCCGTCAGGTGAGTGATCACGTAACCGACCCTCGCCCCTTCAGTGGCAAAAGTCCTGGGTTGCAGGGTAAACTGGACACGGCAGCTCGTCAGGAACGCCCGTACCTGGGTTGGGTCGCCGCTGAACCGCTCTGGATTGCCGATCCTGGGTTCTGGGGCTCCGGCAGCCACGGCAGCAGTGGACTGGGCAGGAGACTCGGGTGCTGGGCCGGTGAGCAGGCTGGCTGGGGCTGGGCCGGTGGGAGCAGGCAGAGGAGAAAGGTTGGTGAGAAGTTGAATGATCATTGCAAGTTGTTGCTGTTGCTGCTGGAACTGCTGACGCTGTTGGTAGCCGGCTTGAAGTAGGGAGGCAATGTCAGCAGTGTTGCGGTTTACCTCTCTCTCTGTCTCTTCCAGGCGTTGCATGGCGGTGGGTGGTTCTGGTTCGTCGGTTTCCATGCTGGTTCGACCGTGCGCTGGGTCCATGTTTGGTCAGATCGTACTGTCAGACACCAAACAGGACGAGGACCACAAAAGCGTCACGTTCAAAAGTTTATTTAAGGGTTGGGGGTTAAGGGGGTTTCAGGGGTTCCGGGGGGGGGTACAGGAGTTCCAAGAGTCTGCGTGTGTGTGTTCCCCCAGTAGCCGAACAGCGATGGCAGGAGCTGGATGATCCGGGAAGTCCTGGGGGAAACACACACACAACAGCAATTGAAACGAAGCAGCAGTACAGTCAAGGACTAGGCGGTATTCATAGAAGAGGGACGGAAGGCAGGTCAAGATTACCGGGGCTGGAGAACACAGAAGTAGTCGAGCGGGTCCGGGATCACAGGCAAAGAGTCAGAGGCGTTTTCCAAAACAGGCAGGTAACTGGTGCTGGTTGCAGACGATCTGACAAGTGTGGACTGAAAAGCAAGGCTTTATATACAGGGCATGATGAGTGGTGAATGCAGTGCTGCTGGTAGGTAACGAGGGTGAGGCAGAGCAGAGCAGAGCAGGAACAGGTGGAGGTCAGACTTCAATCAGCGTGTGTTACCAGGCAGAGAGAGAGCTCATGACAAATACATACACATGTTACTGGGTCATTCCACGTCAATTCAACCAGGGCCCACGCACTTAGGTCTCAAAGAATTCTGAAAAAATTACCAGGTGTACCTATGTTACCCAGGAGACACACTGTAAAATTACTCTTATGTAAGATCAATACTTTCCAAGATACAGCCAGTTTTACAGGGGGAGGGGGGTGTCGATTTTGTTCGGGCTCTTTTTTTTGTCAAAGTTCACAAGCCCACAGCGCAAGAACTAAACCATGTAGGAGGCTCAAATTTTGCATGCTGGTACATAAATAGGAATAGTATGTAACAAAATCGTCACGTTTGGTCTGGATAATCCTGCATGGTCATAGCTGTCCCTCAAAGTTGATACAAATTTTATTGGAGTTTTTTGCTGGGCTCTGTTTAAGCCTTCAGAAGACATATTTGTACTCAACATAGGCTCTTGATTTATTTTCCTTACTGAGATAAGTAGAAACACTCTCACAAAAAACAATGAACAGAAAATAAATTCCTTCAGGGTCTGAACAGCAGACCTTAGAAGTCTAAAAAATAATTTTGGTTCTCATTTTCGGAGCACCTAAACACCTTGTGGGAATATACAAAGATTTTTTAAATATTTTTTTCTTTATTCTCCATGATCTTTTCTTTTTAAAAGCACCAATTTGACTTGTCTTATGCAAATCTTTCTTTTTCACTTTCCACCCTGAACATGGGCAAAATGCACCATTGACATCAATATGTTTTGTATAAAGCTACCACAGGTTACTCTATACAACCACAGGTGGCAGTGTGGTGACTCAGCTATGACCATGCAGGATTATTCAGACCAAACGTGACGATTTTGTTACATACTATTCCTATTTATGTACCCCCAAGAAAAAATTGAGCCTCCTACATGGTTTAGTTCTTGCGCTGTGGGCTTGTGAACTTTGACAAAAAAAAGAGGCTGGACAAAATCGACACCCCCCCTCCTGTAAAACTGGCTGTATCTTGGAAAGTATTGATCTTAGATAAGAGTAATTTTACAGTGTGTCTCCTGGGTAACATAGGTACACCTGGTAATTTTTTCAGAATTTTTTGAGACCTAAGTGCGTGGGCCCTGGTTGAACTGACGTGGAATGACCCTACTGTATGTATTAATGGCTAACATGTGTTTGCTAACATAAAGTCTCACTAGTTCTAGACCACAACTAGCATAGTGCAGGTTTTTTCCCCACAAAAATTCCTCGTCGCTTGTTTGCGTTCCAGTAGCTCCCACATCTGACTGATAGCTTTGTAGTGCACGAGAGCATGTAGCCACAAGACCACATGGAACGTGCCACAACAAGTGAATGTCAGGAGTCATTTAGAGCGACAACCTTATAGCAGTAGACAAAACAGTCTGCTACTGACTGTGTTCGTCCCCTTTACCTTGTCTATCTGGACGGAGTCTGATAACAGCTAGTTTTATACAGCGGGATATCAATCGTCTTTTTATTGTTTGGTGTGCAGAGAACACCATGCTTCAGAGGGAACAATAAGCAAAGCTGAAAATGTCCCAAGATGGGAGCTGGCACTGTGTATGGTGTAGCGAACTGCGCTGCCAGCAACGCTATTTTTGACTGAGGCCAATTTCATGAATGAACCGTGACGTCACCTTAATTAGGGGCGTATTTGTAGTATTTAGTAGCTTGTGTTGAAAACTTCTAAAAACAACAAAATGTAGTATTTAGTAGCTTGTGTTGAAAACTTCTAAAAACAAAGACCATGGGAAATTGAACTGTAATCGTGACTCTGAATCTTTATTTCTCTGATTTATTGCTGGCGTTGTTGACCCCAGTTAAGTGACAGGATTTTAGGCCTGTCTGGCGCCTGAATTGCAGTACCTGGTGCTCGCCACCGTTACAATGGATCGTACCAAAATGGTTAATTTTGTATTGTATTGTAAAGAATTTACATGTGTAAGGTTTAGTGTCATCAAAGGCACACAAATTGATCTAAGATCATGAAAACACAAGTATTCATAGTTACAGGTGATGAATTAATGAAAACATAATCATGAAAAACTATATTTACAGGTGTTACAGGCGATGAATTAATGAAAACATAATCATGAAAAACTATATTTAAGGAGGCGATCAAGATAGGCCTACTCACTGATTAGGCAATCACTGTTGTTCGTTATCATCAATCCAAAGGTAATGGGCACATTTACAAGAAGGTGATTTTTGTTCAGTTTTTTTCCCCTCCACCTCCACCCCATCATCTTGAGCTCTGATTGTACCCATGTATTTTTTCACCTTTAAAGAGATGGCCTTTTAACTGAGTGAAATCACCACTGCAGGCAGTTTGACATTTTCAAACTACCGTGTGTGGGAAGCTTGGTGGTGTAGTCACCCCGCAAACGTGGTTCAACCCTAGTTGTTAACACCGTGTGGCGGCCGGGTTCCTTGTTGACAGACCTTATGAGAATATTTCATTTCATTGTAATCCATCACAAAGAACATTGGTGCGATAACACCAGCAGCTCCGGCAGCAATTGCAAGAACGGACTGGAGCGTTAAAAATTGTCCTCTGCAGATTTGTATGGGACAATTATCTCCAGCTCAATGCAGGAAAGTAACACTGTGGTACACAATGAGACAGTGCATTCACTCAACATGTGTTTGTCCTGTGAACACCTGTCGCCCAATGTTTGCCAAAAATACAAAGGCAGGAGGCCCATATCAAATATAACATTGCCCCTATTTTAATATCGCCTATCTGATGGCCATAGCCTTTGTGATATGACACATTTAAGTGCACCAACACCTTTGCCAGACATTTGTCATCGTGCATCACTAACAGCATAAGCAAGGACCAAGAAGCTTTAATAACGGTTAGCTGCATCCTCGCAGGAGTCAAAGACAGCACTCAATTGTCTTAAATTGAATTTGTGAAAGAGTTCAAATGAACTTATGCCAAAGACGTCTTGAATCCATTTAGGGACGAGTGAAGAAGAGCATCACTGGATGAGTTTTATTGTTATTAGGCCTACTGAAATCACAAGTAGCATGAAGGAGGACACAATGCTGGGATTGAAAATGGGAGCGGATGTGGCCTACATGTTGCAGTAGATTTTAATGTCCAGCACAGAGAACAATTGCAGCTCTCACATGGACTCTGGCCCATTTGTTTTGTTTTTTTTCTGAGGGGGGGCAACAGCATTCAAGAATTTTGTGATGAAGAACCCAGTGACAGTGCTGACAACAATGGTGTCAGTGGAGATCATGCTGTATACAATGTGCCTCTGTGCCCCACAGTGGCTCGTCCAACCAGAGGGAACCAACACAGGGCTCTTTGCATTTTGTAATACCTTTCAGGGATTCTCAAGTTGTACAACCTATCCAGCTTGGACTGGTGAGTGTGCCATTATTACACTTGCTAATTAATAAATTAAATAATGTATTTATTATAGTTCATAATGTAGCATGACTGTCCATAAGGCTTAATAGTTTCCACAGATATCTCCCAGAGCACTGACATTGTTCTAATGGGGTGTAATTCTAGCCACTTATTGAAGAAATAGTGGGTCCATTTTTATTCTGTTGGGCACACAACAAAGAACAAAGTGTTCTTTCATTGTGATATGGGGGACCAAACAGACGATTCCCTCTGTTTTTACCAGGAACATACAGCTTGAGTTGGATGTTTCTGTCCTGCTCGTGTGTTCTTGCTCTGGCGGCCCTCATAGCTATACGTCCAGCTATGACCAGAGGGAAAAGAGCCATTTTTGCACTGGTCCTAAACATCTTCTCAGGTAGACGTTTTGCAGTTCCAAAAGCACATATTTAATACGATCTAGGAAAACCCTTCACATGGTGCACTCGCAAATCCTTGATTTTTGCTCCTTTTTAACCCTCTTGTTAACTTTCACCAATTTAAGATTCTGATACCATCCTAGCAACATTCTGGACACCGTCTCCTTCCACAATCTTGGATGGTGTTAGGATGGTACCAGAGTTGGTAAATCAAGTTGGTAAATTTGCACCATGTGAAGGGTTTTCCTAGATCACATCACAAATAGAGAATAGAGATATAATGGAATGTGATGTTTTGTGTATAATATGCTATTCTGTATTGATGCCATCTGTATTTAATTTGTAAACATTTTGATAAAATATTTACACAACTTTCCTCGAACTAGAAATATTGACAAATTCCAGCTGCTTCAGCCCCTCACATTCTTCCCTCCATCTCCCACAGTGGGCTTCTGCGTGAGTTGCATCATTGCCTTCATGCTCTTCATCCAGCTGCAAAACCCCCAGTTGTTTAAGTACCTGGGCTGGTCCTTCTACATCTGCTGTGCCACTCTGCTCTATGCCTCCCTGGTGTCTGTGACCTTGGGACTGGTGGAAGGCTCCAGTCTGATTGATCCGACAATCGACGCAAACTACAATGGACAGCCTGTACTAGCTACCTAACTGTCCTTTAATTGTAGTGATAGTCTACTGTATGTGATACCTGATGACTAGTTGTATATTTTGATTATTTATTCACTCATTTTCTTCCTAAAATTAATTGGATAGCCACAGTGCACTGTGGATGGCAAAATAATACCCCAGCTGCAAGTACACATTTTTTCTCTCTGGTAAATACTGCCCCCTATCGGTGGATTTAGAAACAAAACAACCACACCTTCCTCAGTCCCATAATCCCACCAAGAAATTATGCATAGCATCTTGAGACAACAGGGATTTGGTTTCAGAACAGGTGCTAAGTACCTACAATCTGCACCTGACGCTGTTATATATCCACAATATGATTGTATACTTTCAAATCTTAACTGGCCCATGTCTGCCTTCTGGCACAGTTGCCTGAGAACTATAAGCCCTGCAGGCGACCATGAGGACAATTGAGTGAAAGTTCCTACATTCAACATTCATTAAACTGCAATTCATATTCTAAATGGATATGTTTGCCAATTTAACTTAACAGAGTCACTATGACAAGCATAATCCCTGAAATATGCAATTTTATATTATAGATAGGCAGCTGTATGCTGTCCAATGATTCCCAAAATGCCAGGCAGGGGCAGAGACTGTTTAGCCTATGGTTATGTTTGCATAGCAGAAAGCAGTTTAAACATGGAATAACAACAGGGACGGCTTGTCCATTTAAGGAGATGTTAGTAGTTTCTTTGACTTTTGTCAAAACTCATCAGAAGTCACCCCTTTTGGGTGCATTTCTTTTTAGAAATGTCTCCCAGGAGCATGTCCCAAACCCCTAGCATTGTTGGGTTTACAACATTATGCACTACCTTATTTTAACTAAATACATACACTACATATACTGGGTGGTAGTGTTGGACTGTGTAAGGACTATTAAAATAAATACAACAAGTTTAAGTCCAATTAATTCATTTTTATGTTGGCTAACATTATAATCATTACATTTTCAAAGTGCTGTGATTGATTTGTTTCTTAATTAGAGGATCTACTTAAAGACAAAGACAAACATTTCAGACATAACACAACTTCCTAATTGTCACAAACCCATTCACTTCTTTCCATCTGATCTCGCCATTAACATAAAGATACAGTGTGAAAGAGCTCGGAGTGGTCCCCTGTGGTGTGACTAGCCTTTTTCCTGTGTCATCATGAAAGCTCTCCACCTGGTTCTTCAGTATCATCAATCAGCAATGAACAAAAGGAAAATACTATCTGCAATTAAAAGTGAAAACAAATGGCCATTATATACAGACCTACTAATAACAACCATTTTCATAGGATTATTAATGGGAATATTGAAATGTAACATTGATTTTTATTTAACCACAAAGAAGTTTGTTGTGACTTGTGAATTGGGTTTTTAACCTGTTCTCATAACAACTGGGGGTACATATGAGGTTTATTTTGGGCCGATGTAGGTAACCGCTTTCCCAGTCTTCTTCAGTGTTTCCAGAAGGACGTCTGTGTCCTTGTCAGATTCGATGAACACCTTCTTGTTGGGGAGATCTATATCAAACTTGACATCTAGAGCATGGGAAACAAGGCAGTATGGAACAGACAAAGGCGTGATGGTTATAGGACAACATCCCACTTTTATAATAAGCCTACATTAGTATCAAGTAACCCTATTGGTCTAGCGAGGCACATATGAACATTTCTGATTATGTAACCTATAATCATCTCAGCACTTGACTTGCTCCATCTGCAATATTTTTGTTACGTAGCCTGCCTACCATAGACTGTACAGTCTATGCTGCCTACAGTTAAACAAGTTAGACAAGTTCAAACAAAAATGTGACGCTCACGTTGGTCAGCACAGATTGCCTAAAATTAACTAATAAGGTATCTGCACACTCACAATAAATCTTACCCAGTTTAGTGAGAACACGTGTGACGGCTCCAGAACAGCCCTCACAGGTCATATCGACAGAAAACTCGTGCTTCTGTAGGAAGAATTGAATACAAAGTCATTCTCAAAATACGTTACACAGCCCAAAGTCCATTGAGTTAACATCCTGAGCTATCCTGCTGGCTACCTTAGCTAGCATAGGCAGTTCACACACTGTTTAGCTATTAGCTATAGGGTGTGCAAACCTGTAGAAAAATTGAAAGCTGGTGAATCTAAATCAAGGTACAGAAATGTATAATTACCGTCATAGTTGCGGATATATCTTCAGGGCACCACCAAATGCATACAACTAGCCCAAATGCCACCTCCTGGTTGTGTTGTAATGGTTGTAACTCGTGAACGCTTTGCCACACATCGATAGCCGAACCGGGTGGTTTTAGGGATCATCTGGGGGTTCCTTCCACTCCTCTACTGCGTTTTATTGTGTGTGTGTGGTATAGTCTACGTATCCAAAAACACAGTTAACACTAGGGTTGTTTTGTCTTATGGACTATTTCAAATATTTGTTTTCGGTTGTAGGTTTGAGTTGATTGTGAAGTTTAATAGTATCCATCGCAAGTGTGTGTGTCTTTGTAGACTGTCCCTTAGAGAAGCTGCCCAATATTTTGCTACAGTTTCGTGGGGTTTACATAGAATCAGATATTTTGTAACAATGGTATTACATTAGAATCCACAGGCTCTAGAATCCATGACAAAAAATAAAAACCTGGATGGCACTGGAAACACCTTTGAGTGTGCTTAGACCGTCTTTCAAAATGAATGCTATTAGGCCTTTCGGCTTGAATAGCTTTTATGAGGCCAAGACAGCGGTGTATGCATGTCAGCTGACTAGCTGAATGTCTGTCTGTCATGTGATCACGTTGTCTACTTTTGAGGAAACGCGAGAATTACAAACTGACAGCAGAGAATCTGCTGACAGCCACCTCTACGTCTGGGAGTATAATCCAGAAGCTAGTGCTGTACTATGGTTCTACCTGCATTTGACGCGGAGTGTAAGCATGCACACCGCTATTGCTAATAGGAGATGTGTTTTGGGATATTCTAGTCTGCATTACAGGACGTTTCTGTTACACACAACTGATCATTCCACGGTAAGTCATTGTCAAGTCATTCAGTTAATTAGCACTTGCGGAAATGGTTTAAGATGACCGCATAGTGTTTAGGCTGTAGACACACCGGTAGACACGACTATGGGCACAGCACCTTTCCTGCAATAAAAAGAGTTTACCAGATTAGTGGTATTGGATTGGCCTTGAAGTAAGTAGCAGTTTGTAGCATTTGCCAAAACATGGAGGCTACTCTGGTGTGCTCTAGTTTTGGTTGACAAGCTAATAGCGGTCAGCCACTCGACTCGCACACACTTAATATTATCTGCAGTTAGCTGCTATTTGCTTGGCAGCGTTGTCAGCTTCTGTCTCGCTGTGATTTTATGTCTCGGGAGACTTAAACTAGCCACAACAGAGGATCTACCCTAATGACGATAGCGTCATTTGTGATTGAAGTGAAAATAGCCAATGATTCAATTGTGCTTTGGATAGAGCGAGGCGTCTCGTGATAGTATTATGATGATGATGATGAAGTGAAATGTACCTTGTCACTATTTAGCAGCGATTGAGTTTCAGTGGTTGTGTGTAGTTTAAGGGACTAAAGGTAAACTAAAATGAGGGTGGGGGGCATAGGTTAGTAGCTACTGTCAAAATCGGTGTTATTGCAGTGCTCAATAACACAGATTTTAACAGTGGTCACTAACCTTCACCTTCACCAAGATAATCCATCCCAACATATGTGACATCAAAAGATACCGAAATGTATATTGCATGCATACTGCACAGATATCTCGACTTAACACAGCATATTTTAGACTGGCCTTATCACACAACACAAACCACAGATGTCACAAGTTTTGTAGGAGCATGCAATTGCTGACTGCAGAAATAAGTGGTAAGTGGTTGTCTGTGCTGTGAACGGAATGAAGATGAAGTGGTCTTTAATGCTGATCACTACCACATTTGTGAACACGAAGCCTAAATATTTTGTGTGCATAGAAGAAGTATTAAGTAGAATCATAGTTAGATCCTGCTTCAACTCATGGAAAAGAAAAAGCAAAAGTAAACAGTAATGTGTTGTGTTTATATTCTGCTTCAGTGTAATTTCAGTGCAGTCTAGACATTCATAGTATAACAGTGGAAGTGAACTTGGCTTTGTGGAAATACCTAGTGATCATCATCATTAAGTTTGCATTATTATTCCATAATCCAGACAAACATCAAAGATTAGTATGAAATGTCCACATCACTCACTAACGTGTACTTTAAAACAACTTGAAATATTTAATCAGTAAGCCTACATTTTAGTTTTGAATCTGTGAATAAGTAGGTGACTCTGTAGGAAATTCTCTTTGCAAGGGAAGTGTTAGCCTATACTGTACTCCTCTCCAGTCCAGCCATGGTGTATAAGTTAATCCTTTGTTGCAATACTGGAACTGTTTCTCGAACCGCTTCTCCTTTTCCATAGCAATTGTAGATGTGGGGGCCCTCTCACCTGCTCTTCAAAGCCGGATAACTGACCAACAGACACACACAACGTAACATCAGCCATGGCCTCTGACATCACCTATCACGATGGTAACCCAATTTAGTCCTCACTTAGCCTCTTTTCAGAGAACCCATCTCTCTTCTCTCTCCTCGTTCTCTCTCTATCTCTCTCTCTCTATCTCTTTCTAGTGTGATCCCCCCATCATCTGTCTTATCTCTGTGACTTTTGGCCATCTGACTTGTTGTATGGGGCCAGGATATGACGGCTGAATAAATTTGTGTGTGAGCTGAGCTTAGTGTTTAACAAGGGAGGGGCTGCACTACTAGTGCCGCAGCTCCGCAGCTGTCCAGTTTTTGTCCGAGATACAGTATGGCATCTGAGCGTTTGCCCCTGCGTTCTCCAGGTCCAGTGTTCTCCCGGATCGACGACAGTCCCGCGGAGGAAGAGCCGCCGTCGCAACCGGCGACCCCGTCCAATGAGTATGAGCGCATCGGTGGAAGAACAGGCTCCTCGTAAGCATCTGTCAATTTATTATGTCTCTAGTTCAGAGCACTCTCAGCATGGCTGTGAGTTAGTGTCCGTGTCCGTGTGTGTGGACAGTATGTGTACTCTATCTTGATGTTTGTAATCTCAGTGCTTTGAAATCACCAAACTACATCCTTTTTCATGATAACTCTATCACAGAATGAGATTGAGAGGTTCTGAAATGCTTTTGTGTCCTCTGTCCGTTTTGCTGTTGATTGTGTTTGATGTACCCGTGGCATCAGTGTGTGTGCTGTGGGAGTTTACATTTCCCTTGTCTTCAGTTTTTTCCAGACCCTGATCCATTTATTAAAAGGAAACATTGGCACTGGGCTGCTGGGCTTGCCTCTGGCTGTGAAGAATGCTGGCCTTGTGGTGAGTCCACTAGGGCAAAGGAGCTAAATCACATTAGCCATTATAGTTTTGATATGGTTAACATGCTGTCTGCCTCAGTCACTGTTGTGTTACAAAAATAACAGACACTACTTCAGACAAGGCACACATGCTTTTGACCAAATGTGTTGTTTTATTACAGTGCATGCAAATCTGCAATCATTCGAGATCTATTTAACAAACAGAATGAATTGATCTGGTTTGCGGAAAGTTCTGAAAATGTATTGATTGACATATTTCACCTTATTCTCAAATGTCATGGGCCTCTCAGTGGTGAGGAGGCCATACGAATAGGCCATGCAAGACTCTGAGTAACTCTGAAATCCTATCTTATCTCAGTTTAGGATGGCATTTAGGATTTGTGGTATTGCAAAACAAATTGCATTTAGGAAAATTCCAATCTTAACTTATTTGTCTTTGCAAATTTACATTCTAATCACAGAAGCAGGCTGTATAAAGTGTAAGCATAGAAACAGGCAGAAACAGGTATGACCGGAGGATTGCCGATTTAATCTACTTGACCGTTACAGTTAGGATTTCTTAAGTTACAATAAGACGGGAGGTCTGATAAGATAGGGCCTGTCATTGAATCATTGAACGTTAACAATATTAGAATTAGAATATTAGATTAGAAGCAGTTTGAATATTTTTCTGTAATGAGGTCCCAGAACACTAACTGACTTTACATGGTGTATGATGACCGAGACAGAAAATGGACAGGTAATCAGAGGAGAACTGGCATTGGTCAGGATGAGTGCAGGCAGTTCATATTCAATGATACCCACTTTGCCATATTGGAGTCTTCTGTTACATTACTGTTAAGTGAATTATCAAAGTGGGAAGCTCTGTAATGTGCTTATGTAATCCTGCTGGCTGATATGAAAGGCATGTGTAATTGAGGGTTTGTTCATATCTCAAATATAGATGTTTCAGCATCACACGGTTATTATCTATCTAGCTGGTCTTTTGAACATTGCAATATAAATATCATTATGCTGTTAAAACTAATGTTTATGTACATTAGGGTGCATCATCCGCCTCACTTTTTGAAAAAAGTTTGAAAATCAGTCTGTCCCTAGAATAATTTTGTTCCATTAACCAAATAAAACTTCCATGATAAATTTTATTGAATTCTATTGATGTTTAGCTGGCCACCGAGCCTCTGAAGTTTCCAACTAAAGACGTCCATAAAGCTAGGCTGAAAATATATTTTTTTCTTAAATAACACCAAAAATAATGGGTCTAGCCCTATAATGTCAATGGAAGTTGAATATAAATATGGACTTTCCGCATCATTTGGTGTGAGTTGTGTGTCTCTATCTTTACTACTTCCTGAGATATGGCAGTAGTGTACATTTTCAGGGAAGATGCAATAAAAATTGCCTTTGTCAGGCATTTTCAATAAACAGCATGAAAGTAACCTATCAATAAAAGCTTGTTGTCATGGGTTTTCCCAGTACCAAATTTGAAGGCTGGAAAACAATATGTGGTCAGCTAATGCCTTATCGAATGAACCAAATGAGGCCTGGCTGTCATTTTTCATGAACTCCAGAAATAACGTCCTCCTAGTTCTTCACCAAGCTTTCAGCGTTCTGTGGCCACAGAGCAAGTCTTGTCAAGTTTTTTCTCCATCTTTTGAAGTTTCTCCAGTGTTGATGGGCTGGGTCGTCGTTTTCAGTTGGATAGGTCAGAGTTTGGCATTGATTCATCCAAATCAATGCCATTCATGCCATTTGGGGGCAGCCGTGGTCTACTGGTTAGGGCTTCGGGCTTGTAACTGGTTGCCAGTTCGATCCCCAACCAGTAGGAAAAATGTGGGCAGGGGAAGTGGTTGAGCACTGCTCTCCCATGCCCACATCCACGGCTGCCCTTGAGCAAGGCACCTAACCCCTCACTGCTCCCGAGCGCCGCTGTAGCAGGCAGCTCACTGCATCGGGATTAGTGTGTGCTTCACCTCACTGTGTGTTCACTGTGTGCTGAGTGTGTTTCACTAATTCACGGATTGGGATAAATGCAGAGACCAAATTTCCCTCACAGGATCAAAAGAGTATATATAGTTATACTTAAAAGTTTGATGATTTTTTCATAGGCTTTTCTTTCTGACATCAAAGGAATATTGGCCTTTTTATAAAAGCTGGACACCTGGGACAGTACGAAATTTGCTGATTCCCACTTTGTTCTGTTTTCTGATGAACCATCCGAAAGATACCACATGAAGCACCTGAAACTTGGCGACAGTTTGGAAGACTGGGATCCAGTAATAATCGAGTCATCCTGAACAAGGCCACTGCCCAAACCAAATATCCACGATTGTCTTGTAGACAGAGTACATTTTGAAGACTGTGAATTGCCATTACTAATACACTCTCCACTAGAAGCCATGTTGCAAGAAAGTTCATGTAATGCTGTGTGATACAACTACTACTCTACACTAATAGTCCCACGCATGTAGCCTATATCTGATTTGGAATTATGAGATTTACTCACCATAGCAACAACAGTTCAATTAGATGATTAATGACAAGTGTTACAATACACATTAAGGTGTTTTTCATCAAAAAACATATTCTCTCTCTCTCTCTCTATATATATATATATATAAAAAACTTTTTTCTGAGGAAAATCACCAAAATATGTATGACAACATAAAGAAACCCAATGTTTATCCAATGAGCTGTGTGCTTTATGCCTTTATGCCTTTACCATTATTATTCAAATAACTACTGGCTAACAAATTGATAATATTCATAAAGGATAATGGTGGGCCACCGAAAATATTATCCAATTTACAATGTTTTTTTGCTTATTGGAACATACGCATAGGGACAGATTAATTTGCATATGTCAAGGCGGATGATGCACCCTAATGTACATATAATGGAAATTTGGGATTTGACTGCCCAGTTACAGTTCAAATGTAATGTCAAGAAGGCTTGTTCACAAGTAGCACATGTGCACTCATGTTTAAGATTATTTTTAAGAGTGATGGGCTGTGCATGAACTTAATAGATATGTTACATGTTATAAAATGGCTAAAAAGGTATGCTATATGTTATAAAATGACTAAAAAGGTATGCTATATGTTATAAAATGACTAAAAAGGTATGCTATATGTTATAAAAAGGTATGTTATATGTTATAAAATGACTAAAAAACTAGAGCCACGTATGTCAAAGAGGTACTTTTCTGAGAATTCTTTTTGTTGTTGGTTCATGCCCATACATAGCAATAGCTATTGTATGACCTTGATCATTGACATTGATGTGTTTCTCTCCTTTGAAGCTGGGCCCTCTCAGCCTTTTGGTCATGGGGATCGTGGCCATACACTGCATGAGCCTGCTGGTCAAGTGTTCTCATCATCTGAGTGTCAAGTGAGTACGGCCTACTCTTTTTGAAATTCCTTCACCCTTTCATCTCTCTACGTCTGTGACAGATTCTTTCATGCCCAATGCAGAGGATGCCGATAGTTAGACACCCATTAATGTATTTAGTACAATTAATTAGTCTGTGAAGAGGTGAGAGTACCTTTAAGAATGTATCAATGATCAGTATGTGAAAGGTTTTATATCTCATGGTTGTGTGTATTTGTAAAGTTCTTGTGAAATTAGTTTAATTAATTTGGATGTATTTAAAACTAATTAAAAGCCTTCAGTAATAATGCTTTTCATCCCTATACAAAGTAGGCCTAGTGAGTGAATCAGTTATTATGACCGCCGCGCAGCGAAGCGGCGCTGGGCTGGACCCCCCGAAAGGAGGGTAGGGCAGACAGTTTTCTGTGAATATCTCGAGAACCGTAGGGTTTAGGAGGACCACCTTTTTTTTGTATGTTGATCTTAAGGGGCCATGTCAACACATCTCATTACCACTTATGTCATGTATAGCGCCACCTAGTTAAAAATTGAAAAGCAAAAAAGTAGGTGTTTTAATCACAGTATCTCTGGCTGACATGGTCAAAACTGCACGAAATTGAAAGTGTAGGATCATTATGACCCCCTCCGAATGCATGCCAATTTTCGTGGACTTTCATTCATGGGGGGGCCATACAATAAATTAATTTATGTGTACATTTAGTGACACCAACAGAGTTTTCTGTGCATATCTTGAGAACCGTAGGGCCTAGGATGACAAATTTTTCCGTATGTTTGCCTCCAGGGGTCATGTTAACCCATTCCATATGCACACATGTGCATAAACAGATACACACGCACACACATACATTCACAGTAATCATACGTATGACACATACTCACACAGTAGACATATGTACGCATGCATACACAGGCACACACACACACCCACCCACCCACACATAAACATAAACATAAACATGTACACGCACACATGCACACAATTCAAAAAAAAATCTCAGAATCATGAACAGGCAAGATGGGGATGGGTTTGTATAAAATCAAAGTCAAAGTCAAGTCAAAGTCAGCTTTATTGTCAATTTCTTCACATGTTCCAGACATACAAAGAGATCGAAATTACGTTTCTCTCTATCCCACGGTGAAGACAAGACATATTTTACCAATTTAAGTCCACAGACAAACATAACATTCAAGTAAACAAAAAAGTAAGTAAATAAGAGGGCACATATAATAATGAAAAAAAATAAGAGCAGCAAAATTTGGTTTAAATTGTGCATAGACAGTCAATAAAATACTAGTGCAAAGTCAGGCCAATAAAAGGCTTGGGTAGTTCTGTTTGACCTAAGTAAGAAAGAAAGTGACATAGTGGTGCAAGTTATGTAAGAGCAGCAGAAGTGTTGTGTTTTCAGGACAACAACAACAAGTTGTAAAGTGTACAAGTGTGCAAGTGGAGTAGTGCACGCGGCCATTTGTGGGTCCAATGTCCAGGATGTTATGTAGCTGAGGGTGGAGGGGGGAGAGGAGGGAGAGAGTTCAGCATCCTTACAGCTTGGTGTATGAAGCTGTTGGTGAGTCTGGTAGTGCGGGAGCGCAGGCTTCTGTACCTCTTCCCAGAGGGCAGTAGATCGAACAGATTGTGAGCGGGGTGACTTGCATCACTCACAATTTTGGTCGCCTTGCGGGTGAGGTGGGTGGTGTAAATGTCCTTCAGGGAGGGGACCAATAATCCTTCCAGCTGTGTTCACTATGCGCTGCAGGGCTTTCCTGTTGTATTCAGTGCAGCTTCCGCCCCACACAGCGATACAGCTGGAGAGGATGCTCTCAATGGTGCCTCGGTAGAATGTGGTCATGATGGCTGGTGGAGCACTTGCTCGCCTGAGTTTCCGCAGGAAGTACAGGCGGCGCTGAGCTCTCTTCGCCAGTGATGCAGTGTTGGTGGTCCAGGAGAGGTCTTCGCTGATGTGCACCCCCAGGAATTTGGTGCTGCTCGCTCTAATGTATTTTACATGTGAAATCTATGAACTAATCATGTTTTGTTACTTGTTGTCTAGCAGATACCAGTGAGAATTGAGTGTGCATAATGCAATTCAGTGAGACACTTAGAATCATATATGCCTTTCAGCGTGACTTATTTTTGTGGAAAAAATGTGCTGGACTGGGCTGGTCATATTTTGTACCGCTCTGCGGTACATCTAGTTTAAAAAGGTTTTAGTTAAAGGAACTGGCCAACATTTTGGGAAATGATCTTATTCACCATCTCCCCCAGAGTTAGATAAGAAGCCATACCCTTCTCTTCTCTGCGTGCTTTGTCCCATTTACATGTTGTGACTTGTATAGTTACAACATACAGGTTACAGATAGGCGATGAACTCTGTTCTCATTTAGAAAAAGCACTGTTACACGTGCGAAATGTAAATAGAACAATGTTTCAGCTCTTTTGTCACTTTTGGGAGATGCCCAAGCCCAACTCAATGGAACTGCTCACCTCAATGCTTATGCTAAGCTATGCTAACGGTGGGTGCTTTAGAGTTACTGCACGCACAGAGATGAGAAAGGTATGTATTATCTTATCTAACTCTGAGGGAGATGGTGAATAAGCTAATTTCCGAGCACAGGCACCGACAAAGGCAAAAAATGTGCCATTCCACCATATCTGTTATCACCTCCTTCTCCATGGGCTTGTCGAACTGTCAATCCGCAGTCAACAAAACAGACTTCATAGCTGGCTATGCCAACCACCTTTCGTTGGAACTCCTTGCTCTCACTGAGACTTGGATCAAACCAGAGAACACTGCAACCCCGGCTGCACTCTCCACTAACCTTACACTATCCCACACCCCTTGCCCATCTGGACAAGGAGGTGGGACGGGCCTGCTGATCTCCAACAAGGCTACTGCCTTTAAACAAATATGTCTCAGTCGAATTCCATGCCATCACAGTGATCGCCCCAGCAAAACTCAACGTGCTGGTCATCTACCGCCCTCCAGGCCAACTAGGCGACTTTATGGATGAACTTGACACTCTGCTGTCCTCCATCCCTGAGTATGACTGTCCGCTTCTCGTTCTCGGCGATATGAACATCCACTTAGATGCCCCAGGCTCAGCGGACTTTTTGGCCCTGATCCACTCCTTTGACCTCAAACTGGTTCAAAGCCCACCTACTCACAAAGCTGGCAAAGAGCTTGACTTGATCCTCACTCGGAACACCCTCATGGTGACGCCTCTCCATCTTTCTGACCACTTCTTCATCCAGTTCAACATCAGCCTGACAGAACAGCCTCCGGCTCCTCAGCCGATGGTCACGTTCCGCCGCAACATCCGGAACCTGTCTCCAACGCACTTTTGCTCTGTGGTTGCCTCCGGTCTACCTCCACTCAACACCTTCTCCTCTCTGGAGGTTAATGAGGCCAGACTCGCTCTGCTCCACACTGAGCTCGTGTCTAGACGAGCTGTGCCCTCTTACCACAAGGCCAGCTCGATCCAAACACTCATCCATGGCTAAATGATACCCTCCGATAGCAGCGCACCAAACTCAGAGCCGCGGAGAGGAAATGGCACAAATCTAAACTAACTGATGACCTCAAAAACTACCAGACACTCCTGACCTCCTTTTCAGCCAGCATCACTGCTGCTAAGACTGCTTTCTACAATGACAAAATCAACAGCACTACAGACACTCGAAAACTTTTCTCAACCTTCAAATCGCTACTCGACCCTGCCCAGCCTTACTGCAGATACCCTCGCCTCATTTTTTACAAACAAAGTGGCGGCAATCAGCAGTCAATTTTCTACATGCCCACACAACGCATCTGACTCAGATACCGCACTCCTACAACCTCTAGGGGCTGCTGGAACATCTTTTTCAGCATTCGCTGAAAAACTAGACTCCTGACATGTAGCCGTCCTACCACATGCTCGCTGGACCCTATACCTACAAGCCTTTTTCAGTCCATCAGCCCGACCATCGCACCAGCTATCACACATGTGATCAATGCCTCGCTAACCTCCGGCACATTTCCAACAGCGTTCAAAATGGCCCGGGTAACACCATTACTTAAGAAAGCTTCTCTCAACCCTGCTCAAGTTGAGAACTACCGCCCTGTCTCACTCCTGCCTTTCCTATCCAAAGGCATTGAACAAGCAGTCTCCAAACAGGTCTCTGACTTCCTTTCACAGAACAACCTTCTGGATCCAAATCAGTCTGGGTTCAAAAGCGGCCACTTTACCGAAACGGCTCTGCTTTCTGTAACAGAAGCCTTAAAAGAAGCCAGGGCAACCGCTCGGTCATCAGTACTCATTCTGCTTGACTTATCGGCTGCCTTTGACACGGTTAATCACCGCATCCTTCTCTCTATACTCGCTAACATGGGAATCTCCGGTGCTGCTCTCTCCTGGTTTGAAAGGATGCTCGTTTAACATATCATGGCTTGGTCAGCTATCTGCACCTCACCAGGGGCCCCCCAGGGCTCAGTGCTGGGCCCCCTTCTCGTTGCTATCTACACCACCTCCTTGGGACAGATTATCCGTTCGCATGGCTTCTCATACCACTGCTATGCAGACGACACACAGCTCTATCTGTCCTTTCCACCTGATGACCCCTTGGTTTCAGCACGGATCTCGGATTGCCTCTCAGACATAGCTACATGGATGAAGGCACACCACCTCCAGCTGAACCTCTCAAAGACTGAACTGCTGGTCCTCCCAGCTAAACCTACCATACACCACGACATCAACATCAAATTTGACTCCCTGTCTGTTTCACCTACCAGGACTGCAAGAAATCTAGGAGTTGTTCTGGACAACCAACTAAACTTCTCAGATCATGTTGCCTCAGTCGCCCGGTCATGCCGTTTCGCACTCTACAACATACGGAAAATCAGGACTTACTTGACTCAAGATGCTACCCAACTTCTGGTTCAGGCAATAGTCATCTCACGACTCGACTACTGCAACGCCCTCCTGACAGGTCTCCCAGCCTGCGCAGTGAAACGCCTTCAGATGATCCAGAACGCGGCGGCGCGCCTGGTCTACAACCAACCCAAAAGGGCACATGTTACCCTGCTGCTCATCCAGCTACACTGGCTACCTATGGCGGCCCGCATCAAATTCAAGGCTCTAACACTTGCCTACAAAGTAGTCTCCGGTTCTGCTCCCACCTACTTGAATGCCCTCATACAGCCATACACTACCTCCAGACCGCTGCGCTCCTCAGACGAACGACGTCTAGCTCTACCACCGGTAAGCTCAGGCCAATCCAAACTTTTCTCATCTGTTGTTCCTCGTTGGTGGAACACACTGCCAGTTCCTACAAGGGCAGGGAGATCCCTCTCCATTTTCAAAAAACTCCTGAAGACCCAGCTCTTTAAAGAACATCTCCTCTCATAGCACCACTTACAACAAGTCTTGCTGATCCTAGCACTCACCAGCCGTCTTGAACTGACACGTAACTGTTAAAAACAGCACTCACTGATGCACTTATTCTTACTGTACTCTACCGTTTTTTAAATTGTCCTAAAATTGTTGAGAATTGCTTTAAAACTTAAACTGTTTACCATGTTGTTAGTCGCTTTGGCTAAAAATGTGTCAGCCAAAATGTAATGTAATGTAATGTATTTGCAGACTTCATCCCATCTTTGTACATTTCTCTCTTTCTCTCTCCCCCCTCTTCCCCTACTTCTCTCTTTCTGTCCCCTATCTTTCTGTATAAACGAGGCTACTGTTGGCCATCAGCTGTTTAATAGTTGAACTTACCTTGAATGACTGGAATTGAGTGATACCCAAAAAACTAAAGGGGGGAGAGAGGGATTGACAGAGGGGGGTGGAAGAGAGAGAACCTGAGACCAGACACCCCAATCAAACAGTACTTTTCCATGAAGCAAACTGCCAATAATGTCTTATCAGAGTGATTCCTGATAGAGGCTGCACGTCTACAAAGGATGCTTTTCCTATCCACACACCTTTGCCCTCAATATAACCCTCTGGCTAGCCATGAGATAGATAAGCATGTTTTGGGAGGAGGAAGGACTTGCAGAGCTAGACAAATTTAACTACATGCCTCTGGGGAAAGCTATGGGGGATGGTGTTGTCAATATATAGATGGCCAGTGTTTGTTGGTGTGGTGGATTTGCATAATCAAACAGTCTAACTTGTCGGGAAAATGGCAAACAAAGTATCAGTGCAGTTTCAGTGGTCAGATTTTAGAAGGCCATAATGTTGTCTTTGTCTTAGAGTCACAGTTGTAGAGTTGTATATTAGTAAAGCTGGTGTGGCAAGGCGTGTGCATTTGGACTCAAACGCAGACAGTAGGCTCAGAGGGTACATAAACAATGTACTTTAATGAGTCTTTAGCAGGAGTCAGGGAGCGATATCAATGGGCAAGAAGTGTAGCTTGCAAATCAAAAACAGCAATACAGGAAACAAGGAGTCCAGATCAGTCAGTCAATTGTATAGAACGAAACGAACACAGGAAAGACAGGTGCCCACAGACCAATGTGGGGAGAAATATAGGTCAGCACTCAGCGAGTCAAAACAAGTGCAGTACAAAAGGTCCTGCTGTATGAGAATAGGAGGTGGACTACTTAGTAATACTACTAAGTACATTTGAAGCAATGAATAAGAAGCTAACCATCAAAATGTTATTAAATGGGGAACAAAGCAGACATCACCAACTGAATGCTACCGTAATGAAAAATCATGGCTACTGTAAAGCATCTTTGGCAATCTGTGTCCTTGATCACATGGGTTTCATGAGATGGTTTTCACTGGATTATTTTAGTGGATATTCTAATGTGTGGTAATGGAGCAAGAAAGTCTGCAAACCTACAAGTTCTCATGTTGCTCAGTTCTGTAAAATGCATTCTCATTATGCGATCGATGCATCATACTCATTGAGTGTGTGTGATAACAAAATAAATGGGAAGTTCAATGTATGTCTCATTGAAAAGCACCATGAATGTCTAATCAAGTGTAATTACATATCTATAACAATTGCAGTTACCTATCCAACTTACCAGCAGCAAGCAGTTTTATTCCAGTAATGTTTTGCCTCTTTCCTTCATGTGTTAGGCTGGGCAAGCCTTTTCTTACTTACGGGGATGCAGTGGAGTATGGCATGGAGAACGTCTCTTGGCTGAGGAGGCACTCCGTTTGGGGAAGGTAAAAGCCAAGTGACCAGGCCATTAAAGATTTCACGGTTGTCTCTGAAGTAAACAACACTATTCATGCATAATGTTAAAAGGTTCTGTTTATGTTTAGAATTGTTGTGTCCTTGAGGCAGAACTAAATTACATAAATGGCATCATTACTTCTGTCGTTTGCCCTGTAACTGAGCTACAACCTTGGGTCCTTTAACAAATCAGTCCTCTGTGCTTGTTTTTTAAATTGTCCTAGAATTGTTGAGAGAACTGCTTTAAAAAGCTTAAACTGTTTATCATGTTGTCAGTCACTTTGGCTAAAAATGCATCAACCAAATGTAATGTAATGTAATGTAATGTAATGTAATGTAATGTAATGCTTCTTAAAATGTTACTTTGAATAATTATGTTTGTTTGTTTGTGTGTTTGTTTGTCAGGCATCTAGTGAATGTGTTCCTGATCATAACTCAGTTGGGATTCTGCTGTGTCTACTTTGTGTTTCTCAGTGACAATGTCAAACAGGTGAGGGGTGACTCCACAACAGCCAGATCCTTCACTCTAGTAAAGGAGTTAAAGATTTTCATGCATTATTTGACAAACAGAAGTCTTCATAATATTTAGACATGCTTCAATTACAGTCAGACATACTGTAGGTACACACAATTCAAAGAGTTGTTGGGTATGTGTTTCGTCACTAGAGGGCAGTGGTGGAAGGTCTTTTTTGTTGAGGAAGGTTCCTATCAGAATGAAATGATCTGGAAGTATTTAGTGATCAGAGCTGTTTGGATTCTCCACATGGTTAGGAAGTGTGCTTCAATGCTTTCTTTGAAATATCTGTTAGATTAGGGTACATTGAAGCATCCTTTGAAGGGAAAAGATAGATAGATAGATAGATAGATAGATACTTTATTGATCCTCAAGAGGAAATTCAAGAAAGTGATGGCGAAGCCCCACAATTTCTTGTGCCAAGTACAACCAATCAACTTGACAAGTCAATACCACCCACTTTCCCTTAAGTATAAGTACAGTTGGATTGTCTTACGGTTTTTGTTAGTCACTTTGGTGCATTTTACAGATCAGAATTTAAATTTTCAAAACTAGTAGTTCAACCTCCACATAATCTAGTCACTTGTACACATCATAAAAGCAATTTCTCATTATTTTGAACAAACAGCAAACACTTTGTTCTGTAACATTGCGGTTGTCGTCTTATGAATTTGCCCCTTGCCCCTTTAATTTGGGAAAGAGAGATGGGGTGGGATCAGGTGATGTCCATGGATTGGTATGGAACCCAAGTCAGCGTGAGCAACTGGACCTCTGTGGTGGGGATGATTATTTAATAATGTTTTATGTGTTCATATTCTCCACTGTGTGGTTATGCTGCTACTGTGTGCTTAGGTGGTGGAGGTAGCAAATGGGACGACGTGGAACTGCCACACTAACGAGACTGCAGTGATCGTGGCGAGCATGGACTCTCGCCTCTACATGCTCTGCTTCCTGCCCTTCATCATCCTGCTGGTGTTCACACGCAACCTCAATTTCTTAGCACCCTTCTCCTCGCTGGCCAACCTGGTCATGGCTGCCAGCCTGGTGCTCATCTACTATCACTCCATCACGGTATGGAACACGCACACACACACACACACACACACACACACACACACACACACACACACACACACACACACACACACACACACTATGCTGTCTCACTCACTCCCACAAGCATATAACTGACACTTGCAAGAGCACATAAACTCAAGCTTCATTCACACAACAACAAGCCCACGTACGTCCCAGTAAAAAAAAAAAAAAAGAAAACGGGTTTTTATGTCTGCGGCCTTGCGAGAGTGAATGTACAAGGCCAGATGTGTTATCTTTGTTATGAACTACCTAGCTATTACTGCCCCTATTGTGAGGTTAAATCTTTGCTAACCATCTGTAATCTTTGCTGGCACAAGCATCCTTTCAACCCTTCCTTCCTCTTTCTTATACACTCTCTCTCTCTTTCCCCTTCTATCCCTCTGTTTCTCTCTCTCTCTCTCTCTCTCTCTCTCTCTCTCTCTCTCAATATAGGCATTGCACTCATTACTCTCACATTCTTGTATTTTCCCCTTGGGGATCAATAAAATATTTATCTATTTATCTATCTATCTATTCTACTTTCTGAGGAAGCATTAGCTTTGACCTAAGGCCAGTGTCTCACAAAACAGCCATGAACTACTGTTGAACTACAGTTTCTCTCCTCTCCCTCCATTTCCATCCCCCCACCCCTCTCCCAGACCACGTCCACACGTACCAAAATAATCTTTTTTTTTTTTTCATGTATTCCTTGCCATCGTTTCTAGAATATTTGCGTCCAAACGGATCCATCTCAACACGACTCAACACGTTACTTCATATTCCACCCCTATAGGTGGCACTGTTTCTGTTACAGAAATTCTCCAAAAACGGAGAGGAAGAGGTACATAAAGCTTGCGCGCTGTATGCAAACAGACAGAATAGGCTATAACAGAATAGGCTATGATGAAAATGGCTAGTGCAAGGAATCCAGAATCGTTTGTGTGGACTGATAGTGAACTGTCAACTGTAAAACTTTAATTTTTACAGTTTGTGAAGGGTGCAGTCCAGTCCTTTATTTGGCAAACGCAGGTGCAAATAATCTCCGTTACTTTCTTTGGTTGTGTAGTCCGTGATTCACATTAGTTATTGGCTGTCACCACAAGTGCATAGGCTACTAAACGCTAGGCCAACACAAGTTCTAGGCTATTCCATCGTCACATTTATAATATTGCTATAATACCTTCGTTACTAACAGTCGATACTTTTTGCCTGCATCAAATTGCGCAAAAATATGTAAAATAAATGAATGACACCGGCACTACGCACAAATTCATTTAAACTTACACTGTACTTCCCTAATTATTTCTGACTAGTTCTCTTGCGTCAGTCACTGACAGTAGCTAGAATGCATCAAGAAAACACATAGGAAAAACACTGTTCAGTCCACCATGATAAGCTATTGGCGCTGCCCAGCACCAGTTGTGATATTTAGCCTACTGAGTGTAATCGTAGGTAATGTGGGCGACGACATCATCGATACGCAAGTATGCGGTTTCGCCGTCCAAACAAACACGCAAGGGCTACGGTTTCAAATTTTTTCATCCTGGGACTAGGTTTCAAAAAAGTGCAGTTTCGGGCAGTTCGTTTACAGGATCAGTTTGGACGATCGGCCAAAACGATGCAAAACGTGCGTTTAAACCAAAAAGCGTCTCCGTGTGGATGGCCCCCCCCCCCCCCTTCTCCCCCTCACTTGCACATACACGCATGCACAAAATACACATGCAAGTCAAACACATTGCAGACAAGGTCTTTGCTGTATTAGCAGTTACTGCTAATGATCTTTTGTGCTCTGAGTGATTGTGGGAAGAGGAAAAGTAAACATATTCTATAGGGATGAGGATTTAAACATAGCAATGAATAAACGTCAATAAATTAACTGATTAAATCAGTTCTTCCCCTTGTATATCCCTTGTGTTACACCACTTTGCATTTAGATGTTTTGCTTATGCTAATAGAATTAGCATGTATTAAAATATAACAGTTAACAGCCAAATCGGCTGAATTGCAAATTGTGTGGTTTGATTTAACTGGAAACAAAACACGGTCGACAAATACAGTATAGTCTTGGGTAGTGTAGTCTACATACACACACACACACACACATACTCACACCTAACAGATGTTATGGATGAAGAGGCAACTGTAAGTGACACCCTCCATGCTTATTGGAAGGCTTTCATCTCCAAACGAAAAATGGGCACAGTGGGTTAAGCAATTTTCTAGAGGGGGCTTTTGAAATGTGCGTCAGGGTTTGGGTGAAGACAAAAAAAAAAAAAAAGTCTGTTATGAAAATCCTTCTTCCTGTTTTTGAAGCCATATGTTGTGCAGATTAGTGATGTGACATTTGAAGCATGGCTTCGGAGCTTGCGTCAAGCAGAAAGGGGCGTGCCAGATGAAGCCCCGTTTCGAAGTTTGTGTCATTTCCATAAGAACCATATGACTGATGACAGACGAGGCCTCGGTTTGTGAGTGTAACGTCACAGGCACTCACTGTCTGAACCATCACTGTGCGGTCATCAGGAGTTGACTGCTTCGGAATCTGATTCAAAGGCTTTGATTTGCGCAAACCAGGGCGCACGTTGTAGTGTGGAATTGTGCTGTGAGTCAGGCGAAATGTGTCTGTTGTATATAGTATGCTTTCTCTATTCATGAATTAACTTTCGTTTTTGTCAGGAAAATGTCCCTAATCCACAATGCCTTGCACAACAAAGAACAATAATGACAGTCTGAACCTGTAATAATCGTCAAAACCATGTCCATGTCCGGCAATATGTTTTAATTATGCGTATGGTCGTTTGTTTTTCGCTCTTGGCTGATTGACTAATTGAACCACCAACTCGAAAAACACATCAGCTCATACCTTCTTGCAACAATTTGAATGTAATACATGACAAAATGGACAAACAACATTTGAAATTGATTTACACTCATTTGAGGTGTTTACTGCCATCACTAACCCAACGAACTAATGAATAGTTGAATGTTGTGTGTGCATGGGTTAACACAAGCAGAGTAAGATGCTTTATTGTGTACACAGGCAATAGAAAAAGGGTGTGCCGACCAGGGGTGTAGTGGTAAAATAAGAGGTCGGTAAACTATGAATTCTGTGATCTCGGTGAGGTGGACGGCGCCATGCAGTATCGGATTTTTTAAAAAGGCATTAAGAACATGTTTGATGATGGTAAAAGGTTATTGTCCAATGTTTATAACAATACCAATGGTATTAAATGGTTCCTAGAGTGTTGAAAAGTGTAAATATTGTGAATGTGGATAATACAGTGTGATTTTTGAAGTTGCATTTGGTGAATAAACTCTTTTGAAAGGTCAATAAACTCTATTTCTGAAATTTCAGAGGTGGATAAACTGTGTTTACTTGCGTTTAGCCTCCACTACATCCCTGGTGCCGACGGCATGAGCATTTGGATGCTTAAGATTACTTGATTTGTGTTCTATACATTGCTTTGCACAGCAGGTGTCACTAGCGAGCGCACTGTTTCATGAGGCTTCAGGTAAATGAACCTTTTGGCGAACCAATGGGCTGGAAAGCCTCAGTGGTTCAGGAAGCCTTATTTGGCCATCACTAGTGATCTAGTGCAGATCACTGTGTGACTCAAAATGGAAGGGACGATGCCAGACAGTTGTTGTGGATGTCCCTGCTGGCTGGCCGTTCAAACATAAACAAATCTCTTCTGGGAGAGCTTCAGGAGGAAAGTGGGCTATCAGCAGCCAAATGCTGTCAAATGACAGCTTGAGGAAGTTATTTTCCCAAACTACGTTGCTGATAAGTTAGCTGCTGACAGTTGGCTTCTTTTGTTCCTTATTTCTGCAAAGACTTACACCACTAAGTAGTGATGCTTTTCATAGTTAGACATCATGACGAGTAAAATAACTTTTAAGGTTAAACATTTACTTTGAGCCTGTATTGTCACTGTTTAAGGATGGGTCTCTGATTAAGCCCGTCTGAAGGCATGGCAAATAAACCACGTTTGTTCCCCAACACACAGGTGTTTTTTTCTATCTTTTTTTTTCTGTGTTTGTTTACATGTCCTGGTTTCTCTATAATGCCATAAAATGCTTGAAAAACTTCAATAAAATCATCATGCATAGAAGACACAAGGGCAATCCTGAAACATTATCATTCAGAAATATGTCGTTATTGTAGGAATCGAAGCCATTTCAATTTTTTCACAACAAACATCACTGACGGCAGCATTGACATACGTCACATTTCCATACGGTGGTGACATTACTGGGCTTTTACATGTTTGGAAAATGAGGCTTCTGTCTCTGTCATTTGTGTGCACATGCAGCCATTTCCATTTATTACACTTCCAAGGCTTTTGTTGTTTTCTGAACAAGCAACCAGTCGCGCAGTTACATGAAATTGTTGAGTTTGTGTGTGTGTGTGTGGAGGGAAGTGGTCTGCATTGTTGTTTAACATGCGTGAGATGCTCTTGGTGCTATTGAGCTGACACCTTGCTTTGATGAAAATGTGCATCTCTTTACTGCTTTGTAGTGTGACTCATAACTGTGTGATCTGCAAACCAATGCACACTCTCTTAGCTCTGGCCCTTTGTCTCCTCCAGAATATTTCACTCCCCATTGACCTGCCGTTGGTGGGACGTGCAAAGGACTACCCTCTCTTCTTTGGGACAGCTATTTTTGCCTTTGAGGGGATTGGAGTGGTACGGAACTTGTTTTCATTATATTACTTCATTGTATGTTTCAGTTTTTTTTTTTTTTTTTTTTCAGTTCACTTTTCAGTGGTTGTGAGTTAATCAGATGTGTTCCTTGCAGGTTCTACCACTCGAAAATAAGATGCAGAAGCCACAGAACTTCACCATGGTTCTGTACATGGGCATGGCCATAGTCACGTTCCTTTACATCAGTCTCGGCACCGTGGGCTACTTGTGCTTCGGGGAGAACATCGGTGGGAGTATTACCCTCAATCTGCCCAACTGCTGGTAAGTACCCCAGGCACCATGGGCAAAGGGTCAGAGGTCAAAAGTGAGAGGATAGGGGCATACAGACAGACACACCATGATTCATAAGGTGTCACTATTGCTGTCTCCATCAAATCATATGTTTCTCACATGCAAAAACAATTTGCATTTAGATAGGTTTTTTTATCATCCAAAGCACTTTACAGTGGAGAGAGAACCTCACTAAGTACCACCAATGTGAAGCACCCATCTGGTAGCCATTATGTGCCAGACGCTTACCACACACCAGCTTGATATGGAGAGTGAGGGAATGAATGAATGAGCCCATTACACAGGGGGATGATTAGGGGGTGGAGAATTCAGCCAGGACACACCGGGAAACCCATTACTCTTAAATGGTATTGCTGGGTGGCTAGAAGGTGGCACTCTTCCCTCTGGCCTAAGAAATTGTTTGCGCTGCCCCAGTGCAGTGACGGGGACAATGTGCTGTAGGCGATACCGCCCTTCAAATGAGACGTTAAACCAACGTCCTAACTCATTGTGGTCATTTAAGATCCCAGCTTCAGTAATTCAGCAGACAGAGTATCCGTTTGTCTGGCACACTTAAATGACCACAATGAGTTAGGACATTGGTTTAAGGTCTCGTCCGAAGGACTGTATTTCTTGACCAGAGGGAAGAGTGCCACCTTACAGTATAGCCACCCACCAGCAACTTGGCTGTCCAAGGAGGTCTCCCATCCAAGTACTAACCAAGCCCACACCTCCCCGAGCTTCAGTAGTTCAGCAGACAGAGTATCTGTTTGTCTGGTGCCCTCATGTTTTGCATAGATACAGTAGAGCGGTACGCCATCTTGTCTGTATACAGATGCTTGAAGTGACACTAGTCAATCGGTCACCCAGTAAGGTGTTCCTTCCCCTCTCAGGTTAACAGAAACGCAGTGAGCACTGCACTGTGATTTTGTGGGTTGCATTTTTGAGTGACTGTTCTCTGAGTGCTGTTTCACTTAAATAGACAATACTGAAGGCCATCAGTGTTCCGTCCTTCTCTCCTCTCCCCTGCGCATCCCCCAGCAAATAAAAATGGGAATGGATTTCCTCGGGGAACTCACTTCCTCTTGACCGCAGTTTGCCACGTGTCGAAGCGGCCAGTGAACACATAATCATTTTGTCCACTTGAAGGCCGCTCTTGGTTCAATCGCACGATTGCTTGCATGCTTGCTAGATAGCCCGTTCGTTTGCCTGTATTTGAATTGGCTTCGTTCTTTCGCTCGGGGTTCCGACGCGAGTGGGCGCGTCGCCACTCAATCTTGGCCGATGGGCTCGGCGACGCATTCTAATACGGCTGGAAAGAGGAGTGGCACAGCGCCATCAGTCAAATTAATTTTGCCGCTGTCAGGGGTGGGGGGGTGTGTCTCTGAGTGTTTGATCAAGGGAGAACTCAATTTACAGAAGTAAACTCTGCCCCGCTGAGCCCTGCGCAACACAGCCACTCTGCGTGTGCTCCTACTTTCCCCTCTCTTTCTTTCTTTGTTTCTTTCTCTCTTTCTTTTTTCTTTCTTTCTTCCCTTCCTTCTTCTTGTCTTTCTTTCTGTATTTTCTTAGTTCTTTCTTGCCTGCTTGCATATGATCTTTCTTCTTGTGCCAGACTCTCATCCTTCCTTCCCTTCTTTTATTCCTCTCTCTCCCTCCCTCTCTCTCTCTCTCTCTCTCTCTCTCTCTCTCTCTCTCTATCTCTATCTCTCTCTGGCTTGTAAATTGGGTGTGAGGTAGTAAGTGCCAGTCGTTGGGCCTCAGCAGGAAAAGAGCTGACCAGCAGGGTCCTGTGCCAGCTGGGTCAGACCCAAACACCTCTGCGGGTCGAACCCTGTCAGCACACATGAACCTGAGTTTGGGTGTATGTATGTGTGTGTGGTTGTTTTGCGTGTGTGTGTATGTGTGTGTGTTTTCTTGCATGTGTGTGTGTGCGCACGTGTAAGGATGTGTGTGTCTGTGTGTGTATCTGTGGTTTGTTTGTGTGTGTGTGTGTGTGAAGCTGAGCTTAGGTGCATTAGTGTGTATGTGTGTGCACCTGTGTAAGGATGTGTGTGTATGTACAGTGTGTGTGTGTGTGTGTGTGTGAGGCTGAGCTTAGGTGCATTAGTTTGAGCCGTGTGTGTGTGTCTGTGTCTGTGGGCACTTGCTGTGCAGAGGAAAAGCTGCTCACCTCTTGAGGCCGTGGACAGAGTTACCCAGTGATGCCCAGCAATGCTTCCCACACGTGTACCATTACATGAGTCACAAAAGAGCCCAGGGCCCGCACACACGCCACACACAATCCTCCTGATGCCCAACTCCTGACCCAGCCATTAACATGGACACTCAGATAGGGGCTTATCAGGACTTGCTGAATGCTGCTGCCCCTGAAGGTCGAATAATGGTACGGAGATGGACATATGGATGACATGATGATGATGATGATGATGATGGTGATGATGGTGATGGGAATGAGCATTATGATGATATTACATAGCTCAGCAGGGTGGATGTTGCATGTCATTATCAAGCAAAGTTCATGATCATACAGAGAGGATGAAGTGTCATGATGAGTGACCTAGACACAGAAAAAAAAGTCACATGATCAGTGACAGAGAGATGGATAAGGGTCACATGATCAGGGACTAGAGGACCGACTAGTCATAGCAGAGAGTTTAGGACTAAATGCAGGGGTGGGTTAGGGAATGTTTCTTTGTACATTCAGAACTGTTGTTGAAAACAATTACTAATGACTCTTTACCCTTCCTACTCCCTTATTCTCTCAGTCTCTGTTGTGGTCAAAGTTAATCCAAGACAACTGGTGTGAGACTGCAGCTTTATTCACGACGCCGGGAGAATGTTACCCACATGAAATGTCAAAGTAACAAGCCCACACATCTGTGGGTGAAGCCAACTCTTATACCCTTACCCCACACCCATGGAAAATCACAAGTTGTCACCCTCCAGTGATCACTTAACCATCTGGTATTTTAACAGAGATAAGAAATGTTTACGACCCCCCCATCCTGAGGGTTACCCACAGTTCGGTGACACAGGGGTTAATTTAACTAAACATTCCAACATTGGAGTTTCAGAAAAACACAAGGGTCAGAGTAAGGAGATGACAATTAGATTTCACTACATGTATGTAAGGTATACTAAACATTCAATGAGAGACATATAAAATTTATCCCACACTGTTTCTTCCCTGAGATCAGTGATCCAATATAGGAATATTAATGCTCTCTCTCCTTCACTCTTCCACTCTAGTCGCTCACTCACTGAGATGCTTCCTGTCTGCTTGTCTTGTAGGATGTACCAGATAGTGAAGCTGCTCTACTGCTTTGGGATCTACATCACGTACGCCCTCCAGTTCTACGTCCCGGCCGAGATCCTGATCCCTCATGCGGTGTCGCGTGTGTCCGGTCGCCTGGAGCTGCTGGTGGACCTCAGCATCCGTGTGGCACTCGTCACCTTCACATGTAAGTGTGACACTTTCTTTCTTTCTTTCTTTCTTTCTCTTTTTCTCCCTTTCTCTCTCTCCTTCTGATCTGGAGTCAGACGCGCTACCGTTACGCCACGAGGTCCCACTCCAAAGGATTTTGAATGCATCCATCGGTTGGTGGACACACTCTAAACATAACTCTGGCTTTTTGTTGGCATGTGGCATATTTCCCTTTGCTTGGTGTGTTCATCTTTTCCACTGAATGGACATAAAATGTCCAATTGTTCCCGGGGTTCAGACGAGGGCCATGGCAGTGTGTGATGAATGCGAGGGAAGTGCCAACTGCTTTTGGTGGAAATGAATGTCCACAGAAATTCTGCGACACTTAGTTGACAGGCGTGAGAGAGAGAGACCAATTGAAAATGAGACTGAGCTTTTAGCTTTGAAAATGTATGACAAACCGGTGAAGCTGCTGACTCCGATATGGGCACTAATCAGGTTTTGATTCAAGCGGGAGAGCACCAGAAATCACTTGTGCTAATGGGGGCTGATCAGAGCGGCACGTGCATGTGCCAACAACTGGATGCCAGCCAGACGTTTCCATTTATAGCCCAGGCTATTTTTAGGGACCAGATATTTTCTGCCTTATCGATTTCTTCTCCTTCAGAGTCCACTGGAGGTGTTTAACTCCCCTCTCGCATCTCCTCTGCCTGCTTCTCACGTGAGGAGGGAGCAGATATCTGCCCAAGGACGGACGGTCATTCATTCATTCATTCATTCATTCATTCATTCATTCATTCATTCATTTTGTCCTTTGGCCACCTGGAGGCAGTGTTTCACATTTGCGGCTCTTCATCAGTTTTTCTGGACTTTAGGCTTTCCTTTGCCTCCACTGGGTAATGCTCTTTCAGGATGGAGTCACAAGGAGTAAGGTTTAATATATCTACACTCAGCAACAACACAACACTACACAACATGACAACACTTGGTTTTTTACTAAATGTTCAGATTAAGACAGATTAATCTATTGACAGTAGCCAGAAAGCATATGTTTTATTTTTTATTATAAGAGTTTACAGTGTTATCAAGAGTTTACTCTGTTTGAGAGTAAACTGAAGAAAACACTTTTTACACCACTATTTACAGCAGCACACACACAGCACACAGCTCTCCATCAAATTCAAGCTCATAATTAAATTAGTGTATGTAAGGCACAGCAATGAATACACAGGCTAGTGCAATACTATTGCACTAATAAAAGTTATGAAGCAAAAGTGTCTCTCTTTCCAATAGTTTACACATTAGCCATCTCAGAGTTCTGTTCCTCCCTTGCACTGATACAGATGCGCACAGAGGTGCAGAAACCTCTTGCTTCTAGCCTAGCCTTACTGTTAATCACAAATTGTCTTTTGCACACAAGTTTTGACATATGTCATATAGTACATTAATAAAGACACACATGAATATGTAATTACAGTAAGCTAAAATATTCCAATAGTTTTTATATTTATTATGACCACCGCTAGCGTAGCGGTCATATAGGGATTATTCTTTTTTTTTTCAATGATTCTCGGGACACCGAACAACCGGGGCACATGAAACTTGGTTGGTATGTAGCCCCACTAGACTTTTACGGAAACATTTTGTTTGGTCCCCGATGGCCACTCCACCCCCGCGCTGGGCCCCCCCGAAACCCAAAATATGCAGCTAGCGCCATCTTGGGAAAGCAGTCACGTGACAATTCAGCTCACGTTACATGTTGACGTTGGACTGGAGCATTGCGAGCGGACTGTCACGTGCCTGTTTTCTCAAGATGGCGCCAGCTTGTATACGTGAACGGTACTGTTTCTAAACTATCTGTTTCTAAACTACTGTCTGTACACTTACAAAGTTCTCAATGCTTTGGTTTACATGTAGGACCCCTCATTATGCTACCGTGGAAGTGTGGTGCTATTTTAAGCCTTGTTAGTGGTATAGAAATAGCAATTTCTTTTTACTTTACGTGTGCCCCGAAGAGTAGCGTTATAAGCTAATTAGCGGTTTATGGTAAAACTTCGATTAGCATGAAACCATATCTCAGAGAACAGACGAACTCGGTACACATGTGTTATTAACTCCTAGGTTCATTTTGCACCGGAATATCGGTTATCAGTTTTTGAAAAACTGAAATATCGAAATCGGTATCGGCCTTCAAAATCCCATATTGGTCAGACTCTATAGGAGATGGAGACAAATTGGCATACCTCCACACGCACAGACACGCATGCACACACACACATCCACACACACACACACACACACACACGACACACACACACGACACACACACTTCCCTCCTAGCAGTGGCAGCCGGTGTTGTAATGGCCTGAATGAGTGTGCACACCACATCAAATAGTGCAGCATCAAGAGGCCCGCGCATCCTGCTGCCGTGGCAACGTGCGGTGGGAAATTGATCTCCCCACTTCAGCCCAGCGAGCCGGTTCAAAAGCATTTAGCAAATAAGGTTTTCAATGAATCACCCACGACTCCTCCTCTTGCCTCCCTGCTCCATTCTGTAAACAACAAAACAGCAAATGCTCTTCACACCTACCCACACACACACACACACACACACACACACACACACACACACACACACACACACACACTCTCGCTCAGGTAGACAAGATAAGAAAAGAAGAAAAGCTCTATTCAACAATAACGAATAAGAACGGAGGAGAATAACCTTTAGAACGAAGGAGCCACTGACAGCGCGGGCTATGATCACCGACCGAATACATCAGCGGTGACAGCGCGGGCTATTAGCATTGACAGCGCGGGCTGTGATCACCGACCAAGTACATTAGCGGTGAGTCCCAATACAACCGCTGCACTCTACCACTTCACCCGGCCCCACCGTTTTGTGTGTTCCTGTGTAGTGGTGGGTGTTCTAATTCTTTTAAAGGTTGAGGGATCGTGTGATCATCCAAACAGGGCATTTTCGGACACTTGATCGAAGGGGCACAAACATTTCCCTGAAAGCTTAACAAACAGTAAAAACGGAAGTGAAAGAAGCCGAAACCTTCACAATAATAATGTAAACTAGATGTTACATTAGAATTACAAAGTCTTCCCAAACACTGCTAGACCTAATTTTTACAAATAAACCAGAGAGAATTAAAAAGATCCATAATCTTGTTACTGGGTTATCAGATCATAATCTTACTCTGGCTGCTAGAAAACTGTCAAAAACACGTTTAAAGATCAAAGCTCAATAAGAGGAAAGTCAATGCCTTTTATTCCTCAAAAAGACATGGTTCTCATTGAAAAAGAAATAAAACAGGTAAACTGCAATGAGACTATTGGTAGTATACCCTGTGAGTCTGCCTGCACTGATTTAATGTCTACCATTAAAGACATTCTACTAAAATACACCAAAACAAGGGGCAAGAAAACAAATAGGACATAATTACCCAAACATAACATAATTTACCCTGGTTCAATACAGCTCTCTGAGAGTTAATGAAAAAGAGAGATGCTGCTCTGAAAACATTTTTAAAATCAAAATTAAATACTGATCATCTCATTTTTAAAAGTTTAAGAAATAAAGTCACACAACAAATTAGAAAAGCTAGAGCAAACTTTTTCCTCAATATTATCAGTGAGGCAAAGGGAAACTCTAAAAAGCTCTGGAGGAGCATTGATAAGATACTTGGAAAGGAAAAATCTGTAAATAGACAGTTAAAACTAATGATAGATGGCCATATCCAGGATGATGGGCAGATTGTTGGGAAATGTTTTAACGAATATTTCATAAATTCAGTACGAGAGCTGAGTTTAAGCTTTCCCAAAACTCAACTCCCACAACCATCAACCTGTGATGTCTCCGCTTTCAAGTTTTCCCCAATTAATTCAGAGAAAGTGGAAAAGGTAATTTCACTTTTAACAAATAGCAAAGCTAAAGACATATTAGGTTGGGATGCAGCTTTTTTAAAACAATGCAAAACATCAATTATGATACCTCTAGCCATGATCATAAATAAATCTTTTAATGAGAATACTTTTCCCAGTGTTCTTAAACCTGCTATTATTACCCCGATGCACAAATCTGGGGATACTCAAGTGGTCTCAAACTACCGACCCATCAGTATTCTCCCAGCTGTGTCTAAGGTTATCGAAAAGGTAGTAGCAGAACAACTAATTACTCATCTGGACTCCAAGTCCTTGTTACACCCTATGCAATTCGGCTTCAGGAAAAAACACTCCACTGAAACCGCATGCTGCTACTTTTTGGAGAAAATTAAATCTAGCCTAGATCAAGGAGGAGTGGTGGGAGCAGTCTTCCTTGATCTATGTAAAGCCTATGACACAGTAAGTCACGATGTACTGATTCACAAACTTGCAAAATATGAGATCTCCTCAAATGTCCAAAATTGGATAAAGTCCTATTTAAGTAGCCAAACTCAATGTGTGCAAGTAAACGGCACGTTATCTACAACACTTGCCTCTACCCTGGGAGTGCCACAGCGGTCAATTCTAGGTCCTCTGCTCTTTTGCTTGTATATTAATGACCTGCCTTCCGTTTGTAAGAGCATATATTACTATGTATGCTGATGACACTGTTTTGTATGTCCATGGGAGAAGTGCAACAGATGTGGCAAATAAGCTAACAAGTGTTATGAGTAGGGTTAGTGACTGGTTACAGGATTCATGCCTTACATTGAATGTTGAAATCTATGTACTGTATCTGTTTTTTTCCCATTGGATCTAAACCCAAGACCTATCCCAAAATTTCAGTAAATCAACAAAACATAAAACATGTAGAGACATTTAAATATTTGGGAGTAATCTTGATTCAAATCTTACTTTCAAAGATCATGTTAAAAGTTGTGCAATACACTGAAATTTAATTTAGCAAATTTTAAATATATAAGAAACTCTCTTACCACTGAGGCATCTAGTACATACTTACAAGCAATGATCATCCCTCACCTTCTATACTGCATCACTTCCTGGTCTCAGGCAGGTAAAACGGTGATAAAACCTTTAGAATCTTTGTACAAAAACTGCCTTAAAAACCAAGAAAAAAGACACTCCATTATCATCACTGTCATATACTGGCCAAATATAGTTTATTGAGTTTTGAAAATCTAATGAAACACTCAAATGTGTCTTGACTACATAAAATAATTTACAGTGCTACTGCTCCCCCTTTTAAAAAGTTTGTACTACTCCGCTCTGAAAATACTGAGCGAACTACACAACGTGTCACAAGGGGGGAGTGTAGCATCCCTTGTCGTAAAACCCAATTTGGGAGTTCCTCTTTCTCATGTGTGGCCATGAGACAGTGGAATGTTTGCACACATTTTTAAGATGGTGTGTGTGTGTATGGGGAGGGGGGTGTCTGCATGTGTGTGGAGCTGGATAGTACTAAACAGGCTTTAGTTGAATGTGTATGCTGGGGAGGGGGTAAGAGAGTGTAAGTGGGCTGCTGGCGTCCATGTTTCTATTCTAAGATTGCTTGTTTGTAAAATAATATGGCCATCACATCATTTATAGTCCATTTATTATTATTATTATGACCGCCGCGCAGCGAAGCGGCGGTCATATAGGTTTAGTCAGATTTTTTTTTTTTTTTTCTTTTTCGCATGCCCAAATTTCCGTCAATGATTCCCGGGACACTGAAAGACCGGGGTACACGAAACTTGGTGGGCATGTAACCCCACATGGATAGCATGGAACCGTCGTTTTTCGTTTTGATCTGTAGCCCCCCCACTGGACTGGACCCCCCGAAAGGAGGGTAGGGCAGACACAGTTTTCTGTGAATATCTCGAAAACCGTAGGGTTTAGGAGGACCTTTTTTTTTTTTGTATGTTGATCTCAAGGGGCCATGTCAACCCATTCCATAACCACTCATTTCATGTATAGCGCCACCTAGTTAAAAATGAGGTGTTGTAATTGAAGGTATCTGTGACCTAACATAGTCAAAACTGCACGAAATTGGAATTGTAGGATCATTATGACACCCTCTGTATGCATGCCAAGTTTTGTGGAATTCCGTTCATGGGGGGGCCACACAATAAATTAATTTATGTTACTATACACCAACTGGCCTGTAGGTGGCCGGAGACAGTTTTCTGTGAATATCTCGAGAACCGTAGGGCCTAGGAGGTCCACCTTTTTTATGTATGTTGGTCTTAAGGGGGCATGTCAACCCATCCCATTACCACTTATTTCATGTATAGCGCCACCTAGTTAAAAATTAAAAAGCAAAAAATTAGGTGTTTTCATCACAATATCTCTGGCTGACAAGGTCAAAACTGCACGAAATTAAAAGTGTAGGATCATTATGACACCCTCCGAATGCATGCCAAGTTTTGTGTACTTTCGTTCATGGGGGGCCTTACAATAAAATAATTTATGTGTACATTTAGTGACGTACACCAACAAGGATTCCCGGGACACTGAAAGACCGGGGTACACAAAACTTGGTGGGCATGTACCCCCACATGGATAGCATGGAACCGTCATTCTTCGTTTTGATCTGTAGCCCCCCCGCTGGACTGGACCCCCCGAAAGGAGGGTAGGGCAGACGCAGTTCTCTGTGAATATCTTGAGAACTGTAGGGCCTAGGAT
This sequence comes from Alosa sapidissima, assembly GCF_018492685.1. Classification (NCBI taxonomy): domain Eukaryota; kingdom Metazoa; phylum Chordata; class Actinopteri; order Clupeiformes; family Clupeidae; genus Alosa; species Alosa sapidissima. The sequence goes on from NC_055976.1 coordinate 15,004,804, forward strand.
GACCATTTTTTTCCGTATGTTTGCCTCCAGGGGTCATGTTAACCCATTCCATGTGCACACATGTGCATAAACAGATACACACGCACACACATACATTTACAGTAATCATACGTATGACACATACTCACACAGTAGACATATGTACGCATGCATGCACATGCACAAACACACATTTAACGGAAAAATTTCATTTCGTCCCCGGGGACCACCACCAGCCCCCCCACCCCCTGGGCTGGGCCCCCCGAACCGCAAAAAAAAAAAACAGTTTTTCCTAAATAACTACCTGAACCGTGGCACTGAGGATGAAGAATCTTTTATGGTATGTTGGTCTCAAGGGCCCACATCAACCTGGCTCATTTGTGATTTGCACCCCCACCCCCCGGTAAAAAATGAAAATGCAATATTATTCTGCTTTAATTGCCCCTATCTTCAGTTAAGATGTTCAGAACTGCACCAAATTTTATGTGTATGATTGACCTGGCATTCTCTGGGGGTATGCCAAGTTTCGTAGAATTTTATCCATGGGGGGGTCTAAAAAAATTAGGTTATGTGTACATTTAGTGACTGTACACTCATTGGCCTGTAAATGGCGGTGCACACATATACACATGCACACACACAGGCACCCACAAACTATCGGTATTAGAACGGCCGATACATAATTACAAATTCAGTAGGATTAAAAGAAAGCCAAAATAAATATTCATCATCATCATCATGGCTGCATTTTCAGTATTGGCGATAAGTAGTCGTTTGTCCACTAGATGGCGCATCGTTGCAGTGAGACGTAATTTTGTTGGAAGTTAAAAGTGGGTTGGAAAAAACAATGGACGCTTCCTACAAGGACTGTAATTTACCGCAGCGGACATCTAATAAGGATAGGACGATGTTCACATGAAGTGTAATTCCCATTTCTTCTTGAAGCCGAAATAAATCTGAGGATGTTTATCGGACATGCTTGGTTTTTACTGCAGGTACGTTAATCTTGTAATATCAATAAGGACCTAGGTAATGTTACCGTTAGCGTTAGTTGAGTGATGGAGGCATTTGATTGATTGCATTTGTAGAAAACTATAAATGCGGTTATACCAAGCAAATGTATAGCAGCACTGTTTGTATCTTTCGACTGTCATTTATTGCACGTGCTACAAAATCATTCTGTGCAATGGAAGATTTACCAACGTTACACCGGTCTGATACAGTTTTGCCTATACATGCGTGAGACTGAGACGCCTGTTTATTTTGGTTTAAGTGCGTGCATGGTGTGAGAGGGGAATCGATGTGCTTTGATTACAGCTTGGTAGTTGTAGTCTTGTGAAATTAAAAAGCACGTGTGTGTGAAGTATCCAAACAATGACACCTTCATTTCATTATGGCTGCTTTAGCAACACACCTTAAGCTACTGTGTAGTGGGTCCCATCTAGAAGTGGCTACTTCATTCGCGCTTTCCTTGACTCATGGAGCTGCTTGAATGTTATTACAATTTTTCGCCACGATATGGCAGTTTAAGTCCGCTTGATACTGTAAGGCGTAAGCCATTGGTTTCCAAAGGAGATTTTATTTGTGTCGCCAGCATAGCCTATTGACAATTTATGTTGTAAATAGGCCTACCTTATAATCCAACCTGTAGCTTAGGGAAGCTAACAGCTTTCTATTAGGATCTAGTTTGTTAGTTACCGTTTTGTCATAACTCCCTGATGCATTTTTGCATTTAGAATAGCCAGAGCGTGTATATCTCAATCGGAAAATTAAACAATATCGGGTGCCTATGGACTAGGCTGGGTGAACCCAGCCTGATCTGCCCGCTATTTATTTTTTGATTTCTTAAAAGATTGAGCTTGGTCTGATGAAAGCCAGACTAGCCATGGACCTCAGTTACACAATGCAAGGGAACATGAATCAGCCTATATTTGCACGAACAATAACGGACAAAAGCTCTTCAACTTTGGCGCGTTAAAATGTGTATGAACAGTCTAGCGACGCATTTCATCAAGGCCCATTTGGACATGTCAGTTATTTGCACCACTGGTTAGATGTAAAACAGCATTTCGTTTCAGACTAGGCTACTGTTACTTAATTTGTGCATTGACAATAAAGTATTACATGAACGTGAAAGTATTACATAAAGATGACTAAAATCTTATGTAGAAGAAGAAACATTCACAAAAAATCCATCCATCCAAAAATGACATTTGTTTTTGATAGCTGTTGAAAACGGCATGGAACTGACAGAGATGTTTTTGTTTATAAATACACAAAAAATAAATAAATAAATAACATTATGCTGATACCTTTTGCTTTTCCCAAATACAATGTAGCCTACAGGTGTAAGTGACCTTTCATCAATCCAGTTGCAATGGATGAACTGTGATGAACTGCCCTACTTGAGATTGTTTAGAGATTTTAAAGGTTTTATAACAATGCTACGTCTTCTTTGGCTATTCTACAATCTATTCACCTTTTCAGTACCAGTAGGCTACTTTCTGTGCAGCCGCACACACACACTCAGGCATGCCAAACAAGCATACACAAAAGTTTCAAGAGTGGGGGATGGAGTAAAATATGGAGACAAATTGAAGTGTGATTTATTTTCGCGGAACGGATGTACAGGACTGAGCGGCGGTCATATTTTGTACCGCTATGCGGTACATCTAGTTATTAAGTGTGCTTGCAAAGCAGCACACTTATTGTTCTTCTTAAGTTTTATTATTATTATTTTTCCCGTCTCCCTTATTTTTTGTCAGCCCTAGCGCCTAGGCCCTTTGAGACAGAGACACCGTTCCAACTTTAAAACGTCCGGTCAGTACCGGTGTAAGTTGGTCGCGAAGATGACGTCAGGTGGGCGTGCCGTTCGTCCGCCATATTGGATTGAACAGAAAGCGAAACTAAATTTTCACAGGTCACAAATTTGGTCCGAACGCCACGAAACTTGACGTACATTATCCTTGGACCAAGCCTCACAAATGTTAGCGGAAGGATTTTTGATTTTCGAAAGCGTTTGCCCGTCACAGCCAAACGAAATCGGCGGCGAAGCTCCGAAACAGGAAGTCGTCCATATCTCAGGAACACTGTCACATATCGATACCAAATTTTGTATATGAACTGGGGACTCCAGTGTGAGGGTGCATAGGCAATAAAAAAAAAGAAATATTCCAAAAGTTTCCATCATTTTGCAATCCACCCACAGGTATTTGGTAACTCACACCATTCACCTTCTATCACAATGCCTTCCATGTATGCACAATGTCTCAGAGCAGACACAATGTCTCCAGGCAACCTTGCCCAATCATGAAATCCTTGCTCTGCCATGGGATAGTATGGACTTACGAACTGAAATAGTAAGGAGAACAGTAGCTATATATAGCTTACATAATAGAGTTGTTTTCACATTGACGGTATTCAAATTAAATTTTTCATTATTGTTACATATCATGATGGGAGAGTATTATTAAAAATGTTACAAGTATGCAAATGCATATGTTTACGGGCATTTAGGTTTTACTGTGTTGTTTTGTTGTAAAGACATGCAAGGCATTCTGGGCCATGTAATGAACAGTGGTCGGCAGCACTCCATAGGCTACGTATTAATATGAATAGGTGTTTCTGTAAACCTAGGGACAATAAACAGCTATCTCTGTTACAAAAACGAGCTGGTAATCGCTCATTGAAGAGGGAACTATGATAAAAAGATTGTTTTCCTAAAAGCATGGAGTTGACGAAAGAATAAACAAGCAATGTCACGTTAATGTTAAATAGCCTACCTATCTGAACGCTAGGTGGCAACGTTGTATTACATTTCACTAGTGTAGCCTACTTGAAATACGGTGTGAGATTCACAAGTAAGAAAGGTGCAAATATTATGTAATTTATCATGGGAAATTATTGGAAATGTTATTTCTTGTTTATTCTTGCAAACCACACACATCCATTCGGAATCACACGTACACATTTAATACTGAAAGACTATCATTTCGTTTATTTGATGTCGCCTAGCAACACAGCCTTCAGAGCAAAGATTCTAGAACAGGGCTTCAGAGAGACACGTTTCGAGTTTGTGGCCAAGAACCTAAAATATCGGTTTCCATGTGCTGGATGGTGTGCGTCCTTTATGAAAGTAAGTGTTTTATACAGTTAACGTTACAGACATAATGAGTCATGTTGTAGTGGTCAACATAAATGTGCCCCTTCTGTTATTAGAATGCTAAGCGGAGAGGCATTCTAAGCAGAGATTTAGTATCATTCATTTCTTGTGTGGCTAGCTATAGGGAGGAGATGTATGTTGCTAATTGGGATTTATGTTGTTTAGCGTAATGCCATGGTCATTTGATATGAGATGCTTGCACTCGTAACTTCGTCACGTGTAACTTTAGGACTACTATTTTTTTTACTAACAGTAATTCACGAAGCACTTTAGCCCTAAAAGTACAGTAGCACCTACGTCTGTGACAGCTTAAGGGAACTTGCATTGTAGGCATAACTAAGGGATGCAATAACATCACCAACAACCAAAACTAGCCTACTCATTGTCAACATGTACATGAACTGTAACGTTTCATGTGAATGAAATTAAAATGTTTTCTTTGCAAACGTAGGCATAGGTGTATGGTGACAGATTAATTTAATAATGCTGCTGTGTGAATCACGGTAAGCGTGCAGGAAGTGGCCACTTCTTAATGGGACCCACTGTATGGAAGTGGGCTAAGTAAAATAGAGATGTTTTAAATAAGATAAGGTTAATCAGAATTCTACGATATGCCCGCTTGACAACGGCAGAGATAGAACTGGCCTTTGGCCATAGCAACCATCCATTTAGAACGACTGGCCTTCATAGCAACCAAAGATCTGAGCTGTGTTGCAATGTGAGGCAAAGTATCGAACGGTGATGAAACATACAGAGACAGGTCAAGAAATATAGTGCAATGTAGACAGTAGTATACAGTTCATTTACAGACGGTGGTTTAGAGTAATATGAAGTATTCCTTTATTCTGAGATAGGCTACATCAATAGGCTCTCAAAACAACCCCAGGCTCACAAAACAATCCCAAACAGACATAAGGTCTTTATAGAGCAAATCCATATAGATTATTTGTCAAATAAACCAGTAAAACATAATTTGTGGGATGGAATATATAACATTCACACTCATAGCTCATATTTTTTTTTAAATAAATCAGTGAAAAAGTATCCTGACAAACAAGCAGCTTTTTAATGCCTTGGTCATATTTCATAATTTCAATTCCTCTGTAGGTTACCTGATAGCCCAGTTTGAGAGGCGCAAGAAGCGTGACATTATTTATTTTTTGCAGCCAATCACTGCTGTCATTTTATTTTATTGATTTGATCTCAGTCATAGAAGCTAAATTCGAAGGCAGGCCAAAGGTAAAATCCAACGAATCGCATTCAACCCGCAAGGCAATAGTTGAATAGAGCTTTTGAGGTATTGCCACTGCTCCAACACTGAAAGGCACTGTTAGAATGCTTGGATCAAGCCAGGTTCAGCATAGCGTATGTCACTGTCTGCTCACGTTGGTGACCGGACCAGGGCAAGCACACTTTCGCAGTTCCCGCCGAAAATGCAGTCTAGTTATTTTTACTGTTATTTTATTTTATGTTTTTACACTTGCCCAGGGACTACAGGTCCCAAGAAATATTTTCCTGATTATGTTCCTGATAAATGTTATTTTGTGCATTGTCCCTGCTTCAAATGAATAGATTTCCAATCCATTCCATGTACCACATAGCAGTACAAAGTATGACCGCCGCTCAGTCCTGTACATCCTCTCCACGAAAATAAATCACGCTTGTCAATTTGTCTCCATCTCCTAATCCATCCCCTACTCTTACAACTTTTGTGTGCTTTTATGTGCGTGCCTGTGTGTGTGTGTGTGTGCGTGTCAGTGTCAGTGCGTGTGTGTGCGGAGAGGATGTACAGGACTGAGCGGCGGTCATATTTTGTACTGCTATGTGGTACATCTAGTTTACATTATTATTGTGAAGGTTTGGGCTTCTTTCACTTCCGTTTTTACTGTTTGTTAAGCTTTCAGGGAAATGTTTGTGCCCCTTCGATCAAGTGTCCGAAAATGCCCTGTTTGGATGATCACACGATTCCTCGACCTTTAAAAGAATTAGAACACCCACCACTACACAGGAACACACAAAACGGTGGGGCCGGGTGAAGTGGTAGAGTGCAGCGGTTGTATTGGGACTCACCACTAATGTACTTGGTCGGTGATCACAGCCCGCGCTGTCACCGCTGATGTATTCGGTCAGTGATCATAGCCCGCGCTGTCAATGCTAATAGCCCGCGCTGTCACCGCTGATGTATTTGGTCGGTGATCATAGCCCGCGCTGTCAGTGGCTCCTTCGTTCTAAAGGTTATTCTCCTCCGTTCTTATTCGTTATTGTTGAATAGAGCTTTTCTTCTTTTCTTATCTTGTCTACCTGAGCGAGAGTGTGTGTGTGTGTGTGTGTGTGTGGAGAGCATTTGCTGTTTTGTTGTTTACAGAATGGAGCAGGGAGGCAAGAGGAGGAGTCGTGGGTGATTCATTGAAAACCTTATTTGCTAGATGCTTTTGAACCGGCTCGCTGGGCTGAAGTGGGGAGATCAATTTCCCACCGCACGTTGCCGCGGCAGCAGGATGCGCAGGCCTCTTGATGCTGCACTATTTGATGTGGTGTGCACACTCATTCAGGCCATTACAACACCGGCTGCCACTGCTAGGAGGGAAGTGTTTGTGTTGTGTGTGTGTCGTGTGTGTGTGGTGTGTGTGTGTGTGTGTGTGTGTGTGTGTGTGTGTGTGTGTGTATGTGTGAGTTTTCCAGCAGTGACGCTTTAATGGCCCTCAGTCTCTCTCCCACCTTGGTGCATGAAGCACAGATGGCCATTCAAGTCAAAAGGGGCCCCTTACTCTGATTGACTTAGCATCAGGCTCTAGGATCATCAATGGTTGTTAGTTTAATTGAGCGGTGTACACGTTCCCATTGATGCACCCGTGCTCATGCCGAGTCTCTTTCAGGCCGGGTCATCAACATCAACAGTCACCGAGGACATGCCTGGGGGAGTTTTTATTCAGTTTCATCCAAACACGTGCATAGACTATCAAGCTCCATCTTTGCCTCTCACACACTCACTCAAATCTTTCCGAAGATTTCCATCAAAACCACACTATTCATTTCTCTTCTCTTTCACTACTGTTCTAATGCTAAGTGCATTTCGGTTCCGAGCCATAGCCTACCCCACCCATTAGACAGAGCCACACAAGCAAGGCTTCTGTATGGTGTACAGCAGAGTTGGTTTGGTTGGTTGGACGTCTTTCATCAGTGTATGTGTCTGGGACGTGGGCGGATGCTCCCTAGCTCACAAATCTACTGGGGCATAGCCACCGTCTTCACACCCCGAGTGTTAGCAAATGTTAGTGTAGCCCGCAATTTGCTCATTTAGCCTGACGAGCTTGAATATAATCCCTGCTCGCGATCGGTCGGGTTTAGGAGGGATGTGTCTGGTACATTAACAAACATGGAAACCATTCCACCGGCAACATCATCAAGGTTGCTGAAATTCACGCAAAGCCCGTTCATTCAGCTTTCCCAGTTAACCACCACCATGTTGCCTCGGCACAGTTCACAGCTTTTGGGTATCCAGGCTGTATGGACGGTGAGATACAGTAACTTTGCAGTCACCAGTCGATAGAGTGAATTGGCTTCATCTTATGAATGAGGGCGTTTTACTGTCTCTTCAATCAAGCACTGCCCTGAGGTACACTATACCTACCTACCTACTGTGTGTGTAATATTTTCCACAGCAGCAAAAAGCAGCAGCTCCGAAATGGAGAAATTTGAGAAAATGCGAGGAGAATGGAATTTTTTCCCCATCATTTCCCATCATTCCCTTGTGAGGGCTACAGCAGCGCACTCACAGCTCTGAGACTTGAGTATCACCCCCTGGTCCTCCCCCCAGTAATATGCAGGTTAGCCATTTCAAATATCAATCAGGCCTGATGCTATTGAAGGATCTTTTGAGTAAACCTTCACGCTCCGCGTGTTGCGCCATCGCAAGAAGAAAAAAAGGCTCTCCAGAAGGACCTAATCAAAAGAGCGCCGGCTGCAATCTGTTGTCATTTTCTTTGTGAGCGCTGCTTTTAAATGGAGAGATTGCTGCCTCATTGCCCATCTGGCACACACAGGCAATCTCCTACACACACACACAGACACACACACACACACACACACACACACACACACACACACACACACACTCACACATTCTCTCACAGAGACCTAGCAATTCATCACTGCCTTGTCAGGACGCTGAAGCCAGTGGCAAAAGTATCTGTTCATGAGGACCAACTTTTAAGACTAGCCTGCTGAGAGCAGGCTATTGGAGAGGAAGGAAAGAGGGGAAAATGTGTGTAAACGGAAAACTGCTGTGATTAGTTTCTGGATGGATTGATGCTCCCTTCAGCATCCAAATGCACGCCGTGCTACACATATTTATTAGGCTATTCTTAGAAAAAGCTACTCTCTATTTATGTATAGAGTGCATTTGTAGTCATGCATGGGTAGAGGTGAAGACGTCAGGTAGCGGTGTCCGTCCTCAGCGTTCAGTCCCCTGGGGTGATGGATGCTGCACATCCATAGGAGATGAGGGTGCTGGCAAATGAGCTTATTTTGAGTACCTTCAGAGTTACATTTTAATGTAGGAAAAGTTATCCCTGTCCAGCGGAGTGTGTAGTGAAGTACATAGAGTTTGATTAATGAGTGCCATTGTTTGTTTGCGTGTTTATTTTGTGTGTGCGTGTTTTTGTGTGTGTGTGTGTGTGTGTGTGTGTGTGTGTGTGTGTGTGTGTGTGTGTGTGTGTGTGTGTGTGTGTGTGTGTTGGCCTGTGTGTGTATCTGCCATTCAGAGGTGTATGTGATTTGCATTGTGATTTAAGTGATTTGCATTAAGAGCATCTTGTGAACTCTTGAAGATGTGTGATGGAAATATAAATAAACATTTAGCAACTGTAAAGTATGTCAGATAAAACGAAATGTCAGCCATAATATGCACTTTTTCATGAACGCAGATCCTTTGAGGTGAGTTACAGTCGAGGTTCTGAGGAGATTGGTAGCAGTCTCTTTTGAAATCTCGGTTATTGAGTTGTAACCCTTTCAGTGTAGTTAACCAAGTCGACTGCTGACTCCCTTTGCAGGAGTAAATAGGGCAATGTGGCCGTTTGAAAGAACTCAAGGTTGTTGTGTTCATCAGATCCCCCTACACGTCAGCCTCATCCGAGTGTCACAATAGCCTTTGTGCCTTTTGTTTGTGTGTATGTTTTGTTCATGCTACATGCGCTATATGGCCTTCAATCAAGTGCTATATTGTATCGTTGATCGTTGCTTTTTTATCCCTCTTCAATGTGGCAGTTTTGTTGCCGACGTGTTTTTTGCCGTCTAGTGCAGTGTTTCTCAAAGTGTGGTCCGGGGACCACTGGTGGTCCGCAAGCTATCCCAAGTGGTCCGTGAGCAGACATGGTAAAATATGATATAGATGAGTTGTTTGCAGTATTAAACCAACTTGTATGTAAATCCAAACAGTTCTGCAACACTGCCCGTGTAAACTATGCCAGTTTATTAATTATATTAATCCTCTGACACAATAAGCAAGGTGCAAAGGCAATAGGCAAGGTGGCTCATCGAGTAAGCCTATTGTGTAATATACTGTTGAAATGGGTCTACTCTTTTTTTTTTTTTTTTAAGCTAGGTGGTCCGTGGTTTTTTATTTATTGATTAAGTGGTCCTTGGTCTGAAAAAGTTTGAGAAACACTGGTCTAGTGTATGCATGCGTGTGGGTGTGCTTGCATTTGCACGTCAAGTCAGTGCAGGATGGCTACAAAAAGTCCTGCAGGGATGAAAGCCTGCTTTGGATTTGACATGAAAAGCCGGCTATGCCTAGCTCAGGACTGGCCTAAGGACGACCCAAGAAGGGTTGAGGAGGGTGCAGTCCAGTCCTCGAACAGGAGAAGCTCAAGTGCTGTGTGCGTGTGTGTGCGTGTTCGTGTGCGTGTGTGTGTTAAAGAAGCAGCAGCACACGTGTCCAGGAAGAACCAGTCTCTCTGCACCCCAGAGCCCGACGTCCACTCTGGCCTGTGTCCAGTGGGCCACAGAGAGTTCTGGACTTGGACTGGTTTGTTGCACCCTTACCAATCCTAAACAATGAGATGTGCCATGGTCATTATCAGCTACGATGGATGAACAGTGTTTGTGTGTGTGCTTTGTCATGATATTTCTTCATGTTTCTTTCGGTGCAAGCCGGTTGTTGCATTATGAAAGTGTTCTTGCTCGCTCTCTCTCCCCCACATACTCACATCTCCAGCTGTCTCTATCAGTACCAACAAGGCCTCTACCTCAATCTATTTACTCTCCTCCCTAGTCTTCTCCTGCTCCCTCTCTTACGTTTGAGTGGGCTTTGCTCTTTTCTCCACAAATGCAGATGGACCCAGGGTTAAAAAAAATGCAGCTACTTTGCATGTTGATGAGTTCAGGTAAACCCAGTCTATTATCTGCTATTCATTTGACTGTAAAATTTCAGCAGCTGCTCTGGCTTTGTAGTCGCCGAAGATTGCCGTGTCTTTGGCGGGCAAAGAAAGGTGATCGGTATCCATGAGAGGGTTATCAGTCTCAAACAGAGTTAAAAGTTTACTTCCTGTGCGGGTCTATTTGTTAAGGCACCTCCTCTGCCGAGCAGCAGAGATTAAGTTCCACTGGCTCTCTTGGATTTTTGCCACCTCCCGCAAATGAATTGATGGGCCTACCTCCTTCACCTCCAAGTTGAGTGTGAAAATGAATACCCTCCACCCACCCCTACCCTCTCTCTCTTCTAATCTGTACCTTACATGAAATGGTCCACATGCTCCCTTATGGGATGCTGGGACTGTTTGATTCTTTCTTTCTCTCTTTCTCTCTCTCTGCATTTCTGCATTTCTTTTCTTTATTTTTGCATTTCTTTCTGCATTTCTTTTCTTTTTCATCTACATTTCTTTCTCTCTTGTATTTTCTGGATTTCCCTCTTGCTGTATTTCAGTATTTTTTTCTTTTTTCTTTTATTATTTCTTTCTTTTTCTATGTTGTACAATTCCAACAACAAAAACGACGGTTCCTGTTTATTCAAGGCTGTGATATTCTGAAGGCAGAGTCATTATATTCAATAATATCTCTCACAACAGTGTGGCCATTACACTAGCTTGACGCTATTTATGCCAATACCTGATGTTAAACAAATGCAAGCTTTCAAAAACAATCAGATTAATGATTAAACCCATCCCTGTTTTTTATTGGGTGTGTTTGGTCGTGAGTCAAAGCCGTTCTGTCCAAAAAACAAAGGACTCCCAGGGGCTGAAGCAAGGTGATTAGCAGAGGCGTTTGCCTCGCTGTTCATCACACTGGTGCCTTCTGCAGACGTGGGTCCAGCTCTGTGCTCAGGACCGTCTGGGACTGTGTGGCGTGGGCCTTGCCGTTGCTGCTGCCACTGCCTACAGCTACTAATCTCTTGATTGGATTGTGTCTCGTTTGCCTCTCTTTTGATTTTTCCTGCTTTTGGTGAGATTTCCGTACTGATTTTTTGAAGGCACTTTTCTGGGGGCTTCTGCAAGAGGCATGTTATCTTGCTAGGGCCAGCACTGGAAAGTTGGTTCCGTGTGTTGAATCGTTGATGCCCCTTGCAACAGATTGGGCTCGTTCCAGGACAGCGTTTTGAGTAACCTGTTTTAGGGGATGTGCTGGTACTGACATTTAGCTCAACAATTACATTTTCAGTTAGGGAGGGAAAAGTCTAAGTCAGTTACAGTAACACTGAGCATCCAGAGCATGTAAGACAGGTGTCCACTCGCTTAAACATACTCAAACGGTACAATGCAGCCTGTAGTCTTGTGGGCCAATTGCAGTCAATTCAATTATATTTGCCTAGTTGTAGACCACTTGCTTGGAAGAGGAATCAATTTTCAGATTCATCTGGAGAAAAAGCCTTTCAGACTCGGATTTGTGCCATTTGAGTCATCACTGCATCCACCCACCCACAGACAGACATGGACAGGGCAAGACATCCAACAGATTAAACTAATTTAGAAATCAAGTTTAGAAGTACATTTACTCTTTTACATGTGGGTGGAGGAACTCATTTCAGAATTGCTTCAGGACTTTTAAGATCAATGTACATCCAATGATGTTTGATATTGAAAAAAACAGTGCTGTGATGCATACAAATACTGTGGAGCATTCTCTTTTTTTAAAATCATCGTCTTTTGTTGTCACATTTATGCCGTCTGTGTTTTGTTTTTCACAAGAAAAACTTCAGGGTGAAGCTGGTCTGTTGATGTTCACCAGCTGAGCCATGGCTATCAGCTACATTACAGCCAGCAGCTAGACCAACTTTGGCTCTGCTGAATAGTTGAATCTGAGCTAATACACAGAAACACACACAACTATGGGCTCACACACATCTATTTCTATCCAGAGCAGACTTAAACCTCAACACTCAGCAGATAATTGCTTAGACCCACACGCTGAGACTCGAGAGAGCTGCCGTTGACCTCAAAGATTTAATTCACAAATACTGACAATGGACACAGTCTGCCCAAGTCTGATTAAGTACCACCAATGATCCGTTTTTGATAAATATCTGTACGATATTTAGCGGGGGGGGGGGGCCCTAAGAGAATTTCTCGAGGTAAAGTGCTGTCGCGCGCGTTTGAGCTCCGAGTCACCTCTTCTTGGAGGAAGAGCGCATGTTTGAATCTGCAAGCATGTTCACTAATGAACATTTCTTGACGAAGCTGGCTTATCTTAGGGACTGTACGATATTTAGCGGGGGGGGGCGGGCTAAGAGAATTTTTTAAGCCTTAGGGGAAGGCCCAGGATAATTTTTTTGGCCTGGGGGGAGGGGCGAGGAAAATTATTTTTTCCTGATCCATGATCTTTTTTTCCCTGATCAATGATCCGTTTTTGATATTTTAAAAGGTTTGTAGGCCAAAACATGATTCACGTCTTTTTGACAGAGTGGGCGAGTCCAAAAAGTCGCAACCCTACCTGAATCTCCCACAACCCACCTCGTAAGCTTGCAGGTCACCCGCGGAGTCATAAACAAAATATTTTAATGATATTCGGGTCATTTGTGGGTGGGTCAGTTAAAATTAATTAAATATATATTTTCTACAAATAGGCCTACTTAAAATATCACGAGAAGGCTAGCATCAATACAGTAAAGCATCAATACAGTAAAGTCAACAGTAAAGAAGCTGAAGACGCGAGTTAAAATAATAAAGACACCCTTTCAGGAAAAGCGATATAGGCTATGAGAAATATTGGGAAAAGTTGACAGTAGTATAAGTTATGGTACTATAAGATGACCGTTAAAGTTATGGTCTATGTAGGCCTACTTCTTGCGAAGCCATTTAAAAGTATGACAGCCGAAACGGGCAGCCTGCAGGAATAAATGTTATGGCACAGACTACACACAGCCATACCGGTATGTATAGGTTCGCACATGCATAAAAGTTACCTTAGTTCGTTGTGTGTTAACACTGGGCTTAAGTTAAATAGCAACACTTTTGGAGTTGAGTTTTCAAGAAAGAATTAAGTCCTCTGGTGTTAAAAATACTCCAATATGGTGTTTCTGCTTAACCCTTTCGTGCCCGTGCCGAACATTCCATTTTTGGTGCCGAATGACCTCCTTACACAAAAAACCTTATTTCTTGAGTATAATACATACCATCGGTCAGACACCAAACAGGACGAGGACCACAAAAGCGTCACGTTCAAAAGTTTATTTAAGGGTTGGGGGTTAAGGGGGTTTCAGGGGTTCTGGGGGGGGTACAGGAGTTCCAAGAGTCTGCGTGTGTGTGTTCCCCCAGTAGCCGAACAGCGATGGCAGGAGCTGGATGATCCGGGAAGTCCTGGGGGAAACACACACACACAACAGCAATTGAACCGAAGCAGCAGTACAGTCAAGGACTAGGCGGTATTCGTAGAAGAGGGACGGAAGGCAGGTCAAGATTACCGGGGCTGGAGAACACAGAAGTAGTCGAGCGGGTCCGGGATCACAGGCAAAGAGTCAGAGGCGTTTTCCAAAACAGGCAGGTAACTGGTGCTGGTTGCAGACGATCTGACAAGTGTGGACTGAAAAGCAAGGCTTTATATACAGGGCATGATGAGTGGTGAATGCAGTGCAGCTGGTAGGTAACGAGGGTGAGGCAGAGCAGAGCAGAGCAGGAACAGGTGGAGGTCAGACTTCAATCAGCGTGTGTTACCAGGCAGAGAGAGAGCTCATGACACCATCAATGGGATATACATACCATTGTAATCAGAAGGGTCAGTTCTATCAAATGATGTAAAATACATATGGTAATGTTGATATAGTAATGAACAGTCTTTGAAAATCCTCTCCAAATGTATACCGAAATTCGTTAAAATTGAATTTCATTCGCATAAAAATGAATTTTCATCATATGAAATTCTATACGAGATAGGGCTATTTAACAAAAAAGACTGAATTGGAATATCATTAACCTTTCAAAAGTTATGATAAATTAAGTGATAAGTGTAAAAAAAATGCCGGAAACGGGATTTAGAATGTTGACAGAATTCACATTCTCTTTCTCACCAAAAACATAAAAGTATGCATAAAAACTAATAATGAAGTCAGACACAATGGTTTAGATTTATTTGGTCCATAAGAATAAACCATTTATTTGTATATAAGCAAATGCTACAGTCAACAATAATGATATATAAAAGAAAAACATGTACCTTACCAGTAATACAGGAAGTAAGTATACTGTATATTTATTGAAGATCAATTCTGAAGAGACATAGAATACATTTGATTCAACAGATACAACTTCCTTATATAAATTAGTGTAATATGAATATGATATACATCTATAAAATGTATTATTTATGAAAAGCTAGGAATACAATCAACTTCAACATCACTCAAAAATCAATGTGTCTAAACATTTGAAAGTGGATTACATAGAACAAGCCTGTTGAGAATAAACACATACACACATATACACACAAACTCACACACACACACACAGAGGAGGATAGGGAAAGGTGGGGTGGGGAACCTGAAGGTTAAACACAGAAGACCTATGACTCATAACGAAACGCATCCCCTTCTGTAGAATGCCAAATCTGACAGCAATTTTGTTTACCAAAAAAGCAGTCACCTACCGCTGAACTCCAGGCCATACAAGCTACTTTAGTGTTATTATGTATTGTTTTTATAACAAAGCCAACAATTTTTCTTTGGCTCCTGCTGTACAGGAATATGTACTTGATGAAAAGACGACAGAGTAGTAGTTGGAGCAGCTTAAGGCGAGGCTGAAATTTTGACGGAAATGCCTGCCAGCTGTTGTGATAGATTTTCGCCAAAGTCTTTCTGGCTGTAGCTACCAAACCTAGGTTCAACACCAGATTCTGCATTGCCAAACTTGAAATAATAAGAAACTACTGAAACAGCAATGTCAATGGAGAAAAAGTGTACACAATATGTATTTCTTATTTGGTCAACGCTCCCTGATCCCTTCAGAGACTTGGTTCCCCAGTAGCAATGGATATTAGGGAGGGAAGTGAAGTCCCATGTCAATGATCAATCCCAGAAAACTGTGAAACTCTTCTGGGGTCTCTTCATCCCATGCCCCTGCACTGTGTGTTTGCATACGACGGCCTACTAAGCACAACCTCCCACCCGTTCCGGTTGGTAAAACCACATATGCCTGGGACAACAACATAAAAATCAACATAAGTCTATTTCACAGTGTTTTAGTGGCAGTCTACACCACCCTACGCATGCCACCTAAATCTATACCTTCTTCCTCCATCCTCACATGGTCTTCAACATTGTGAGCGCAAGCTCATCAGCAGTCAGCTACCTCTTCAGGCCTGCAAGGAGGTCTGTGTAGGTCTTGTCATCCTCCATCTGAAACAGTAAAATCATACAAATGTAATACATTTATTAATTTAAAAAATAAAATCACAAAACTACAGATGTGTGCGTGTGTGCACATACATACACAAGAAGAGGTAGCCTAAACTATTGAAGCAACAACTCAGAAATATTTAGAAGTATGAAAAGTCATTTTATTACACATGGGTTTAGCTACCCTAAATCTGATTGCCTGGCTGGCATTAAGATAAAGACAGATTACATTTCACCTAGTAACTAACTGCTTAAATGCAATAATGACATTTCTGACATAATATGTGATTTCACATCATGTTTTCTATAAAACTACATATTGAGAAGAGTAGAATATCAAGTCATGCCATCTTAGAAAATGTTGAGACAAGCAAGTCTGATATTTGTCATTTAGAAGCAAGGTAAAACAGTTCACTACAAACTGCCTAGCGAGGTAACAACCCGATGAGAGGCAATACGTTAATTAGCACTACATTTCTGACAGAATCCGTGATTTCACATCTTGTTTTCTACAACTACATATTGAGAGGAGTAAAAATATCGCTCAACTTATTTCATGTAAGAGAACGCAACTTAGAAACGCGGCGCCCATTGATTTATTCAGCTTTGGTATGCTATACTGACTTGCCAATATAATGCTTACCTAACAAGCAAATTGGTACTAGAAAACAAACTTACTTACAGGTTATATACTAACAGGTTTTTAAATGAAATTGTCAAATGAAAATAACTGATATCAAAAGCAAACGAGAATACTGCAAGCAGTTCAGAGTAATGCAGCTAGCTAAAGTTACATGACGATGCACTTAGACCCCGCTATGCCATAATGTTGACGCTGATGAGAAAGCATATTACTGTCAAATAACATGATTTTATGACTACAAATTAAGATTAGCCATAACTAGAAACGATTTAAAATATATATTACCTCAGTTTATCCAGCTGTGTGGTTTCCAGTCGAGGTAAACTCCAACGAAGTGCAGGTGGCATCTGGCGGTCCATGTTAAAATGTACGACTGAAAAGTTTTTTTCACAACTCATCTTCAAGTATCCAAAACATTTCGCGCCATAAACCCCTTAACCAATCATATCAAATTGAAGCTTATGTTGTCAGCATTACGGGGAAGATTTCAGAAATAAAATCAGTCATTGGACAGCTGAGATATTAGATGATTGGTCATTGTTAAAATTTTAACGAAATTAGAACGGTCGGGCTTGTAAGGGTTAACTCTCACAGTGTAAAATGTTAACACCTTGTTAGTGTTGTAACTTATAACACTTACAAAAATGTTAATTTAACACTTTTGTGGTGGTCCCCATATATACACCCATATATTGTTAAATTTAAATCTATCAGTGTTGAAATCCCGATTTCAAATTTGCTGTGTACCGGTATGTATAGGTTCGCGCATGCATAAAAGTTACCTTAGTTCGTTGTGTTTGTGACTTTAAACAGTGGATGTGCTTTAGTAAAGCTTTGTGCTTCATTCAGCATTTTAAACCAGTTCTTACGCTAACGTTTTGACAAGCAATGTATCTCTCTTGCCTACCTTGCCTCACCATTTCTGTTTTTGTGTGTGCTTGCGCTCTTATTCTCATTTTCTCCCCTGCGCAAACATTATGTCCTGCATGCCTACTACGTGTAGTTCTACTGCATAAAGTTTCGCAAATAAATTAGTTTGTTTTACAGAAATGGACTACTGTCACACTGCATGCAGGCTATAACCAAAAGCACACATTTTGTAAATAAGCGGGTCGGATCGCGGGTCGGGTATAATTTTGTCCTAATTAATATTTGCGGTCCGAGTTGCAGTCTGGTTGATTAAAATATCGGGCGACCGCGGGCCGCTTGTGACCAAACCCGCGCAACACTGTTGTGTAGCCTACCCGTGTGTGTGTGTGTGTGCTTATGACATTTGCTGCCTGGCCGTTTTAACCTTGTAAACGTCATTTTTCGACCCGTTTTATTTTATTCACGTAGGGGGGAGGGCCTAGGAGAATTTTTTTGAGCCGGGGGGAGGCCCCTGGAAAAAAAAATTTGACCAGGGGGGAGGGCCAGGCAGAACATTTTTAACCCGATCGTCTGGCGACCGGCCCTCCCCTCTGCTAAATATCGTACAGTCCCTTAGCGATATATCTTAGCGATACATTTGAGTTAAATGTCCAGTTACAAGGCAAAGACAAGCACCTACCTCACCTAGCAAATAAGATTACTGCATTCACCAACAAAACTTGAGGTATGGGGCAGGCGCCTCTATTATGCCTTTGAGATTTCTGAGCGAAATCGCTGAAACGTCTGATTCGGGAGCCACTCTTGTGATCCCATGTGTTAAACAGTAGGCCTACATCACATCCCTGCAAAGTTTATTTCAAAAATATTTCGCAACCAGCAGTGCTCAGTATGACTGGATTATGGATCCATTTAATGCAGCCTGTTGGTATTTCATTGAATATATTGTACAATGCTGTAAAATGGCCTATGATTCCTAATATGTTGCTGGAAAACAGAAATATGTGTGTTATTATGTATTTATTTATTAGATAGATAGATAGATCGATAGATAGATAGATAGATAGATAGATAGATAGATAGATAGATAGATAGATAGATAGATAGATAGATAGATAGATAGATACTTTATTGATCCCCATGGGGAAATTCAAGGGTCTCAGTAGCATACAGACATCACACACAACATGCACTTACAGCAGAAATGGTAAACATAAGTATAAACATATAACTAAACTCCACTGTACAATAAAGACAGTACAAGATAAGAAAGATAAGAAAACTAACAAAACTAAATACACTATATAAATTAAATTAAGAAGGTCCAATGTGCTTGAGGGTGATCAAGCATAAGACGCTTGTAGTGACAGGGCCGGGACTGGTAATGTGCTAAAGGGAGTGAGTGTCATGGTGAAGGTGCAACCATAGTCCAACCATAGTCCTTTAGTTATGTGTGCATGGCAAGGTAGTAGTCCAACCATAGTCCTTTAGTTATGTGTGCATGGCAAGGTGCTCAAGAGAGTGAGTGTCATGGTGAAGGTGCAAAAAGTAGTCCAACATTAGTCCAACAGTGCAACAGTGCAAGAGTAAGGTCTAGAGACCAGCATAAACTAGATGTACCGCAGAGCGGTACAAAATATGACCGCCGCCCAGTCCAGCACATTTTTTCCACAAAAAGAAATCACGCTGAAAGGCCTATATGATTGTAACTGTCTCACTAAATTGCATTATCCACACTCAATTCTCACTGGTATCTGCTAGACAACAAGTACCAAAACATGATTAGTTCATAGATTTCACATGTAATTCATTTTATACAACCCCACCTCCATCTTGCCTGTTCATAATTCTGAGAAATTCTTGATTGTTTGTGTTATGTTTATGTTATGTGTGTGTGTGTGTGTGTGTGCCTGCGTATGTGCCTGTGCATGCAAGCGTACATATGTCTACTGTGTGAGTATGTGTCATACGTATGATTACTGTGAATGTATGTGTGTGTGTGTGTGTGTGTGTATCTGTTTGTGCACATGTGTGCACATGAAATGGGTTAAGATGACCCCTGGAGGCAAACATACGGAAAAAAATGGTCATCCTAGGCCCTACAGTTCTCAAGATATTCACAGAGAACTGTGTCTGCCCTACCCTCCTTTCGGGGGGTCCAGTCCAGCGGGGGGGCTACAGATCAAAACGAAAAATGACGGTTCCATGCTATCCATGTGGGGGTATATGCCCACCAAGTTTTGTGTACCCCGGTCTTTCAGTGTCCCGGGAATCATTGACGGAAATTTGGGCATGCGAAAAAGAAAAATTAAATAAATAATAAAAAAATAAATAAATAAATCATTCATTCAGTATTGTAGCAGAAGCCTGACCGCAGCCATTGATCATGTGTGCTAATATAGCATGAAAAACAGTGTAGCAGTAAAACAGTAGTGAAAAACATTAGGCTGTGTACATTAGTAAAACAGTAGTAAAGCAGTAGTAGTGGGCAGTCAGTACTCCTCTCTCCTCTTCCCTTTAGTGAGGCATTGAACAGTTCAATGGCCCTAGGAACAAATGACTTCCTCAGCCTTTCAGTTGTGCATGGCAGTGAGCGAAGTCTCCAGCTGATCAAGCTCTTTTGCTTTTTGATAGTGCTGTAGAGTGGATGACATTCATTGTCCAAGATGTTGATCAGTTTGTTTAGGGTCCTTTTGTCAGATATTGAAGTGATGCACTCCAGTTCAGCTCCCACTACAGAGCCAGCCTTCCTTACCAGCCTGTCAAGTCGCCCAGCATCCTTCTTCTTTGTGCTTCCTCCCCAGCATACCACTGCATAGAAGAGGGTGCTAGCCACAACAGACTGGTAGAACATCCTAAGGAGCTTGCTGCACACATTGAAGGACCGCAGCCTCCTCAGGAAGTACAGCCTGCAGAGCGGGCTTAGACCTGCGGAAATCCACCATCATCCATTATTATATCTGCAGCACCAGCTGATTTTAACTTTGTTAAAGAGGATATATTTAGAACTTGTCATTATTTCAATAAATTTGACAATTTTAAGCTTGACCTACCACTTTCTTAGAGCGATGAGGGACAGGTGGGGCTCGAGAATGCCCCCTTGATCAAAGTGGGGAATGAAAGAAAACGTTTGAGAACCACTGCTCTAAGGAGTGACTCAGAAAGTCACGCAGACAACTGTCTCACTCTGAAGACACTAACTTATAGCTGTCTCACTCCCAGGGTACTAAGCTACACAATAACATAATGGGAATTTGTTGTCTAGCTCATTAGTTCCTTATACCTTAGGAAAGCTAACAGCTTTCTATAAGGATCTAGTTTGTTAACTACCACAGTCACGAGTTGGGTCGCGATAGTCTGTCATTTTTAAAAAGTGGGTCCCCAGAAAAAATAGTTTGAGAAACACTGTCTTATACACTACACAATATCTCAGGGCCTCCTAGTTTCCATACGTCACATGTCCAATCAGAAGTCAAGGTTCTTCCCCTTTACAGGTGATTGACATTTTGACAAACCAATCAGTGAGTTTCTACTGCAGAGTGGTACATAGGCCTTTTCAGTGGGAATTTACCACAGTTGTTGGCTGGAAAACCTATGGAAGGAGGAGTTTGTAAATTGTCTTCCAGAGAAACCACATATCAAGAATAAGGAAAATGTTCAAAATGTCTTCCTTGGAAGGGTGATGTCACGCATAATGACCAATTATTTGGATTCCATCCACTCACCGGCTTAGTCATTCAGTCAGTCACTTGGCGACTCACTCTCTCACTCACATGATGTGACATCTCATGAAATCTGTCCCTGCGGCAAAGCCATGACCTCCACGCTCCACAGTGCACTGAGGCACCCGATGTACACCCTGAGAGTACCGATTCCTTGTTGTGTGGTGTGTGCGGTGGCTGTTGACCGTGTAATGACTCACTGTGGCTGCCAGTTGTAAGCAGCGTCGGGGATGAGATTTGAGACATCTCAAACAGCCCATGGACTCAGCCGTGGAGATAACACAGCTGCCGATACGAGTGAGCGTTTGAATGAGACCTTTTGCGCGAGGACGATAAACAAATGCACTTCAAAGTGTTTTTGTTTTTGTTTTTGGTTTCAGTGCATCTGGCCTTTAAATTGACCGCCACCTGGAGGGAAGATTAGCTAAATGACAAAAATCGATGTGCCTCTGGCTGAAAACACGAACACACACAGGCCTGAACACGTGCGTGAATGCACGCGCACACATGCACGCACGCACGCAGGCAGGCAGGCAGGGTTTGATTGAGTGTGGGTTTGTTTGCATAGAGTGTCTGGGTATGCTTGGTTGCATGTGTGCATGTATGTGTATGCATACATTTCTCTCTCTCAATATGTTAGCAGATGCTTCTATCCAAAGTTGACTTACATATGTCAATAATATTAAACATGTCCCCGGAGCAACTTGAGGTTAAAGCAAACATCAGATATAGCAACATCAGATCACATACCATCCGCTAGCTGCCTGTGCCCTGAATACACTGTAAAAATGCCAGGAACAGCCCAGGATCCAAAAACGGCAACAAAAACAGCCTGGTCCAGCCTGGACCAAAGAAACATAACAAACTGTTCCAGCCAATTACTGACGAGATGCACGTTTAGGAGAGTTTCAATTGCACGAGAAGGAGGGGGAGGGAGTAGCGAGCTAGCTCTCGGTTTTGTTTGAACGTCAACAGAAGTGACATTACCCAACATCACTTAGAGCACCTTTTAAGTGCCTTGCTCAAAGGCACAATGGTGGAAGCAGGAAATTGAACCCACAACTTTTCAGGCTACTGCTTGCTAGCCCAGCTCCTTAACCACTACGCTACCACCGCCCCCACAGTTCACACAGATATCGTAACACATAACAGATACCAGATAATGTAAAGCTTTCATATTGAACAAGGCATCTGTTAGCATTTGGCTACATAGGCTAAACAGATATCATAACAGTTTGCAATGATATCTTGTTGTTGTTACTGGTTGTTGAAACGTTAAATAAACAATATCTTCTCCAGTCACAATCATACCACTTCTTAAGTAGATCAATCAGAATTTCTGTTTGAAGCAGATGCCGATTCAGATGCAGAACGTTAGTGCCTGACCTCACAAATGCTCTTGTGGATAAATGGGCAAAACATCCCAGACACTCTCCAGAATCTTGAGGAAAGCCTTCCCAGATGAGTGGAAATCTATGCCTATAGATTTAGAATTGGATGTCATAAAAGTTCCTGCTGGTATAATGGCCAGGCGTCCTAATACTAGCTGTCCATATTGTATATATCTATCTACATGTATCTGTGTCTTTAAACATGCATGTAGGTTCGTTGAGAGAATAGTACAACATGGAAAATCATTGTGTGGTGGTCAATGTTGATATTGTGGTGGGCCGCCACAAATAAGTCAATGTATGGGAAACACTGAGGTAGGTTGTGAATCAGCTGAGTGCTGCTGAGGTAGTTGCTTTAGAGGTCAAGAGGTGCGGAGCTAAAATGCAAACGCCAGCTAGCTTAGAACAAATGACTGCACTCGTAGTGTTTAGCAGAGATGCCACAGTTGGAGCCTTTTAACCAGGAGTCGCATGGATAAATTGGCTGAAGCAGAAGCAGAAATTTGTATCGATCGTCTTCGGGAGGAAAAGGCTGTGGCTTGTCTTTCTATTGGAATAAGTGTGTTTGTGTACCACAAGTTGCTTTGATCATTTGGACATGGTCTGTGTCCGAGAAACCATGAACTCAGAAGACTGTGTTAGCGAACTTTGAAAATCACTGGAAGTCACTGGAGACATGAGAAGTGAATGGGAAGTGTTTTGTTTTCAAAAGTCCTCTTTTGTTTTGACTGTCATTAATATTGTCCTACCACCACCTCCACCCCCACCCTCCGTCCCTGCCACAGTCACGGGAGGTGATTAAAAGTGGCCCGGAGGCTGTCTGTATGCTGGGTTCCTCTCCCTGGCTTGACGGAGCTTCGGGAGGGGTCCAGGGCCAGCTCTGTGTTCAGCTAATGAGGACCCCTGTCGACTAGTTCAGACGGGAGTTGAGGTAAAGTTTGGCAGCGCTGTATGCCTCCAAATGCCAGCTGTTCCATGTTCCAAACATTTGAGGGGGGCACAGCATGATCAAACTATCTGCTACCTTTTTATCTCTTTAGTTTTGTCTCTCTCTCTCTCTCTCTGCATTTTAGTATTTCATTTTCTTCCTCTTTTTCTCTATGTCCGTCTCTGTCTCCCCTCTCAATTCAATTCAAATTGTTTTATTGGCATGACAATTCGTTAAAAAAGTTTTGCCAAAGGATACAATATCTAGAAATCATCAGAACATAACCCCCCCCCCCCCCCACCCTTTACAAAGGATGACATTCATTAAGTGCATATGAACAGTGAGTGGAATGTGCATGTGGAATATGTGGAGCATGTGGAATATAAGTTTAGGAGGATGCTCTTGATTCAGGGTCTCTGTTTTTATGTTTTTTCCTCACTGCATCATGAAGGCTCCTGCGTACTGAGCACAGACAAAAGGATGACCTAACCTAAATCACCTCAATCACATTCACCGGCCTGCCCCATATCACATGTGGCGATGTGGGGGTGCCAAGCGAAGAGGCAGTACAAATTCTGCTCTTCCTCCTCCTTTTCTTCTATGTCCTCTTTCTTTTGCTCCTCTCCTTCCCCCTCCTCCTCCATCATCTCATTCCCCTGCTGTTCTTTATACTCATGCTCTTTCTCTTCATCACCTTTCTCTTCCTCCTCCTCCTCCTCTCTTTCTCCCCTTCCTGCTGCTCCTCCTATGCTTCCTCTTAGAAGCTGACCTTCTGACTAGGTACAAGTGTGGGCGGCTTTGTCAAGCTGACGTCTTGGTGACCTCATCTGAGGTGGTGGCCCTGACCTGTAAAGCTAACATCCCGACCAGGCTGCTCTAGTTTCCAGGAATGGCTCTTCTCCTCATAAAGACCCCCAGTATTGTCTGTGTAAAAAACAATCAGAAACACGTGTCTGGAAAACTCGGAGATATCTCCAGGAGAATGCCATGCCCTGGAGCGCTACTTTGATTCAGCCCTCGCATTTCACAGGCCACCTTTGGTCACCCTTGGCTCTGCTCCCTGGACTGTGTCCGTCTGCCACGGCATAAAAATCACGTCCCCGCAGGGTAGTGTTAATTTAGTCAGACGAGACAAGAGGAAATATGTTAGTCAACAACCTTTTTTTTCATGACTAAGACGAGACTATGACGAGACGGCAGTAATGTCCTGAAACACTGACTAAGACTATCTTAAGATGCATTATTGTTGATGAAAAAAGACGAGACTAAAATGTTTTGCATGAAATAAAAACTAAGATAAAATCTCTCTTCATTTTCGTCTACAAAATGAGAAGACAGAATTAGGGATCGACCGATATTTGCGTTTTTACGTGTATCGGCATCGGCCGATAAGCGCTGCATTCGCCGATAGTTTTTTCCCCGCATTATTTACATACAGGCATAAACAGGCAGCTCTGTGTTGCTGGAGACGCTGCAATTCACGTGCAGACTGCCCCTCCCCCACGAGCAGAGTGCTGAAATCCTGCTCTTCAAGACAACAGTAAACTTTAAACTTTCAAAGCATCTTTTAACTGTTTGACTTAGCTGAAATATTGCCATACACTTTGAAGGTGGAAGCATGTTTGTGGGTCCAAATGGAAAACACGAATGATAGATAGGTAGGCTACTTTTTTTAATGCTTAATGATCGTTTATAGCCTAAAACTGCTTGCCATTGTATTTAGGGAGCTGCAAATAGCTAAGTTGTAGGCTATCCATATTCATGCGGTAGCTGTTACAAACACTGGTCATATGATTAAGTAGCCTAATGCCAACGTTGTTCCGTGGAATTTGTGGGAGTTTTATTCAGCGGCCACCTGGCTGAGTGTTGGAGCGTGTGGTGTGTGTGTGTGTGTGTGTGTCTCTCTCCCTGAATGCCTGTTCTATAAAACATGCTTGCCATTGTATTTAGGGAGCTGCAAATAGCTAAGTTGTAGGCTATCCGTATGCATGTGTTAGCGGTAGCTGTTAGGAACACTGGTCAATCATATGATTAAGTAATGCCGACGTTCGGAGATATTTGTGGGAGTTTTATTCAGCGACCACCTGGCTGAGTTTTGGACGCGTGTGGTGTGTGCGTCTCCCTCCATAGACATAATATACATAGACGCCGCATCGACCGCTACTCCTTACTAGCGCTGACGAGATTTGGAGCCGCCATCTTGGACCGGTCATCCACTCCACTCAGTGTAATCTGTTTGGCCGGTGAGATGAGCTGTCAGCGCACTTAATTAATCATATCTCACTGAATACCGAACAGATTCTCACGCGTTTTTTTTTGCTGCAAAGGTCATACAGGTAGCTATGATATAGGACACATGATTTAGCGTATTTTAATATTCATAGTGGGTTTAACAGTAATAGAATATTCTGATATATGATATAAAGTGACCTGACGTCTGATATCAAAACTGGGAACATAATCCATGTTTGACAGCATAGACAAAACTAGTTTGATACAAGTTTAATGAGTTAAATATAGTTCACAGTTGACAGAAAAGTTCCATCAACAGCATTATTCACAGTCCACAGAAAGGTTCCATAAACATTTAAGTGAGATCAGTGCCATTCAGACATCTGAGGGGTATTCCAAGTAGGCCTATGTGGTTTAGTGACAAACTTGGGTAAATTGACTCAGAATAAGTTGTAAACCTCCCAGTAGAAAACCTGTATGATACAGGAAACATGGTTGTGTGTATTTTAATATTCATAGTGGGCTTAACAGTAATAGAATATTCTGATATATGATATATTATAAAGTGATGACATCCAATATAAAAACTGGGAACATAACTAATCCACGTTTGACAGCATAGACAAAAACTGGTTTGATACAAGTTTTAATGAGTTAAATTTACAGAAAAAAATCCATTAACATTTTCAGTTCAGTGCCATCAAAAATAAAGTGATGAACAGACATTGGTGTGGCATAAAGGAAATGGAGTAACTGGGTTCAATATCAACAGCATTTGTTAGACAAGTTCCATAAATATTGTAAAGTGCAAGTTTGTAGGTTTGTTTCTGATCCTTAAAAAACAGACATTGGTTTGGCATAGTAAGTGTAACAGTTCATCAATTCAAGACAAAAAGGTGACTTGTCACTTGTACAGTGTCAATGGGTTCATCAACAGCATCTGTTATTTACAGTTCACAGAAAGGTTCCAGCCCCAATGAAGAGATTAAATAAAAAGGAATTAAGAAACATTTTAGAAACTGCTAAGATCAACCCGTTCATTGCAATCAGTAAAGAATCAGGGAGTGTCTTCACAGGCTCAGTAAGACAGAGTTACCGTCATGCAGTTGGTTCTATGATTTCGACAACTGGTGCATGTCATTTTGTATGTTCCCACCTTGCTAAAACTGCTTGGGTACACTTTGGCTGAGAACAAAAGTGCTTCAGACAGCAGGTGGGCAAATAAGATGGCATAGTAAACTGGGTAAACTCCATAAAAGAGGACTGAGTCAACCAGACGATGGGAAAATGGGACACAGAGTGGCAAATGCAGGTGATGATGGTGGAGCTCATAAATCAAACATTCAGTCACAGTGTAGCAGATGCCCTGCAGTACTGCAATGAAGAGCTGCACCTTCCTCAGTTCCAGGGGTGTGAGGAGACCGTTCAGTTCATTCACAGTCTTCTTGAACAAGGCAGTTGTTCTGGAGAGATACAAAATAATAAATAAATGAATGAAAAGGAATTTGAGAGGCATCTTATTCTTGTTAGGGTAAATGACATGTGAATAATACAGTGTTGGGCAAGCTACTTCGAAATTTTAGTGAGCTAAACTATCAGTTACTCTGCCATGAATAAAACACTACACAAAACTACCACCCAGTCAAATGTATTAGTAGCCTAACACAAACACAGCAGTAGGCTAGTTCACTACATAGGAAGCTACTTTAAATTGTGCTAATTTCACATGACAAGAAAAGTGTAGCTTGTCTGGCTAAGCTACTTGATAAATAAAGAAGTTGAGCTATTGAAAAGTTACTTTATTCAGGAAATAGTGAGGCTACCACCAACACACTTAGGCTACAAGTAGCAGCTAGCGATTGCCCAATAGGCTAGTCTGTGCCACTTGTGTAAAATTCGCCGGCCAAATCTAGTATGATTTATTTCTACAATAGCCTTCTAGTGTCAGTTGTAATCTAAGTCAGTGTTATGGAATATGACTTATCAAGTCTCAGTTCATAGCCGGGTGAACATAGCCTAGCTAGATGGCTACGATTTTCATACAGTAATATCACAGATTGCTCCTTCTCAGCTCTCTGGTAATATTCTATTCACAAAATACAACCAATAGTACGGTTATGTTAAATCTTACTTGTGAAAAGTAAATCCCCCGAGTATGGTCCGCCGATTTGAGAAGGAACATGCTGCACAGCGCTGTCATCTTGTGTCTTCTGCTGCAACGCAATGAGGAGTATGACCGGTCCAAGATGGCGGCCGCATTTCTTGTTTCCAGCAGCCAATGCGGCGTCTATGTATATTATGTCTATGTCTCCCTCCCCCTCTCCCTTCGAGCGTGGCGGAGTTGCCATCGCAGTGATATCAGAGCTTTAATAATGAGAGACGTGTAGTTGAATATTAATTCGTGTTAACGTTTATCATGTACCAGACATACCGTGTATGCCTTACTTGTTTAGAGCCGTTTGCTAACGTTATCATTATCAATCCAGTTCAATGGTGGTTCGTCAGCTACCAAACAGAAGTTTGTGTGTGCGTCTGGTCTGTTTCACCAAAGTCCTTTTAGGCAAGTCCCTCCACTCGGCGGCCATATACCAACGTTTTATGGGCACTCATCGGGCACAGTCTTTGGGTCGAACTGCGCGTGCGCAAGGCTTCACGACACCAATCTTGCTCCAGCGGCGAGATCACAACACATGATTGGCACCATAGACATAATATACATAGACGCCGCATCGACCGCTGCTCCCTACTAGCGCTGACGAGATTTGGAGCCGCCATCTTGGACCGGTCATCCACTCCACTCAGTGTAATCTGTTTGGCCAGTGCAATGAGCTGTCAGCACACTTAATTAATCATATCTCACTGAATACCGAACAGATTTTCACGCGGTTTTTTTTGCTGCAAAGGTCATACATGTAGTTATGATACAGGCCACATTGTTCGAAAATACAAAATACAACCAATAGTACGGTAATGTTAAATCTTACTTGTGAAAAGTAAATCCCCCGAGTATGGTCCGCCGATTTGAGCAGGAACATGCTGCACAGTGCTGTCATCTTGTGTTTTCTGCTGCAACGCAATGAGGAGTATGACCGGTCCAAGATGGCGGCCGCATTTCTTGTTTCCAGCAGCCAATGCGGCGTCTATGTATATTATGTCTATGATTGGCACCATGTCTTCACAACACACCATATGATTGGCTCAATGTATTCACATGTCGACGTTTTGCCGAGGAAGGGGTGGGATATGTGTAGACAACGGCTATATTGGCGTGACAAACTAGCCCCATGCATTTCTATGGAGTATTTTTTGAGTGCTGTGTCTCCTCATTAGAAAGTCTCTGGTTTCACTCAGTGGGACACACGCATCACAGCGATATGAGAGTGCTGCGCTACGTGAAGGAGAGATTTTTAAACTTTGAGAGATACGTTTTTATACCTTTTGACGTTGATGCCGTTTAGAACAGAAACATCTGACACCACGTTATTTCCACGTTATTTTCCTCTGCTGATTTATGTTCTGTGGTTGACAAATCTGGCAGCTTTTTTTAGAAAAATATAGACATAGAAAAATTGAAACCATGCAGTCTAAAATGACAAATCAAGCACTTTATTTCAATAGCTACTTTTCAGGCTTATTGTTTTCTTAAATTATTTAAATGTGTTGACAAAGGACATTTTGTGATGACTTGAATTATGTCTTATAATATGTCAGCAAGCAATGCATCATCAAGGCTGTGTTGTAAGATGTTGATGAAAGCATTTTGCACAGTTACAGTAACCATATCCAGTGCACCCATCCATAAGTTCAATAAATGTTCCTTTTTTAAATTGAGACTTATAACATTTGTTATCATCATTTGTGTAATTATGTGTCATTTGTATGATGTAAATTGAGGGAGCAAAATAAAAGCAGTATCGGCCTTCAAATATCGGCTCAAGAAAATCGGCAGCCTGTATCGGTCATCGGCTAAGGCTGATGGAAAAAAATCCATATCGGTCGATCCCTAGACAGAATATCTAGCTGTTACGTTTTCAAAATATTCCGAATGAGGAATACACAACAGCTTTCCTGTAGGCTAGTCTACGTGCTGTTGCTGCAACCCTGTGGCTGCAACACGAAACTACATGGAACAAGAACACTGGAGATTTCAAGCTAACTACCGAAGCTTAGACTAAATTAAAAATAGGTGACAAAATTAACACTACCGTCTCTTCCAGCCTTGCCCTCACCTTAGGCTCACGCGCTCTGTTCCCAATAGTGTTAATTTCGTCAGACGAGACGAGAGGAAAAATGTTCGTCAACAACCTTTTTTTCCATGACTAAGACGAGATGATGACGAGACTGCACTAATGTTCTGAAACACTGACTAAGACTATCCTTAAGATGCATTATTGTTGACGAAAAAAGACGAGACTAAAATGTTTTGCTTGAAATAAAAACTAAGATAAAATTTCTCTTCCATTTTCGTCTACAAAATGAGAAGACAGAATAGCTGTTACCTTTTCAAAGTATTCCGAATGAGTTCATGGTTCATGCGCAGCAGCTTTCCTGTAGGCTAGTCTACGTGCTGTTGCTGCAACCCTGTGGCTGCAGCAGGAAACTACATGGAACAAGAACACCGGAGATTTCTGCCAGAGTTAGGCTTTATGTCACAATGCTACATACCCAGAAGTTGAAGCTTCTCTCATACATATACAAATTAACATCCCCCAGAATGTCCATACGAAAATTTTCAGCAAGTAATGTCAACTATTTAACTAGTTACACTGATGATGCAAAGTTTGCTAGGAAGTAAGCTAATATGGAATGTTCGCTAGCAAGTTAGCTAAGATTGAGAGTTTGTGTTGCGTTTGGGCGCATATCGCCATCTAGCGTGGCGGAGTAAAACATTCATACTTGGGTCCAAGACAGTGTTTCTCAAACTTTTTCAGATGAAGGACCACTTAACTAATCAATAAAAAAGAAACGCACAGACCACCTAGCTAAAAAAAAAATAGACCTAGCAGTATATTAGCCTACACAATACTCACTGAACCACCTTGCTTATTGTCTTTGCACTTAGTTTAATTGTGTCAGAGGATTCATATGATTTAAACTGGCATATCTGACATAGACAGTGTTGTAGAACAGTTTGAATTTACATACAAGTTGGTTCAATATTGCAAACAACTCATCTATATTATATTTTACCACGTCTGCTCGTGGACCACTTGGGATAGCTTGCGGACCACCAGTGGTCCCCGGACCACACTTTGTGAAACACTGGTCTATAAAGATCATGACAGTGGTCCAGTCAAATCTTTTACTGTCTATGGCCAAATCCCAGCCGAGCTATAACTGTAGCTCGACTTACCTGTGCATGTACTGACTGACAAATAAATCAGAATGAGTAATTATAACAGTCGAGTAGCCCTGTGGACACATAATATTGTTAGAAAATTGAGATGTGTGAAACACTATTTGACTGAAATGGTAATCAGAAATAATTTGTTATAAAAAAAGACTAAAATGTTTTGACTAAAACTGATTAAGACTAAGATAGCTTTAGTTTTCTTTTGACTAAAACTAGACTAAAATGACGAGACTTTTAGTTGACTAAAACTTGACTAACAAAAATGATATTTGAATGACTAAATATGACAAAGACTAAAAAGGAAATTTCGTCACAAGACAAGACTAAGACTAAATTAAAAATAGGTGACAAAATTAACACTAGAAAGTCATACCGCCCAGGTTCGCCATTTGATCTCACTCTGGACACGGTCAAAATTCTGTCCGTTCGCTAGAGAATTGCCCAATCAGACTGACCTATTAGCAACACTGTGAATATGTGAAGGGTGGGGTGGGGGATGCAATCCATATTCATGTATAGAGCTGGACTCTGGGCTTAATTTCCAGCTGATTTCACAGAGATGTGTCCTTTGTCCATGCTGCTTGTCAAAACAAACCAAACCATTTATTTATCATATTAAAATGTTTTTCTTTCCCCTGTCATGATTTATGTGCACAATGTAGCCTATCAGCCTTTAGTGGTTAATTTAGAAGCACACGTTCGCTTAACTTAGCTTACTGCATGTTAGTGTTTTCTCCAGTGGTGCTCAGACCTAATGCAATGCGTAGGCTAAGCATTTGAAATTTCACATAGCAGTCACATACCTTGAAAATGAACTTTATTAGTTTAACAGTTGAATTGAAAACCGAATTGTCTGTAGTCTCCTTATTTCATGCGACTGCTTAACCAGAGCCCTTATTAGACATTCTCTGGCTTAACAAACTGTTTCAAAAATGTTTTTTTTCCTACGCGATTCATGCGAAATTATCGTGAAGCTTCAGCACAGCGGCGCCATCGACTGGTCTGGCATATGCACTACAGCACATTTAGCCGGTTACACCTCTGTGTGTGCACGCGAGGTTTTTTCTTGCCGGAGTCGTTAAAGCTGTGAAAGCGGTAAGAGAAAATTCACCCGGCGGTTTCGTGTAAACGGCCTCTAAATGCGCAGTCATGTCTGCCTGTGTTGAAATGCTCTTAGCCCGGCGGGTGCCGCTTAAATGAATGTGATATCTTGATGTCTAAGAGCACTTGCTGCAAGATAAATGATATTTGTTGTCTCCCTGAAAAGAGAGCTCTGATAACATATTCTTTGCCTTTTCTTTTTGCTGCCCTGCGGTTATGTATGTAGTATGTAATGCAATGTAATATTTCTGGGGGTTTTTTGGTTGTGAGGAGGTGTCCATTTGCACTGCTCTTTACTCAGCCTTTACTGGACCATCTTTCTCTCTCTCAGCCCTTGTTACTTACTTTCACTCTCACAGACCCTCTTCTTCTCTTTCATTCTCCTCTCATCTCATCTCATCTCATCTCTCTCTCTTTCCTCTCCCTATTTCCCTTCCAATCACTCTCCTGTTCTCTCACTCTCTTTCCTTCTCGCTGGAAAAAGTATTTTGAACACTTTTGGTTCCTGATTCCCAGTTAAAAAATGTATCTTAATTTCATCACCAGATGCCTTTTTTAATTACTTTTTGGGCTATACACATGCTTAATTAAAGCCAGGGCCAAACAGGAAAGCCCCTCATGAATCTAGCAGCGTTTGCATCTGACTCTTTCTTTAAATGATCCAGGGAAAGAGACATTGCGCATGCTTCTGTTTTTTTTTTCTCTTTTTTTTTTTTTACCAAGGCCAGATTCAACCAGTGCCCCCAGAGACATGTTTCAATTTCAGTAAATGAGATTTTTTTTTTTCCACTTCAATTTCGCCCTACCTTAAGGGAGCAGGACTAGGGGAAAAAAGTATGTCTCCATTTTTAAGGGAGTCTTTAATTGAAAGAATTGGCATAAATTAGACGGTCCAACTTCCTTCATTTTAATGTGTGCTCGACAAATTACAGAAATGTACTTATCATGTAGCTTTCAGTGTAGAAGTTGTTGTTCATGTTGTTTGTGAAAGGTGTGATATTGCATTTGACCATAATACTGCTTAAGTTACACAGTTTCTGTTTCATCAGCTTTTAGACTGAACACAGTTGAGTTTCTGTTTGACTGTAATGACAAGCTAATGATTATCTTGTTAAATTGGGTGCACTCTCAAGACACTCACTATCAGCATGACTGGGAAGAAATGTAGCCTAACTAAAGTTCAACTGCATAGCCTGTGTGACCTGCTCTAATTACACCATGTAGCAACATCTAGGCCAATTAACACTAACAGAGCAACTTTTCAAGGTAAGCTAGAGCCACAAAGTTTATTCACATGGTAGTCTAGATCGTTGCCAAAAAGTTACATAAACTTAAACTGTAGCATTGTTGTATGATGATAAGGGTACTGTGACACAGTTATATGGTGCAGCTTCTCATAACCTTATATATATATATATATATATATATATATATATATATATATATATATATATATATATATATATATATAAAGCTTATCAGAGGTCAATATGCCTACCAGTAACTTTTATCAGCATGCATGCCA